>NC_137095.1:6612573-6932573 GCF_951640355.1 Cnephaeus nilssonii | reverse complement strand
GCCACAGACTCCCCAGGCACCTGGAATGGACCTCCTCTTCCTTGTCCAAATTGATGCAGCAGATGCCGATGCCTCGAGAGGTCACAGAGTCAGAATATCTGGGTCCCGGCGGGCCCTCCCGTTACCTCCCTTACGCGACACAGGGTGTCCCCGACATGAAGCTCACCCACTGAATTTTTAAAATTAAACTTTGTGTACTTCTCTCCCTTCCACGTCTCTCCCCACCGCCGCTACCCGCTCGTTTTCCCAAAAGAGGGCGAGACAGCTGAGCACAATGCGTTAGGATGAGTTAGGACGCTCGCTGGGGTCGCCAACCCCTCCCCTAAACTAGGGGTCCCCGCCGCACCCCCTGAAACCCGCCCCGCCTGACTCGACGCGACAGACGCAGACAGCCCTCCGGTACTTGACCTCCACCCCAAGTCCAATTTCTTTACCCCGGAAAAGAGTCCTCCCCGACTTCCGGGGCGTGGGGCGGAAGTCCCGCCCCCCGCAACAGCGTGATGACGTAGAGGACTCGACGCACGCGGGCGCGCGGACTCTGAAGGGATGAGGCGGGAGGCGCTCTTTCCGAGGCCCGCCAGTGTCACCCCCCCCGGGGCTCGGACAGAGGGACAGCCGGACAGGAGGTCATGTCGCGGGGTGCGAGGCGTGGGGAGAGGGCCGGGAGCCCTTCCGCGGGGCGCGGCAGAGCGGCTTGGAGACTCCGTCGCCTCCGAACGCCCTCAGTCTCTTCGGGGCTGCCTCCCCTCGGCGGCCCGGGTCTGGCTGAGCTCCGCCAACCCCCTTCCTTTTAGTTTCTCTGTGTTTTGTGTGTCGTGTCGCCCCACGTGCTGCTGCTGTGAGAATGCCCACCACTGGCCGGTGCGCTCAGTGGTAAGACCGCCGCCGGCCCGCGCACCGCACCGAGGGGTCGCGGGTTGGATGCCCGGTCAAGGTCAAGGGCACCTGCCTGGGTTGCAGGACGCGTGTGGGAGGCAACCAATGAGATGTGTCTCAACGTGGATGTTTCTCTCTCTTCCTCCCCCCCCACCCCCCTTCCACTCTCTCAGAATTAATGGAAGTAGTATTTTCGGGTGAGGATAAAAAAAAAAAAGAATGTCCATCCCTTACTGACTGGCCATTGCCTGTGCATCGTGTCAGCAGGCGCCTCTAAGCGCCAGGTGGTTCTGCTGGTGGCTCACTTGTCCCTTTGCCAAGGGAGGGGCTACATATGTTCGGGGCAGAAATAGAATATTGGGGACTGGCTATCCTCCTTCCTACATTAATAAAAGGCTAATATGCAAATCGGCAGAAGGAATGACTGGTGGCTGTGATGCACACTGACCACCAGGGGGCAGATGCTCAACAGATGCAGGAGCTGCCCCTGGTGGTCAGTGTGCTCCCACAGGGGAAGCATGGCTCAGCCAGAAGCGGGGCTCGCTGGCTGGTGAGTGTGGGGTGGAGGCGGGGAGCTGGTGCAGGAGCCCTCTCCCGCCTCCACAGCAGCCCTAAGGACGTCTGACTGACTGGGAGAGGGCGCAGGGCTGAGGGACCACGCCCCCACCCCACCCCTCCAGTGCACAAATTTCGTGCACCAGGCCTCTAGTTAGATATAAGAAATAAAATAAATATTAATCATGCCCTGTTCACCGTGATGATTCTGTTCTGATTAAAGAAAGCACAGTCTAATCTGGCTGGGATTGGCACGCCCCGTTACATGGGAGCTGACATGGGAATGCAGTCCATCCTCCCGTCCCAAGAACTGCCTGTTGTTATAGAAAGACTAGAGGCCCATTGCAGGAAGATTCCTGCAAGAATAGGGCTTCTGGCGGGCTTCCCTCCCACCACCGCCACGCCTCCCGCCCCCCGCCCTTTCCCTCCCACCACCTCTGCCCCCCACCCCATGCTTTCCCCTCCCGCCGCCCCCCCCCCGCTCTTTCCCTCCCACAGCCGCCGCCCCACCCATGCTTTCCCTCCTGCTGCCACCACCCCCCAACCCCACCCCACCTCCGTGCTTTCCCTCCCACCACCACCACCGCCTCACTTTCCGCTTTCCCTCCCTCTTCCTTCTATGCTGTCTTCAGTCTTCACTCCCTCTGCATATGCAAATTAACCACCATCTTTGTTGGGTTAATTTGCATACTTGCTCTGATTGGCTGGTGGGCATGGCGGAGTGATGGTTAATTTGCATGTTTCTCTTTTATTAGTGTAGATGTATAACCTCGGGCTGAAACAATCTAGTCCTAGAGGCACCTGCTCATTACAATCCCCAGTCCCTATTGCCTGTAATCTGGTCCCGGGGGCCCACAGGCACCTGCCCTCTGCGACCCCCACCCCCAAGCCCACATGACTTGTAACCTCTCATGTTTATACCGTGCCTACTTTCCCGTATAATCTCTGTTCTTCTCCCCCATATAAGCAGCTGGCTTACAGGGAGAGGCAGAGCAGATTTTTTGTGGATGACCTGATGCTCATACTGCCAGCAGTATTGGAATAAACACTCGTATTTGATTCAACCCTGTCTCTGCTTCATTGGCTCACGTAGTGACAGGCAGCCCGGACCCACTGGTTGTCTGGTTTCACATAGCACCTACGTAGCCCTCCACTCCACTGTGGGGCCAGGCAGACCAATTAGAAATCATCATAGTCCTTGTTTTAGTTTCCTAAGGCTGCCATAAGCCCGGTGGCCTAAACAACAGATATTTGTTCTCTCACAGGTCCGGAGGCTAGAAATCCGAAAAGAAGGTGTTGGCAGGATCACGCTTCCCCTGCAACCGGGTAAATCCTGTCTTTGCCTCCTGCTAGTTTCTGGTGGTGTCCAGCAATCCTTGGCGTTCTTGGGCTTGCAGCCACTTCACTCGGGCCTCTTCACTCTGTGCCCCTCCCTCCCTGTGTCTCTTCTCCTGAAAGGACACCCGTCCTCTCGGATCGAGGGCCCACTCTGCTCCAGTATGACCTGCCTTCACTAAGTACATCTGCAGTGACCCTATTTCCAAGATGAAGTCACATTCCGAGGTTCAAGGAGGACATGAGTTTTTGGGGTGACACTGCCCAGCCCAGTTACAGGTGTCAAGAGCTTAAGAAGTAGGCAAGACAACAGTCGACAATAAATGGTTGTTGTAGTGCAAGTGAATTCAAACGTAGTTCGATTGGATCTGAGAAGTTTTTTGTGGACATTTGGGCTATTTCCTTGATAGGTGGGTCGGATTTGGATGTGCTATCACAGCATTCCAGGCAAACGAACATCACAGACAAGGAAGCCCAGGTTGAGATGTAAAAATAAGTTAAATAAGAAAGATCTTATTCTCTATGTAAAATGAGGAGTAGCCCTAGCTGTTTTAGTTCAGTGGATAGGGTGTCAGCCTGCAGACTGAAAGGTCCCAAGTTTGATTCCGGTCAAGGGCACATGCCCGGGTTGCGGGCTCGATCCCCAGTAGGAGGCGTGCAGGAGGCAGCCGATCAATGATTCTCTCTCATCATGGATGTTTCTATTTCTCTCTCTCCCTTCCTCTCTGAAATCAATAAAAATATTATTTAAAAAATAAAGTGAGGAGTAAATCAGTATTTGGGCAATGGAGTTGTACTTT
This sequence comes from Cnephaeus nilssonii, assembly GCF_951640355.1. Classification (NCBI taxonomy): domain Eukaryota; kingdom Metazoa; phylum Chordata; class Mammalia; order Chiroptera; family Vespertilionidae; genus Cnephaeus; species Cnephaeus nilssonii. The sequence goes on along the minus strand of NC_137095.1, from coordinate 6,929,007 downwards.
GAAGGTTAATTAGCAGCTTAAGCCAAACCTACTTAGTGTTACTCTTCAATCCTATAGTGCCTGCTCATGCTGTCCCTTATTCCTAGGACGCTGCTTCAAGCCACATTATTTTGACTTGTCAATTTTTCTGTGATGGAAGTTGTGCTATATATAGCATTGGGGTGGAGGGGAGTGTTGTTCAACTTATTTTATAACATTAACATCCCCTTACTACTAAAATCTAACAAAAATAGCCCAAGAAAAAACTAGACACAAAGCACATAGATACAAAGCTCTAAAATAAAATATTAACAAATTAACCCTGCATTCCATCTGGAACAAGAAGGTGTTGATCCCAGCAAAGATATAACATTAGAAAATCTGTTGTAAATCATTCTATTAGCAGTTAAGAGATTTAAAACTATATGGTTATCTCAACTGATAGGGTGTTTCCTAAAAAAATTCAATATCTCATTTAAAACAAAACACTTAGCAAAATGGGAATAGATAAATAGGATCTTGATAAAAGGCAGAAATGTATATACTGAACAAAAGATGTACAATACTTTTATGGGAAATAGGAAATATTATTGAAAGGTTTTAAAAACTCAAGTAAATGTAGCTTTCTGTTCCAGAATGGGAAAATCCAGTGTTTTAAAGATAGCACTTTATCACCAAATAATAAACATTTTGATATGGTGCCTTTTATTATTTTTTTAAAATATATTTTTATTGATTTCAGAGAGGAAGGGAGAGGGAGAGGGAGATAGAAGCATCAATGATGAGAGAGGATCATGGATCAGCTGCCTCCTACACTCCCCACACTGGAGATCAAGCCCGCAACCCAGGCATGTGCCCTGTCCGGGAATTGAACCGTGACCTCCTGGTTCATAGGTTGATGCTCAACCACTGACCCATTCCAGCTGGGCGATATGGTGTCTTTTAAAATACTGATAGCATCTCCAAACAACTCTGTGTGGTCAAAGTATTATTATTCTTTTGATACCCTTTTGGGTACCATTTATTGGCATTTTATTTGGAATGTATCTTTTTACTCCTTATTGATTATTACATATGTCTCTTTTTCCCCCCATTGACCTCTCCCCGGCCACTCCCACCTTCCCGCACATGCCCTCACCCCCCTAGTGTTTGTGTCCATTGGTTATGCTTATATGCATGCATACAAGTCCTTTGGTTGATCTCTTACCCCCACACACAAGTGTGCGTACAAGTCCTTTGGTTGATCTCTTACCCCTGCCTTCCCTCTGAGGTTGGACGGTCTATTTGAAGCTTCTCATATTTGAAGCTTCTCATATTCTCATGTTCATCATATTTGAAGCTTCTCTGCCTCTGGATATATTTATGTTCATTATATTCCACAAATAAGTGAGATCATGTGATATTTATTTTTCTCCAACTGGCTTATTCCGCTTAGCATATCGCTCTCCATGTCCATCAATGCTATCGCGAGTGGTAAGAGTTCCTTCTTTTTTTACGGCAGCATAGCATTCCATTGTGTAGCTGTACCACAGTTTTTTAATCCACTCATCTGCTGATGGGCACTTTTATTATTTTGTTTCCAAATCTTAGCTATTGTACATTGTGCTGCTATGAACATAGGGTGCACATACCCTTTCTGATTGGTGTTTCTGGTTTCTTGGGATATACTCCTAGAAGTGGGATCACTGGGTCAAATGGTTCCATTTTTAATTTTTTGAGGAAACTCCATACTGTTCTCCACAGTGGCTGCACCAATCTGCATTCCCACCAGCAGTGCACGAGGGTTCCTTTTTCTCCGCATCCTCGCCAGCACTTGTCGTTTGTTGATGATAGCCATTCTGACATACAATGTATCTTTTATGAGTGAGATTGATGTGTAGGGTTTTTTGGAGCTGTGTTAATCAGACATGCGTATTTGAAATTATACTAGATCCCTAAATTAAGGAGTTATTTTTTCTATAGTCCGAAAAAAATTTAAATTTAGAATTATTTGCTCTATTAAGGCGGAATAGAGAATTCAGTTATATGATGAGAACTATATTATATATATAGAGAGAACTACATTGTATGATGTGGTATATGGTGGGTGCGGCATTTGAGTCCCCTGAGGAGGCCAGTGAGGGAGAAGGACCCCTTCAGAGAGCAGGCACAAGGGGCAGGGCAGGCACAAGCAAGCACGGGGCAGGGGCTGAACACCAGGAGGAGGGAGCAGAGGGTGGGTGAGGGTACCAGTTACCCACTCCAAACCCTAGCCTCCGGGTAACTGGCTGCCACCAGACTGGCCTAGCCTTTGATGCTCAGAACAGGCCCTCCGGGCGTCCTGCTTGGCTCCCTTACCTGCCTGAGGGGCGGACCGGCCCGCTCGTCCTCCCTGCCCTGGCCACAGAAGGAGAGCACCTAGCAAGGTGTGGAGCGCGGCTGCTGCAAGGTGAGCTGCTGGGGCTCGGGCTGGGCTGCAGGTGGGACCGCTCTGGCCAGAGGCTTTGTAAGGGAAGGAAAGGCCGCCCAGCGTGTGCTGGGGGCTCATGGGAAGGGCCTGCTCGGCCCCAGCCCTTTTTCTTATTTATTCATTTAGTTATTTAATATATTTTATTGATTTCAGAGAGAGAGAGAGAGAGAAACATTGATCGGCTGCCTCCTGCACGCCCTCACTGGGGATCGAGCCCACAACCCAGGCATGTGCCCTTGACCAGAATCGAACTCGGGACCCTTCAGTCCGCAGGCCGACGTTCTATCCACTGAGCCACACCAGCCAGGGCTGCCCCAGCCCTTGTTCTAACTGAAGGTGGCCGGCCGGCAGGGAGCACTGACCCCAAAACCCTGCCTCTCACAGAGGAACCCTTTGTCCGGGATGAGACTGAAATGGGGCGGGAGGGGCCGGAAATTGGGGTCAGAGCACAGGCACAGAGCCCGGGGTTGCCACGAAAGCCCCACGAGACCTGTGTTAGTGACCCAGGTTGAGGTCCTGCAGAGCCCCCTGGGGGAAGGAGAGGGTCCTGGATCCCGGAGACTGCCTGCCCCCCCCACCCCCCCAGTCTCAGGGCCACCCAACCACTCTGTTCTGAAGGCATCGGGGCGAGGAGAAAGAACTCAGGCCTCTGGGATGGGCAGCATCCTCAGGCTGGTGCCCGGAGACGGGGATGTCCGTCCCTGGGTTCTTGCTCGTAGCTCCCGGCCTTGCTCCTTTTCCTGTCGCTGAAAGCCAAGGGGAGAGGTTTCCCCAGGGCAGGAAGGGCACAGGGGTCAGGGCCTCCCGGTGGTGGGGTCTGGGGGAGGGCAGCACTCATTGGCTGGCAGCGGGGAGAGGCCGTACTGGACAGCGGTTAGGGTAGGATCATGGGCACTGGGGCCAGGCTGCCTGGACCCGAATCCTGGTTCCTCCGCTTACTAGTTTGTAACATTGGCAACCTCTGCTAGCCTCAGTTTCCCCATGTGGAAAGCGGGAATGACAGCAACAGTACCTTTCGTGACGTTGTTAGGGTTAAATGGTTGTAGCGCAGTATCAGCGTTATGGATGGAGCAACACATCGGACCTAGATCCACTATCTGAATGGGCATCTTCTCACCCGGACCCTGACTGAGTCGGCTGCTGCTGGCCGGAGTACCTCCCCCCTTCCCCCCTTCTCCTCTCCCCCCCCCCCCCCCCCCCCGGGGAACTAGCAGCAAGAGAACCAGGGCCTTTCCAGCCGGGTGATTCCCTGAGACTCGGGGGCAGGGGTCACCGGGAGGCAGCCAGCCTCTGAGGGCTCATTGTTCTCCTCTGAGCCGAGAAGATGCCTTCTCTCCCCACTCCCTCCCCTGACGCCCAACTCTGCGCACTCAGGAGCGAACCACAGATAAACCAACCTGGCCCATTTCCCCTTGTCCAGCTCACAAAGCGCTCTCAGTGGTGCCCAGCCTTTTAGGCTTATTAGCCCCAGCGCACAGATGAGGAAGCTGAGGCCCAGAGGGAACAAGATGTCTTCTGTAAAAAAGTGGCTTAGCCAGGACTAGGGTCTACCAGTCCCGTGTCCAGTATTGCAGCACAGACTCGTGGGTGTATCACGCGCACAGCCACGCGGAAGTCCCAGCCTGAGGGGAGAGGCAGGAGGGGCGCAGCCTGGACCTCCCTCCAGCGCAGCCAGATGTGACAGCTGTTGTTTTTGTCCTCCTCAGATGAGCTTCTCCTCCCGGAAAAGTGGACCAGACGCCCTCAGCTTGTCTTCTGCCCAGGTAGGGTGCCTGCTGCCCCCACAGGTGCCAGGACAGTTTACCCTCTCCCACAGCTCTGACTGCTGCTTCACCCCGTGGGCACGGGGCGGGGGGCGGGGGCAGGGAAGCAGGAATCAAGGTGGCGTGCAGAAGAGCATGGCCACAGGCCTGCACAGACTAGGTCCTCCCTGTGTGTGGCCTCCTGAGGTCAAGGGAGATGGACGCGAGGAAACCTGAGCCTCGGATGAGCTACCCGTCCAGGTTTCCCTGGGTTCCCAGGATGTGGGACTTTCTACTTTAAAACCTGGAAAGTCCCAAGGCCACCTGGGAGGAGTTGGTCACCTGATCTCCCACAGCTCCGTGTGGGAAAATGAGACGCGCCCAGTAATAAGTGGAGGATCCTGTGGCCTGGGGCCAGAGGGAAAGAGGGCGTCAGGGATGGGAGGAACGTAGCGGTTGGCACTCTGCAGTGTGCACGTGGGCGGCCCTGCTCCTCATTTCTATGTGGGTCCTTCCCACCCCAGTCAGCCCACTCCCTTCCGACGAAGACACCCAGAGACCAAGGGGTGGCGGGTCACTGCCTTCTCTCAGCTCCTCTGCCAGAGCTCATGCCCAACAGGCCCTTCTGTCACCCTCGCCCAGGCTGAGACCTAAGGTCTGGCCCAGCCCAGGGAGTGAGGCCCTCCTCGCAAGTCCCAGAAGCCCTCAGTAAAGACGGGAAATTCGATCTAAATGCGTTCTCACTTCCTTGTAGAGGAAGAGAAGGTAAGAGGTGACTGGTGTTTAGTATAAAGGGCATTAAGACACATACTGACTACTTCCTGGCAACCTCTGAGCCTGTTTTCTTATCCTGAAAATGGGCTACTGTCCTCATCAAAGGGATTATATTAAGGATCAAATGCGCAACTGCTCACTAGATGTTTTCTGTTGAGATTGGTTGGAGGGGGTCTTTCCCACTCACACTTGGGAGGCGTGCCTATCCGGAGGGCAGATCTCTCTGTGGTTTCTGTTCCTTCGGGACATCTGTCACCCCAGGTACCAGCTGACGCTGTCTGACGATGTGTTGCTACTCCTCCAGGGAATAGCAAGATGGGAGATGGTTGGGGAGGGGGTCCGGGAGCAGAGGAGGGGAAGATAATGGGGTAGCTGGAATTGGAGATGAGAGGAAGACTTGGCTGAAGAGGAGGTCCCAATCGCTGGAAACTGAGGGGTTCTCAGGGGTGGCTGGAGGCAGGATTTATCCATCATGTCCGGCACAGAAGGCAGGTGTGGGGGAGTGAGGACATTCACCCCGGGCCTATCCCCGAGCCAGGTCTCCCTGAACCCTGGGCAGATCATCTAACCAGATGCCTAGTGGGAGGAGGTGGCCCGTGCAAAGTCCTGGTCCCTCTCTCCTCACAGGCCGTGACTAGAGCAGTCGGCACCATTAAATTCTTCCTCTCGGAGGCTTTCCTGGGTCAGCACTTCGAGACCTTGGAATTGGAGGGCAGGGAGCCGGAGCCTGGAGACCTCTTCCTGTTCAGGCTGATTTCCCCCACCGGACGCTGGTGCGGGGCCCACGTGGGTGTGCACCGCGGCCACGGAGAGAGCATCCACTTCGAGGGTAAGCGTTTCCGGCTGAAGCAGGGGCCTGGTCTGCAAAGAAGACTGCCCATCCGAGTCCCGCTCCACCAGTGGGCGAGCCACAGGGGAAGGGAGACTGTGGTCCGAGCTGGGGCCGCAGGTTTCTGAAAAGAGGCGCTTAGGCACCCACCTCCGGGTCCTGGGAAATGGGGGTGCACGATCTCTGGATGGGGGGGTCACATGATCTAAGCCGGGCTGTGATCCGTACCCATCCGGCCATTCCCGCAGGCAAAACTCCTGGTGGGCACGGGCCGCACCTGCCCCTGGGCTCCTGCGAAGGCATTGTCTCCAAGCAGGGGCAGCGCCCGCTGCTGCGCTCCGACCCGCTGTGGCATGTGCTGCGCAGGCGCAGTGGCATGGACCGCAGGGCACTCGAGTGCCGCCTGCACCAAGCCATGGACGTGGACCCGTCTCCCTACCTGCGTGCACTAAGCAGCTGCGTGCACTTTGCGCTGTACTTGCTCGACCTGGGGCCCAGCCTGGACACCCTGCAAACGGATCCGAGTCCCATTAGCTTGGTGAGCTACCCACTCAGGGCCTCACCCGCCTCCAGAGCCTGTTAACAACTGCAGCTCACCACGGTGTTCCTGCCAAATTCACACCCTTGCACCCGTGCAGCCCACTCGCCTCAAGGCCAGATTTCCTCTGACAGAATCAACCCCCCTGGAAGCAAACTAGGCCTGCCCACAGCTCAGAGAGCCCGGCCCTATCTCTCCCCCAGCCGCCCAGCCTCTCATTCCAGGCACTGACGGGTCCTGGTCAAACCCACTGGGATCAGGGGAACCTTCCTGTGGAGCCCTGCTCCGCCTGTCTGGGCCCCACCCATTTCCACCAGGCTCCCCAGTTCTGGTCTTGGGGACATAGGCATCCTAGTCTATAGGTCAGTGGGCCCCACAGGGAGGCAATTTAATTTTTAAGGGGGGCAATTCGAGAATGAGTTATTAACAGTGAACTTTTTTTGCATTTCTTATGGTTCTAGGGGCCTCATATACAGTCTATAAATATATATTGTGACATACTTATGCATTTCAGTTCTCTAGTCTATGTTTTGAAACTGTATTTGCTATTTTTTCAGATCACTTCATATCTTTTTTTTAAAAAACAATTTCTTAGTGGTTTCTTCCTCTGTCCTTTCGTTCTTTTATTTTTCACTTTCATGGCTGCCATGTTCTTTGGAGGCTTGTTTGGAGCTCTTCTAAACTCCTCCCCCAAGCCCAGCCAAGAGACCCATCTACCCCCCTAGCCAACCCGGTGCCTCAAACTCAGGCCCAGCCAGATCCCATCCCTTTCCTTCTAGATCCAGGTCGTCTCTCCTTGGGGCGCCTGGAACCTTGGGAGCTGAGCTGGAGGCTTCATCTGCTTGCACCAGGCCCTGTCCCAGCCGCTTCTCTTTCCCTTCCCTCCTCGGTGTCTGGACATGGAGCTGCCCCCAGACTAGGCTGACCTCAGGCCCTTCAGAGGCTTCAAGAAATGGTCATTAAACTATTTTCCAAAGGTGAAATCTGGGTTCACCGCCCCTCTATTTTGTCCTCATCTCTTTTCCTGGCATCTTTGGTCTCTGTGGTCAGTCTCTGGTGCCGTGGTCTAACCGCCCCCACCTCCCCCCCAGCCTTCAGGCACAGCCTTCTCTTCAGCCCCCCTCTCCTTCCGCTGAGTAGGTGATCAGCACAGCCCCTAGAGGCCGATCCCCAAGGCCAGGAGGGGGGAGGGCAGGCGAAGGCGGCCTGCACCCCCAGAACGCAGTCGCCTCCTCAGTTCCGCAGCCTGAGCCCTCTGGCAGACCTGGAGAGGCATCCCCTCAGGGCGCGCGCCATCCTCTTGGGAGGGAGGGATTTGCGAAGCGGCGGGGCGGGGCAGACCCTCCGCGGACACGCCTTCCGCGACTGGGCACCGGTGCCTTTAAGAGCCTCCGCCAGGGCCCTGATTGATGATAAATCGCTCCCTCCCTGCGCCTCGGTGACTGGGCCTCTGCAGTGTTCAGCACCCCGCGCCTCAGCACCCTGCAGCGTACAGCACCCCGCGCCTCAGCACCCTGCAGGGTACAGCACCCCGCGCCCCAGCCACAGACCTCGCCCGCCCGCTGCGCCCCCTTTCTCTGCTGCCGCGCGCCCCAGCCACCCATGTCGGTGGCCCCCGCCTACAATGAGGACAAGGGTGGCTCCGCGGGCCCCGGGGAGCCCGAGTACGGCCACGACCCGGCCAGCGGCGGCATCTTCTCCTCCGATTACAAGCGGTGAGGGAACCGACAGGAGGGTGGGCAGGGGCTGGGGCCTCCCGGGTCCGCGCCTGCGCCGGGCCTCGCCGACGCGCCGGCACCATGGACAGCGACCGCGCACCAGGCCCCACCCTGGCGACGCGACTGAACCCGCAGCTCCTGTCTGCTGCGCCCCAGTCCCCACACCCGCTCCCCACCCAGGGGCGCACCTGGAGCCCCGCGACGTGGTTGGAGGCCGTGGGGGGATGGGCCAGCCCCCTCTGTTCCTGGGCCGACCCCCCGCCCCAGGGGTTTCTCTGCTTTGTGGATTCCAGGTTCTCTACCTTTTTCCCACAAGGCAGGCCGATTCCAAAAGAACTCTGGAGGGGTGAGAGGTGGCGAGGAAAGCCGATGGGGTATAGACTCGGAGCCTCCAGGCCTGGCTCCTCCTACAAATCCATTTTCCCTCATTCTCAGCCCCAGGTTCTCATCGTCATCTCTTACCGGGTGCACTGCTCCTGTAGTTCAGCCCCACCTTAACTTCCCTCTGCCCCTCCCCACCTTATTCCTTCCTTCATTTATTCGTAAATTCTGTAGCAAGCATATATAAGGGCCCACTGTGTGGAGTCTTGTCCTAGTCACTGTGAATACGGCCATGAACGTGAGCCGATCCTGGCCCTCGAGTTGCTCTAGAGGGGAGCACAGAGGGTTTTCAGTGTAGTGCGGGCCGTGGGGAGGGCCGGAGGAGCTTGACCCTGGCCTGGAGGGTGGAGAGTGAGGGATGCTACAGGCCGACCCAAGAGCTTATAGAAAGCTGGGGAGGTGAAGGAGAGTCAGGTCACAGGTTTTGTACGTGCAGGTACAGTGGGGCCAGAATCCCCATACAAACCACCGTGCAAACCATTGTAGTGACCAGAAATGAGGGTGGGGAGATGCCAAGGGTTTTTTTTGGGGGGGAGGGGGCGATACTGATATCAGATTTGCATTTTAGAAGGATCCTAGGCTGGACTGTGGAGAAGAGATTGAAGGGTGTGCTGGATTGGTCCAGAGATAAGTGTGTGTGTGTGTGTGTGTGTGTGTGTGTGTGTGTGCGCGGGGGAAGGGTGTTGAAGTAGGGAGGAGGATATGTGATGGCCTGGTATAGGGGAGGGACAGAGGATTTGAGGGCTCTTGAGGAGGCAGAAGCCAGGACCTGATGATTAATTTGGAAAGAGGTGAGAGGAAGGGGCTGGGAGAAGATAAGGGATGATACTCGGGTTACTGGTGCCTGCAGCCAGATAGATGGTGGTGCTATTCAGTGTGGTTGGAAATAAGGATGTTATAAGCAGTGTTGAGCCCAGTTTTGGACATGCTGATGTTATAAACTCAAGACATTCAAGTCGAGTTGGTAGCTGGATATTAGGATTTGCATTCCAGGAGGGGTGTGTGTGTGTGTGTGTGTGTGTGTGTGTGTGTGTGTGTTGTGTTAAGGCCACAGAAGGAAGTGAAGATTAACCCAGGGAGGGCATATGAGTTCAACTAGGGCACCGATATTGGGAGTGACCAGAGAGCAGGGCAGTGTTTCAAAATAACAGAAAGTAAACCAAAAAGCAGGAGGGCCCACCCGGCGTGGCTCAGTGGTTGAGAGTCAACCTATGAACCAGGAGGTCACTGTTGGATTCCCTGTCAGGGCACATGCCCAGGTTGCAGGCTCAATCCCCAGTGTGGGAAGTGCAGGAGGCAGCCAATCAATGATTCTCTCTCATCATTGATGTCTCTATCTCTCTCTCCCTTTCCCTTCCTCTCTGAAGACAATGAAAAAATATATATTTTAAAAAGGTAGGAAGGCCCTAACCGGTTTGGCTCAGTGGATAGAGCGTCAGCCTGGGGACTGAAGAGTCCCAGGTTCGATTCCGGTCAAGGGCATGTACCTTGGTTGCGGGCACATCCCCAGTAGGGAGTGTGCAGGAGGCAGCTGATAGATGTTTCCCTCTCATCGATGTTTCTAACTCTCTATCCCTCTCCTTTCCTCTCTGTACAAAAATCAATAAAATATGTATATTTTTTTAAAAGGTAGGAGGAAAATAAAACATGGGTTCAAGAAGAAGGAAGTGACCAGTATGATCAGTGCCCATTGAGATCAAGTCAGACAAGGAAAGAAAGTTGTGACCCTTGGTTTGACAAAGAGCAGGTCAACCCCTCCTTACTTCATTCCCCACCTCCTGCCCTGGGAGACCAGTTCTGGCAAAGTCAGAGAAAGAGCTAGATCGTTCCTCTCTTCCCTCCCCCAACATCCTATTATGAACATTTTAAACCTACCGATAAGTTGAATGAGTAATGCAATAATGTGTACACCCTTCACCTCGATTCAACCATTGTTGACATTGGGCCATATTCGCTTTGTCCAGCCACCTAGTCATACTTGTTTTTAGCTGAATCATGTAAGCTGCAGACATCATGACCCCTCAGTCCTAAATTCTAATCGGCATCTAAAGCCAGATTAAAGTGATAGATAAGTGAATAGCAGCTGAATGAATAAAACACAGTGAATGGGAACTTTGCTTTCAAGAAGTTTGAATGGTGTGGCCGGCATGGCTCAGTGGTTGAGCATCGAACTGTGAACCAGGAAGTTACAGTTTGATTCCTGGTCAGGGCACATGCCTGGGTTGTGGGCTCAATCCCCAGTAGGGGGCATGCAGGAGGCAGCCAATCAGTGATTCTCTCTCATCATTGATGTTTCTATCTCTCTCTCTTCTTTTCCCTTCCTCTCTGAAATCAATAAAAATGTGTGTGTTTTTTTTAAAGAAGTTTCAGTGGAAAGGGGAAGGAGGGAAAGAGTTTCTGGAGGAGAACACAGGTTCAGGGAAGTTTGTCCTTTATTTTTTAATGTATTTTTTATTGTTGATAAGATTACAGATGTCTCCCATTCCCCCCCCCCTCTTTTCTCCCTCCTCCCAACCTCTACCCACCCCTCCAGGTCTTCCCTACCCTATTACCTCTGTCCATGGGCTATGTATATAAGTATATAAGTTCTTTGGTTTATCTCTTCTTGTCCCCCCAACCCCACATCGAGGCATGTCAGTTTGTTCCATGCCTCCCTGCTTCAGCTCTTACAGGTGTACCGGTTAATAATGCGGATTTTCCTAATCCAAGAAAACACGACAATTTCAAGAGAAACATCAAAAGTGCTTTATTCAAAGTAATGTCCATCGCTAGCTACACATTTCCCCCCATCTTTCAGGTAATTTGTGGGTACCGTCCCAATAGAACTTTTCTTGTTTTGAGGCAAACCATTCAGAGACCCAATTTTCCACTTCTTCGTATGTGTTGAAGTGCTGCTCAGAAAGTGCGTGTGCCATCGATCAGAACAAGTGGTCATCTGAAGGAGCAAGGTCTGGTGAATATAGCGGGTGGGTTAATACTTAGCAGGCAAGATCTTTTAACGTGTCTTTAACTGGTTTTGAAGTGTGTGATGGTGTGTTATCATGAAGAAAAATTACTTTGCCGTGTCTTCTGGCCCATTCTGGTCGTTTCACGATCAAAGCGTGGTTCAAATGGATTATTTGTTGTCGGTAGTGATCAGTATTAATGGTTTCACCTGGTTTTAGAAGCTCATACTACACCACACCTTCCTGATCCCACCAAACGCAGAGCATTGTCTTCTTTCTGAAGTGATTTGGCCTTGCATTCGATGTTGATGGTTGACCTGGATCAACCCATGATTTTGTGCGTTTGGGATTCTCAGAATAAATCCACTTGTCATCGCCAGTCACAATTCGATGCAAAAAAGACTTTCTTTCGTGCCGTTGAAGCAACATTTTATTGATTACTTTTCGGTTTTCCATTTGTCTTTGGAAATCAGTTGATGTGGCACCATTTTCCTTCCTTTAAAATCTTTTCCATTGCTTGTAAATGATTGGAAATGGTTTGCGGAGCAACGGTTAATCTTTCTGCAAGTTGTTTTTGAGTTTGTCATGCATCTTCATCCAATAATGCTTATAATTGTTGGTCTTCAAACTTTTTCAGTTGACCTGGACGTTCTTTGGCTTTCACATAAAAATAATCACTTTAAAAAAAAAATCACTTTCAAAGCGTTTAAAACAGTGTTCACAAGTATCTTGAGATGGAGCATGTTCACCATAAGCTTCCCGAGGTATACGATAACTTTTAGCAGCACTTTTCTTCAAAATAAAGTAATGAATTAAAGCTTCCTGCAAATGCTCTTTTTTTTTTTGCATGAAATTCGACATTTTTAGGCGTAAAAATATCTTATGATGTTAACACCTTCAGAAAATTTGACATATGAAGTTTTGAAACTTGCTGTCAATTTTGTTGTATTGACATACATATCAAATCGCATATATATCAACATATGTGTAACTCCATATATTGAAAAAAATCCGCATTATTAACCGGTACACCTCTAAGAGCCGAAAAGCTGTTGGTCAGTTCGTTGTGTTCATTAGATTCCACAAATAAGTGAGATCATGTGATATTTGGCTTTCTCAGTTTGGCTTATTTCACTTAGCACAATATTTTCCAGGTCCATCCATGCTGTCCCAAAGGGTAAGAGATCCCTCTTTTTTACAGCTGCATAGTATTCCACAGTGTAAATGTCCCACAGCTTTTTTATCTATTGATCTACTGATGGGCCCTGGGCTGTTTCCAAATCTTAGCTATTGAACATAACACTGCTATGAACATAGGGGTGCATATATTCTTTCTGACTGGTGATTTGGGGTTTTTAGGATATATTCCCAGACGTGGGATCGCTGGGTCAAACGGAAGTTCCATTTTTAATTTTTTTGAGTAAACTCCATACTGTTTTCCATAGTCCATTTTATTTTTGTTTGTTTATTAGGATGGGAGCGCCTAGAGCAAGTTTAACTGCAGATGGGAAAGGGCCAGTAGCGTGGGAGAGGCTGAAGGGAATGGCAGGAGGCACAAATCCTTAGGTGATGGGCGGGGGGGAGGGGGGACGTGTTTCTAGAGCTGAGTGGGAGGAATGGCCTGGCTTCAAGGCGGACCAGCTCTTCCTGGCGGGTGGGGGGAGGGGAGAGGAGAGCATAGATGTTGGGATCTGTGAGGGATTTTATCGAAGGCAAAGGTGAGCGTGGGAACTTGAGGAAGGTTAACGGAATTTGAAATACAGTGAATAAAGCCAACCACTCCTGGCAGGGTAGAGACAGTGAGGACCAGAGGGCAAGGGTATGAGTGAGCAGGTGGAGGGATGACCTGGGAGGCCTCGGCCAGGTAGGGCAGGAGGTGAGATAAGAAGAGGCAAGAAGCCCTGGCCGGTTTGGCTCAGTCCATAGAGCGTTGGCCTGCAGACAGAAAGGTCCGAATTTGATTCTGGTCAAGGGCATGTACCTCGGTTACAGGCTTGATCCCCAGCCCTGGTGGGGGCGCATGCAGGAGGCAACCAATCGATGTGTCTCTCTCACATTGATGTTTCTCTCTATCTCCTCCCCTCTTTTCTGTTCTCTCTAAAAATCAATAGAAAAATATCCTCGAGTGAGGATTAACAACAACAACAAAAAAGTTGGGTCAGAGTAAGAAGGGTGTGCAAGGTTTCTGAAGAGCAGTTCTGGGGGGGCAGAGGTCCCACTGGGGTGTGAATGGAGGTGAGGAGGGCACCCCTCAACCTCCCTCTGAACCAGCTCCCCCGACCTCTGGCCTCCTGCTCAGAGATTGAGGCTGGCCTAGTGCCCAGTCTCCTCCCCTCCTCGGTCCTTGTCTCTGAGCTGCAAAGAGGAAACCAGAGCCTCTCTCCCCGCCAGTGTCCGGTTTCTGAGTTTCGGGGGCGGGCCGTCTGGTACCGTGACAGGCGTCCCCACCTCCCTGGTCAGCTCATCCCGTCCCAGAGCAGGATCTGGTCCCGATGCAGCGATTCCTGCAGCTCCCGGCAGCCGTGGCCAGGACGGGGGCCCGAGGGGCCAGCGGGGCTGACCAGGAGGCTGCCAGTCCCGTGCTGGCCCCGGAGGGCGGGCCCGCACCCTGGTACCAGGCCCTGCAGCCCGAGGAGCTTCGGTGGCTACAGGCCCCAGAGGAAGACACGACCCCAGAAGCGTCCCCGGAAGGACCGTGCCCAGAGCCCGGCCAAGGCCAGAGTCAGAGCCAGCCACTACGGTACAGGGGATGCCCAGGGACCACACCTAGGCGCCCGGGAAGGCCAGGGATGGGCAGCTGCCACTCAGGCCGGACTCCGCTAGTCCCACCTGCTCAGAGGGAGGAGCACTGGGCTGGCATTTAGGGACCAGGTGGGACAGGTGGGGCCCAGGATGGGGACTGAATATGAGGAAGTGACCAGGCGCGTAAATCCCCAGAACTCTGAGGGGAGGAGGATAGTAAAATGATGGAGGGTTGAGGTCCCACACTGACCTTTTCCCTCCCCCAGGCCCTGGTTGGAATGGGCTGTAGGTGAGGTTTAGGGCCGGGATAAAGCCCGGATAGAGTTTGGCCAGCCTTTCCCGGCTTGTGAATTGGAACGTGTGGGTGAGGGGGGAGCATGACTGGCCTCAGATGCTTGTTTCACCCCAGAGCGTCCCTCAGGCCAGACTAGGGGTCAGGTCAGTGAGTGATGTAAGGGGATCTGACCTCGGAGAGTAAGGTTTCAGGGCCTCGGTGCTGCTGTGCTTCTCCCGTCCCCTCCCTCTGGGGAACATTCGCTGGTGAGAGCGAGGACGAGGGGCCCCAGGCGGTCTGTCTGTGTTAGTGGCGTCTGACAGTCCTGCCTGCACTCCTGCCTACACCCAGTGGTTCCTTCCCCCTCTCCCCTCCTTCAGTTCTCCGTGGCCCAGGGCCTGGGACCTTCAGGGGCCTGGAGTGTGTGCAGCAAGCTGGGTGGGTGGGAGTGGTGTGGGCGCCCCAGCACAGGCCTGCGGGGGGGGGGGGGGGGTGCATCTGACAAGTGCCTGTGGCATCTGTGGGTGTGGCGAGGACACCTGGGTGTGAGGAGTTCTGCTCTAGAGAACACCCAGAGTTTAAAGAATCCTCCAACCTCCCTGCTCCCAGGGATGGCACCTACCTCGGAGTGACAGGCAGGGACACCCACCTGGCTCCTCAGGAGGGCCCAGGACCCCTGAGGCTGATGTAGCTGAACTTAGGAGCCTTAATGTATCATCAAGAATCTCAAATAGGCCCTAGCCGGTTTGCCTCAGTGGCTAGAGCGTCGGCCTATGGATCAGAGTCCCAGGTTTCAGTCTCTATACTCACAGGGCAGCCTAGCAACAAAGTATTTGTTGAATGGTGAATGAATGAATGAATGAATGAATGAATTGAATGAATAAGTTCTTGTTGCTTCTTTTTGAAGTTAAGAATGTTAATAAAGCTCTAGAGGGTTTGGCTCAGTGGATAGAGAATCAGCCTGCTGACTGAAGGGTCCCGGGTTCGATTCTGGTCAAGGGCATGTACCTCGGTTGCAGGCTCCTCCCCCACCTGGACCATCCTAATATATAAAAAGCCAGGGGCCGTCACCACTGAAACAACCAGACGGATGACCAAACAGTAGGCTGCGTGGGGTGACAAGGCTGGCAGGGGGGTTAGTGAGAACGATCAAATGACTGAACAGCAGGCTGCACGGGGTGACCAGGCCGGCGGGGGAGGAGGGACGCAGTAAGGGGCGACCAGGCCAGCAGGGGGGGCAGTTAGGGGCAACCAGGCTGGCGGGGGAGGGCAGTTGGGGCAACCAGGCTGGCAGGGCGGGGGCAGTTGGGGCGATCAGGCGGGCAGGCAGGTGAGCCAGCAGTCCCAGATTGTGAGAGGGATGTCCGACTGCCGGTTTAGGCCCAATCCTGGGGTTCGGGCCTAAACTGGCAGTGGGACATCCCCTGAGGGGTCCCGGATTGGAGAGGGTGCAGGCTGGGCTGAGGGGACCCCCACCCCATGCACGAATTTCATGCACTGGGCCTCTAGTCTTATTATAAGAACACTGGTCCCACCCTACTCCAGTATGGTCTCATCCTAACTACTAATTAAAACGGCAAATAAAGTCACCTTCTGGGGCTCAGGAATTAGGACTTCAACATGTCTATTTTTGTTGTTGTTGTTAATCCTCTCTTGAGGATATTTTTCCACTGATTTTTAGGGAGAATGGAGGAGAGAGGGAAAGACAGAGAGAAATATCCATGTAGGAGAAACACACTGATTGGTTGCCTCCTGCATGAGCCCAACCAGGGCCCAGGACAGGGAAGAACCTACAACCGAGGTACATGCCCCTGACAGAATTGAACCCGGGACCCTTTGGTCCACAGGTTGACTGACACTCTATCCACTGAGCCAAGCCGGCTAGGGCTCAACATCTCTTTTTTGTGTGGGACACAGTTCAACCCATATCACTGTCTGACCCACATGTTTTCCCCTCCCCCTCCGATGGGGTCCTGCCTGAGCCAGCCCCACCCACACCCCTTCTTTCTGCCCGGATCCTCCGGATTAATAGCCCCACCCCCACCCTGTGCCCTCAGCTGACTCCCTGTGCCTCCCACCAGGCACGATGACCTGAAGGAGATGCTGGACAGCAACAAGGATTCCCTCAAGCTGGAGGCCATGAAGAGGATTGTGGCGGTAAGGGTGGCGGGGAACGGGGGAAAGAGGGGCCTTCCTTGGGGAAGGGGCCTGGGGTCAAAGAGCATGTCCCCTTTGTGGACCATCTCCTATTAAGTGCTGGCCCCCTCCCTTCTCCTCCTCCTACTCCTCCCTCCTCCTCCTTTTCCTCCCTCCTCCTCTTCCTCCTCCTCCTCCTCCTCCTTTTCCTCATCCTCTTCCTCCTCCTCCTCCTCCTCCTTTTCCTCCTCCTCTTCCTCCTTTTCCTCCCTCCTCCTCCTCTTCCTTCTCCTCCTCCTCCTCCTCCTCCTCTTCCTTCTCCTCCTCCTCCTCCTCCTCCTCTTCCTCCTCCTCTTCCTCCTCCTCCTCCTCCTCCTCCTCCTCCTCCTTCTCCTCCTCTTCCTCCTCCTCTTCCTCCTCCTCCTCCTCCTCCTCCTCCTTCTCTTCCTCCTCCTCCCGACCTTAACCTCCCCATGCAGATGATCGCCCGGGGAAAGAATGCCTCAGACCTGTTCCCCGCTGTGGTGAAGAATGTGGCCTGTAAGAACATAGAGGTGAGCACTCCCCAGCGAGGGGTCTCCTGCTGGTCAGGGGTGAGGAAGGGGGCCCTCCAGTCCCCGGGGGCCTGCCCTGCTCAGAAGTGTCCCTGGTCCTGCCCACATGCCCCTGAACTAGATGTGGGCCAGAGAGAAGGTGGGTGGGCACACCAGGGACACTCTTCCCCACTGGAGGGATCTGCCCCTGAGGACCGCAGCCAGCTGGGGTGAGGACATCCACGGGGTGGGGGCGCCAGTCCCTGCTGGAAAACCCGCTCTCCCCAGGTGAAGAAGCTGGTCTACGTGTACCTGGTGCGTTACGCCGAGGAGCAGCAGGACCTGGCCCTGCTGTCCATCTCCACCTTCCAGCGTGGCCTCAAGGTCAGTGCCTTGGTGTGCTACCTTGAGGCGGGGCCTCGGTGGTGCTGTGTTGGAGGAGTGGGCCCCGGGGGTGGGCCTGAGCTCTGGGGTCCTTTCCTAGCTGCCCAAGGTTGGGAGCCTCAGAGTCAGAGGAAAGGTAACGTGGGTGTCTCTTCTCTCCTGAGAAGTCTGTGTTAATGGCAGCCTCAGATATGAACCCCTGGACCCCGGACAGTGGATCCCGCTGGCCCTCCCCCCATGGGTGTAAAGGAGCTGGGGCCCACAGCCCGGCAGACAGGTCAAGCTCCTTAAGGGGCGGGGAGCTACCCTCCTGGGTCCTCACCTCTGGGGTGTCAGAGCCTCGTCACCGCAGCCTCCCCTGGCCCAGGCGTCTGTAGAGAACAGTGACTTTGGAATCTTTTCACCTGGAGCTGGGTAGGGGGGAACAAAAGGTTTACTGGAAACACAGGAGCCGCACTGAGAGGACGGCAATGAAGGTGGCCTTGCAGGAGGGCTGCTTCAGACATGGAGGTGGACGCCAAGGGGAGCGCAGAGGACAGGACACGGGACCTACTTCCTGGAAGGTCAGCACAGCCAGCTGCTATTCCCCTCCAGCTGGAACAGATTCCTTGTTCTGTTTAGCCTTGTCTCCGATGCCCAATGTATGCAAAGCAGCTCCTTTGAAGACCCGGATCCCTTCTCTTGTGGCGGAACGCTCTCTGGGGCAGCTGGGAAAGGAAGTCACCCAAGAATGGACATGGGAGGAGTCAAGTCCTTTATACTGGAGTGGAGGCTGACTCCCCCACACTATTTATTTATTTTATTTTTTAAAATGTGTTTTTATTGATTTTAGAGAGGGAAGGGGAGAGAGAGAGAGAGAGAGAGAGAAGCATTGATGTGAGAGAAAAACATCCATCGGTTGCCTCCCATACGCAACCTAACTGGGGATTTGGGGTAACTTCCTGTGAATCCATAATCATCCCCAGATAAAATGGTTTTTTTTTTTTTTAAAGGAAAATAGGTTTTAGTAGTGAATGTGATATGATTTTACTCTAAGAAAATACACATTACTGGCAAGATGGGTCGAAGTCAGAGTGCTGGTCATGGTCCTGGAGGTGGCAAGAAGGATGACAAGGACAAGAAAAAAAAAATACAAACCTCCCGTACCAACCAGAGTGGGAAAAAGAAGAAGAAACCAAAGGGACCAGATGCTGCCAGCACACTGCCTCTGGTGACACCTCACACTCAGTGCCAGTTCAAATGACTGAAATTAGAGAGAATTAAAGACTGTCTTCTCATGGAGGACGAATTCATTAGAAATCAGGAACAAATGAAGCCCTTAGAAGAAAAGCAAGAGGAGGAAAGATCAAAGGTGGATGATCTGAGGGGGACCCCAATGTCGGCGGGGACCTTAGAAGAGATCTTTGATGACAATCACGCCATCGTGTCTACATCTGTGGGCTCAGAACACTATGTCCGCATTCTTTCCTTGGTGGGCAAGGACCTGCTGGAACTAGGCTGCTCTGTCCTGCTCAACCACAAGGTGCATGCCGTGATAGGGATGCTGATGGATGACTCGGACCCCTTGATCATGGTGGTGAAGGTAGAAGAGACCCCACGGGAGACCTCTGCCAAGACGGGGGGCGGGGGGTGTTGGCCAACCAAATCCAGGAAATTAAGGAATCTGTGGAACTTTCACTCATCTGAGTATTATGAAGAGATGGGGGTATAAAGCCCCATAAGAGGGTCATTCCCTATGGTTCACCTGGCACAGGTAAAACCTTATTGGCTAAAGCAGTAGCAAACCAAACCTCAGCCACTTTCTTGAGAGTGGTTGGCTCTGAACTTATTCAGAAGGACCTAGGTGATGAGCCCCCAACTCTCTCGGAAATTGTTTCGAGTTGCTGAAGAAATGCACCATCCATCGTGTTTACTGATGAAATTGATGCCATTGGGACAAAAAGATATGACTCAAACTCCGGAGGTGAGAGAGAAATTCAGTGACCAATGTTGGAACTGTTGAACCAGTTGGGTGGATTTGATTCAAGGGGAGACGTTAAAGTCATCATGGCCACAAACCGAGCAGAAACTCTGGATCCAGCACTAGTCAGACCAGGCCGCACTGACAGGAAGATCGAGTCCCCCCGCCGGATGAAAAGACCAAGAAGCTCACCTTCCAGGCCCACACAAGCAGAAGGATGCTGGCTACGTGTACCTGCTGCGTGTACCTGGCTGATGACGTGACACTGGGCGACTTGCTCACGGCTAAGGATGACCTCTCTGGTGCTGACATCAAGGCGTTCTGCACAGAAGCTGGTCTGATGGCCTTGCGGGGACGTAGAATGAAAGCAGCAAATGAAGACTTCAGAAAACCGGAAGAAAATGTTCTGTGTAAAAAAACAAGAAGGCACCCCTGCGGGGCTCTATCTCTAGTGAACCACAGTTGCCTTCAAGGAAAGGGTCAGGAGTGCCGACCCTGGGGAGGGAGGTGGTGGGAAGTTGCCCAGAGGAGCCCGTTCCAGTTGCTCTTCATTGGCAACACATTCTGTGCCCTGTGTACCTTCCTGAGCACCATGTGTAGGAGCCCGACGCACAGCACTCCATTCCCAATAAAGTGAGCTCCTTCTCAAGCAAACAAAACAAAGAAAAAGAAAATACACACTCCTGCTTTTTATTTATTTTTATTTATATATTTACTAGAGGCCCAGTGCATGAAATTTGTGCACGGGTAGGGTCCCTAGCGGATGCCGGCTGCTGGCCGGGGCCTTCCTTCGTTCTGCGCCACCCCCTGGTGGTCAGCACACGTCATAGCGAGCGATCGAGCTCCCGGTTGGTAGAACTCCCAAGGGGATACTTTGCATATTAGGCTTTTATATATAGAGATTTTTGTTAAGCCTCACCTGAAGACACTTTTCCATGGATTTTTTAGAGAGAGTGGAAGGGAGGGGGAGAGACACAGAGAGAAACATCGATGTGAGAGACACATCGATTGATTGCCTCCCACATGCAGCCTCAGTCAGGGCACCAGAGATCAGCCTGCAACCGAGGTACGTGCCCTGGACCAGAATCAAATCCGGGTCCTTTCAGTCTGCAGGCTGATGCTCTATCCACTGAGCCAAGCTGGCTAGAATGCACATTTCTGCTTTTTATTTGTTCTTTGAAAGTAACTTTTTTTTAAATGTATGGTTTTTATTGATTTTTTTAGAAAGAGAGAAAGGGAGAAGGATAAAGAGATAGAAACATCGACAAGAAACATTGATCAGCTGCCTCCTGCATGCCCCCACTGGGGATCTAGCCCACAACCCAGGCATGTTCCCTGACCGGGAATCAAACTGGTGGCCTCTTGGTTCATGGGTTCACACTCAACCCCTGAGCCACCCCAGCCAGGCTACCCTCCTGCTTTTTTAAACAAGTGCCTTTAAGCCTTCTGTTTAAAAATGAATTCCAGAATTTTGACATTGCCATCATTTTTATCAGTAGTGTTGTGGATCTTCTCTTTTCTTCATTTTAGAAAATCCGGGTAGCGTCTGTCTTGCGTGTCCAGCACCCCTGCCATTGTCCATCCCCCTCCAAGATGAACCATCACTTGCAGCTGCTTCTGCTGCAGCCCATGACTGCAGTACACTGTCCAGGTCCTCCTCAGTGTACAGGAAGCTATAGGAGCAATGAGAAGGGGCCCCCACACTCTTCTCTTTTAAACACTGTGGGAGAAGACGCCCGGGCGGCGTGGTTCAGTGGTTGAGCGTCAACCTATAAACCAGGAGGCCAAGGTTCCATTCCTGGTCAGGGCACATGCCTGGGTTGCGGGCTCGATCCCCACTAGGGAGGGTGTGCAGGAGGCAGCTGATCCATGGTTCTCTCTCATCATTGATGTTTCTACCCCTGTCTCCCTCTCCCTTCCTCTCTAAAATCAATAAAAATATATTTAAAAAGAAAGAAAGAAAAAAAAACACTGTTGGAAAAGAGGAAGAAGAACGGCTTGGGAGAGGTTCGTTGGGGAGAGGCGTGGAAGGACGGACTCTTAGAAGGGAGACCAGCTTGCATTTGCTGGGAGTGGCCTCTGCATAAACACAAGGGAACTAAGGAACAGGGGCTGTTTAGGAACGTTAGGTGCTCCGAGAGTTCTCCACTCTTCCTGAGAATGAAGCAGCAGCCCAGTGCCACACCCGCTTACATGTCAGATTTGTGCAGCCAGGGCCAAGAGTCCATGCCTTCAAGCAGTGCCCCCCCCCCCCAGGGTTCCCAACACTGGCACATCCTCCAGGGTCAGAACGGGGCAAGGAAGCCAGAGCTGGCGGTAGCCAGGGACAGCGCATTCCTCGGGGGTGGCCTCTCACGGCTCTGCCTCCCCCTCTTGCCCTCAGGACCCCAACCAGCTGATCCGCGCCAGCGCCCTCCGCGTCCTCTCTAGCATCCGCGTGCCCATCATAGTGCCCATCATGATGCTGGCCATCAAGGAAGCTGCCTCGGACATGTCGCCCTACGTGCGGAAAACGGCTGCCCATGCCATCCCTAAACTCTACAGGTGTGCCCCAGCCCCGCCCCCACTCCTGGGGGAGGGGTCCCCAAGTCCCCAGCCCACCCCTGGCCTGTCCCAGGTCTTGCATTCTGCTTTGCTTTTTAAAAATGTATTTTTATTGATTTCAGAGAGGAAGGGAGAAGGAGAAATAGAAACATCCTATATAATAAAAGCCTATGTGGTCGTAACACCCTCACGCAGTAACAACCCATCACCAGGAGGCTGCGTGTGCAGCAGGCTCACATGGGTGGGCGGGGACTTGATGCTATGTGCACGGCATGGAGGTGGGTCCCATGGCTCTGTGCAGGGAGGCCAGAGGTCCCGCGTCACCAGTGGGGGCTTGACGCTGTGAGATACCCCTCACCACCAACCCACCCTGAGTGCACGCATTTCGTGCACCAGGCCTCTAGTCAGTGATAAGAGAGAATCATTGACCGGCTGCCTCCTGCACGCCTCCTACTGGGGGTGCATGTGCCCCCACGGGGATCGAACTGTGACCTCCTGGTTCATAGGTCCACGCTCAACCCCTGAGCCACGCCGGTCAGGCATGCCCTCCTTTTTTTATTCTTCAGGTGGTTTAAGACAGTTTTGGGCCCTAGCCCGTTTGGCTCAGTCTGCCTGTGGACTGAAGGGTCCCAGCTTCCATCCAGGTCAAGGGCATATGCCCAGGTTGCAGGCCCCGTGTTGGGAACTGACAGAGATGGAGGCCGGCGGAGCACGCTCACACTTGGGGTGAGGGAGCTGAGCACAGCCTGGGCGGACGCTGGGAAGGATGGAGAAGGGCGGGGCAGGTCCCTCTCAACAGTTTCTCCCGCAGTTTGGATTCTGACCAGAAGGACCAGCTGATCGAGGTCATTGAGAAGCTTCTGGCCGACAAGACCACGGTGCGTCTAGGGGTGCCCAGGCCGGGGTGGGTGGGAAGGTGCCTGACAGAGGCCCTGCGGCCCTCCCTCCCCACGACCCTCTGGCCTCTGTCTGCTCCCCAGCTGGTGGCGGGTAGCGTGGTGATGGCCTTTGAGGAGGTGTGCCCGGAGCGCATTGACCTGATCCACAAGAACTACCGGAAGCTCTGCAACCTGCTCATCGACGTGGAGGAGTGGGGCCAGGTGGTCATCATCAGCATGCTCACCCGCTACGCGCGCACGCAGTTCCTGAGCCCCACGCAGAACGTGAGTGCCCGCCCCGCCCGCCCCACCCGCCCCCGGCGCGGGCAGGAGGGTCGCCAAGAGCAGGCGCCCGCTGCCCGCCCCCCCCTTACCCCCCTCCCCCGTCCCCCTACAGGAATCCCTGCTGGAGGAGAACCCCGAGAAAGCCTTCTATGGCTCGGAGGAGGACGAGGCCAAGGGTGCAGGGTCAGAGGAGGCGGCCGCCGCGGCGCTGCCCGCCCGGAAGCCCTATGTCATGGACCCCGACCACCGGCTGCTGCTGCGCAACACGAAGCCGCTGCTGCAGAGCCGCAGCGCCGCGGTGGTCATGGCCGTGGCCCAGCTCTACTTCCACCTGGCGCCCAAGGCCGAGGTGGGCGTCATCGCCAAGGCGCTGGTGCGCCTGCTGCGCAGTCACAGGTGCGGCCCGCCCCGCCCACACCGGCCCTGGCCCCGCCCACACCGGCCCTGGCCCCGCCCACACTCCCCCTCACATCCAACCCTGGTCCCGCCCACTCCCCTGGCCCCGCCCGCCCCCGCCCTGGGCCCTCCCACTTCTGGACCATGAGCCCATCATGCCCCCTACCTGCCCACACTGGCCCATCTCCTCCTGCTGGTGCCCTGGCCACACCGGTCCCCTCCTCCTTCCTACTTGGTCCACCTTCCTTACCTCCACGGCTGCCCCCTGCCCCAGCGAGGGGCCCACATAACCTCTGGCCCTCCTCTGCAGTGAGGTGCAGTACGTGGTGCTCCAGAACGTGGCCACCATGTCCATCAAGCGCCGGGTGAGCAAGTGACCAAGGACTGCCCTCCCCGTCCAGGGGGTGGCTTCCATGGCACCATGAGCTCATGGCGCTAGGGCCTCCGGGGAGAAGCAGGCTGGGAAAGGGCTTTGGCAGTGCGGCGTGGGGGAGGGGAGACCCCAAATGCAGGATCCCGGGGCCCCTTAGGAAGGAAAGCCCATGAAGAAAGACCCGTCAGATCTAGAGGGAGGAGGGGGAAATTGAGAAGTGGGGGACAGTGATACTGCAGGGAGGTCACGGGGCCCTGGGCCAGGAGGAGGGTTGCCCTGAAAGAGAGGCTTTGGGGGAACTCCCTGGCTGCCTCTCCCCTGACAGGGTATGTTCGAGCCCTACCTGAAGAGCTTCTACATCAGGTCCACCGACCCCACCCAGATCAAGATCCTGAAGGTGAGTGGCATACAGAAGTGGTTGTGGCCTCTCTGGCCATGTCCCCCGACCCCATAGACCCACTCAGGTATCCACAGTGGCCACCTGGGCGCCTGCCTGTGTCTGGGGCTGAGCCCGTGGCCTCCCAGCCAGAAGTGTTTGCTCAGGAAGCCGGGCTAATGAGAGCGGGGGGGGGGATGGGGAAGGGAACTGACCTTTGCCTAGACCTGTTCTGTACCCGCCAGTTTTTACAACAACCTCAGGAAGTGCAGGTTTTCTCCTTTTTATTAAAATGTGGGCCCGAGGGGAGGAGGTAACCACCCCGAGGTCAGTTCTGCTGACTTGAAAATTCATGCTTTCTCAGTGCAGCCCTCCGTCTCCCACCCACGGTGTTATCACCCCCACACTCCCACCCCCTCGGGCTTCCATGCACATATATACCCACAGGAGCCTGTACCCCATCCCGTTCCTGCTCTGCTACCTCACTGAGTAATTTAAACAGTTCAGAGAAAGCAAACTACTGGTAATCAGGCATCCTGCTCTGGTGGAGCCTACAGTCCAATTGGGGTGAGGAGGAGGCATTTAGCAGCTAATCCTAAAACAAACGTAAAAATCCATTTGTGAAACGCAGCATGACAGAACAGTACAGGGAACTGCAAGAGCATAAGTAGGAGGACCTGATGTAGTCTGGTGTCAGAAGGAGGCTTGAACTCAGGCCTGAGAAAGGAACACGAATTACCTAAGTAAAGGCAGGGACAGGAACTGGAAGCACTCCAGCCACATTGTGGAGACAGCACATGCAAAGGCCCTGAGGCAGGCAGGAGTCTGACAACGGGCCTTTGTGACGGGGGCATGGAAGACAAGGGGGAGTGGTGGGAGATCAGGGACTTCCAGACCAAGGGAAGATGTTAGTCTTTATCCTAAAAGCAGTAGGAGGCTTTATGTTTTCTTTATTTGTTTAAAATATATTTTATTGATTTTCCACAGAGAGGAAGGGAGAGGGATAGAGAGCTAGAAACACCGATCAGCCGCCTCCTGCACACTCCCCACTGGGGATGTGCCCTCAACCAAGGCACATGCCCCTGACCGGAACCGAATCCAGGACCCCTCAGTCCGCTGGCCGACGCTCCATCCACTGAGCCAAACCAGCCAGGGCTTTATGTTTTCTGTATTAATATTATTATGTCAATCCTCACCTGAGGATATTTTTCCATTGATTTTTAGAGAGAGTGGAAGAGAGAGGGAAAGACAGACAGAAACACCGACGTGAGAGAAACACATCAATTGGTTGCCTCCTGCACACACCCTGACCAGGGCCTGGGCCGGAGAGGAAGCCTGCAACTGAAATATGTGCCCTTGACCAGACTCAAACCCGGGACCCTTTGGTCCCCAGGCCGACGCTTTATCCACTGAGCCACACCGGCTAGGGCAGGCTTTACGTTTTCAATGGAGCGGGAGAGGTGACATGATCAGGCTGTGAGTGCATCTGTCAGGGAACCCATTTCAGAGGCGAAAAGGTCCCGCAGTGCGGACAGGCTTGTGACCGGTCAGTTCCCGGTCAGCCTCAGGGTGCGGGGGCTGCCTGAGGAGTGTTTGCTGGTGTGTGCAATGTGTCTGGAATGACCAGGTGTGAAAGCACAGGACGCCCACTCTCTGCCTTCCCGCAGCTGGAAGTGCTGACCAACCTGGCCAACGAGACCAACATCCCTACGGTCCTGCGGGAATTCCAGGTACGGGCTGGGGCCGGTCCCATCCAGAGGGCCCGGAGAGCGGAGAGCGGGCCATTCCTAAGGGTCCAGAGTGGAGAAACGGTTATCTTGGGTCCTCTCCCCATGCCCCCTGCTGGCCTTGGGCCAGGGAATCACTGGGCAGCGGGTGAGGGGGCCGCTTCCTCTCCCAGAATTTAGTCTCTGGCGTGATGAGTCATTGAATGAGGCGTGACAGTCCCCCGCAAGCCGGCGGGGCCACTGAGGGGTCACCCTGTTGCGATGTCCCGCAGACCTACATCCGCAGCATGGACAAGGACTTTGTGGCAGCCACGATCCAGGCCATTGGACGCTGTGCCACGAACATAGGCCGAGTCCGTGACACCTGCCTCAACGGCCTGGTGCAGCTGCTGTCCAACCGTGATGGTCAGTGCTTGTCGTGAGTGTCCGACTTTATGAGCAGTGGGTGTCTGCCTGCATGGCCGACGGCCAGTGGGTATCCACCTGTCTGTCCAGGCACAAGGTGTGTCCATCGGTCCGTCTGCCTCAGTGGGTGTCCAGGTGTCCCTGCGTCTCTCAGGGCCACTGGAGGAGTGCAGGGGGTGAGGAAGAGAGCCAGGGTCTGGGGCACTGCAGGGTCTGTCCACCTGCACGTGGCCATCTGGCTCTCTCCGGGGCCCACACGCTTTTCCATCCCGCAGAGCTGGTGGTCGCGGAGTCGGTGGTCGTCATTAAGAAGCTGCTGCAGATGCAGCCAGCACAGCACGGGGAGATCATCAAGCACCTGGCGAAGCTCACGGACAACATCCAGGTGTGGGCGGCAGGGATGCCGCCTCCCCTCCCCTCCCCACCCACCCCTGCGTCCTTCCCTGATCCTAAGACCCTATAATTAACAAAATCAACCTCCAAACCCTCCCACACGGGCTCTAATAGGTCTTCAGGTGGAAGGAGGGGAAAGATGGGGCCATGTGACCCTGACCTTGTTGCCCAAGATTCACCTTCCCTTTGGGGAATCCCTCACCGAGCGCCCCTTTCGTGTTTTCTCCAACGCTCTCGCCAGGGGTGGCTGGTTGACAAGTCCTGTGTTTTCATGGCAAGTTGAAACTTTGAAACCAGGTGTTCCTGGAGATTCAGGAAGAGTGGCATGGAGCAAAGCATTGAGGACAGAGCGGATCCAGGAAATCAGTCTTTAAAACCTCGACTGACATTAGGGCTTGAAGAAGCCAGGGAGCCCAGCCGGTGTGGTTCAGTGGATAGAGCATCGGCCTGCGGACTGAAGGGTCCCAGGTTCGATTCCCGGTCAGGGCACATGCCTGGCTTGCTGGCTCGATCCCCAGTAGGGGGTGTGTAGGAGGCAGCCGATCCATGATTCTCGCTCATCATTGATGTTTCTATCTCTCTCTCCCCCTTTCCCTTCCTCTCTGAAATCAATAAAAATATATTTTAAAAAGAAAAGAAGCCAGTGAAATCCCAGGGAAGAAGGGCTATGCTGCCCAGGAGACGCCCACCTTTTTTAAAAAAAAAAAAAAAAAAAAAACAATTTTAATTTTTTACAAATAATTTTTTTCTAATTTGTTTTTGAATATAAATATAGGTCTACCAAGATAATACATTCTCAGCAAATACAAATTTTATTTATTTATTTTATATATATATTTTTTTAATTTCTTTATTGATTAAGGTGTCACATATTTGTCCTCATCCCCCCATTCCCATCCCACACCCCTCCCCATGGATGCCCCAACCCCCTGTTGAACTTAAGCATTGGTTAGGCTCGTATGCATGCACACAAGTCCTTTGGTTGATCTCTCCCCCCTCCCCCCACCCTCTCCTATCCTCCCTCTGAGGCCCGATAGTCCGATCGATGCCTCCTTGTTTCTGGGTCTGTTCTTGTTCATCAGTCTATGTTGTTCATCATTTCCCCTAGATGAGCGAGATCATGTGTCACTAGAGATATACTTATATGAACTGAATGTGAGATGAGCAATAATAGTTATGCTGACAGGCAAATGAATCAGTCTGTAGTGAGTTTCTTTCTGGTCCAACAGTTCTTTTGAGACCCAATATCAATGTCCACCAGTTCCTTATGAGTACATGTCGGCATTGACCCCTCTGCTCTGGATGGTGGACAAATGGTGGTAATGCAGGTCCGACTCCCTCTGGTTGGGTCTCGGCCGGACCCAGGGGCATGGCTTCACCCAGACTCAGGGGCACGTGGCCTCACCCGGACCCTGGGGGTGCGTGGCCTCACCTGGACCCAGGTGCAGACGCCTACCTTTTTAAAAAATATAATTTTATTGATTTCAGAGAAGGGAGAGGGAGATAGAAACAACAATGATGAGAGAGTCATTGATTGGCTGTCTCCTGCACACCCCACACTGGGGATCGAGCCAGGCATGTGCCCTGACTGGGAATTGAACCGCAGCCTCCCCATTCATAGGTCGATGCTCACCCACTGAGCTACATCGGTCAGGCTGCCCACCTTTTAATACCTCTCCCGCTGCCCCCACCCCCGTTTCTGGAGGAGCCCATCGTACAGCGGCCGGTGCAGATGGGAGGACCGCCATTACCCTGGCAGGCCACGTGCCTGCCCACGTGCCACGTTTACCGAGGTCCTAACCCCCTCCCTCCGCCACAGGTGCCCATGGCCCGCGCCAGCATCCTGTGGCTCATCGGCGAGTACTGTGAGCACGTCCCCAAGATCGCACCCGACGTCCTCAGGAAAATGGCCAAGTCCTTCACAGCCGAGGAGGACATTGTCAAGCTGCAGGTCATCAACCTGGCAGCCAAGCTCTACCTGACCAACTCCAAGCAGGTACAGATTGAGAGGTGCCCCTCAACACTCGGTCCCCAGAACCCGCCACGCGGTACTCTGTGTGCCCTCACCAGGTGGGCGTGAACTCCAGGCCCCCCCCCCCCCCGCTTATTTATTTATTTTAATCCTCACCCCAGGATATTTTTCCATTGATTTTTTAGAGACAGTGGGAGAGAGAGGGAAAGACAGAGAGAAACATCCATGTGAGAGAAACACATCGATTGGTTGCCTCCTGCACGCGCCCTGACCAGGGTCCGGGCCGGGGAGGAGCCTGCAACTGAGGTCCATGCCTTGACCGGAATCAAACCTGGGACCCTTTAGTCCCCAGGCCAACTCTCTATGCCAGGGGTCCTCAAACTTTTTAAACAGGGGGCCAGTTCCCTGTCCCTCAGACCGTTGGAGGGCCGGACTTTAGTTTAAAAAAAAAACTATGAACAAATTCCTATGCACACTGCACACATCTTATTTTGAAGTAAAAAAACAAAACGGCAAGAACACCCGCATGTGGCCCGCGGGCCGTAGTTTGAGGACGCCTGCTCTATGCACTGAGCCACACCGGCCAGGGCCAAGGCCCCTTTCTTTCTTTCTTTTTTTTTTTTTTAACATATTTTATTGATTTTTTACAGAGAGGAAGGGAGAGGGAGAGTTAGAAACATCGATGAGAGAGACATCGATCAGCTGCCTCCTGCACACCCCCTACTGGGGATGAGCCCGCAACCAAGGTACATGCCCTTGACCGGAATCGAACCTGGGACCCTTGAGTCCGCAGGCCGGTGCTCTATCCACTGAGCCACACCGGCCAGGGCCAAGGCCCCTTTCTGAAGAGAGTTCAGGCAGGTGGCTGGTCTGCCCAGGTGGCCAGGGTTCCCCAGTGTGCATGCTTCCTCCGGGGAGCCCGGGGCCTGGTAGGACTGAAGGAGGCCTCTCCAGCAGCCCATGGCAGACTCTGGGTGGTGGCTCTGTGCCTCTTCAGGGGTTCCTCTGACCCCCGGTAGCCACACTGGGCCCCAGGAACTCAGGCTAGGGAGGCGGGGCCCTCGGGTCCGGGACTCACCAGGAGCCGGAAGGGACAGCAGTCACGGGCGGAAGCAGTGGGGCCCTGGGCCTGTGGGTGTGAGGATGGTGGGAGCAGAAGCTTGGAGAGGAGAAGGTAGAGGGAGCACCCTGGGGAGCCTTCAGTCCTTGAGCAATATGTGTGCCTCCTTGTTCAGAGGGGAGCGAGGAGCCGTGGGAGGAACGTGTGACAAGGTGAGGTCACGTGGGTGCGGAGCCACACCGGTTGGAACCGACAGGCTCAGGACTGAGCCGAGTGCTGAGCCCCCGGACGTTGATGTCGGCCTGTTTCCCAAGCCTGGGTGTTCACATGCCTATCCCCAGGTTGTCCCGCTGGCCACATGTGTTCGCCACGTGCGCCTTTGCCGACGGATTGATTTAAAGGACATTTCCCGAGTGCCTGCTGTGCCTGGCTCAGAGCTCCGTCCTGGGGTGGTGCTGAGTGCTTAATGCTAGGAGGCACTCCATAAACGGTGGCTACCACTGTCGTTTGCAAAGACAGGTAGACTAGCCCTGGCCGGTGTGGCTCAGTGGATAGAACGTTCGCCTGCGGACTGAAGGGTCCCGGATTCGATTCCGGTCAAGGGCACATGCCCAGGTTCAGGGCTCTATCCCCAGTGTAGGGGGTGCAGGAGGCAGCCGATCCATGATTCTCATCATTGATATTTCTATCTCTCCCTCTTCCTTCCTCTCTGAAGTCAATAAAAATATATTAAAAAAAAAAAAAAAAAAAGACAGATGGACTAGGCGGGGATTGGGCAGAAATGGAGAGGTTGGGGTCTGGGGTACAGCTACCTCACTGCCGGGACTTTTGTGACTCCAGCAAGCCCACGGCACGGGCTCTGCAGTTGGCTCTGCTCTCAGTAGAGCCTTTCAGGGGAGGGCTGTGGCCGTGGAGACCACAAACTTGGGACCACAACTCTGAGGACGAATGGAGTCCAAGGCCCAAAAGGCAGCTGTCAAAGTTGGGGTCAGGCCCTAGGCAGTGTGGCTCAGTGGGTAGAGCGTTGGCCTGTGGACTGAAGGGTTCTGGGTTTAATTCCAGTCAATGGCACACACCTTGGTTGCAGGCTCCTCCCCGGCCCGGGCCCTGGTCGGGGCGCGTGCAGGAGGCAACTAATCGATGCGTTTCTCTCACATCGATGTTTCTCTGTCTTTCCCTGTCTCTTCCACTCTCTCCAAAAATCATGGAAAAATATCCTCGGGTGAGGATTAAAAAAAAAAAAGTTGGGGTCAAGAGTCAGGGAGGCCGAAACCGGTTTGGCTCAGTGGGTAGAGCGTCGGCCTGCGGACTCAAGGGTCCCGGGTTCGATTCCGGTCGGGGGCATGTGCCTTGGTTGCGGGCGCGTCCCCGGTGGGGGTGTGCGGGAGGCGGCTGATCGATGTTTCTCTCTCATCGATGTTTCTGACTCTCTATCCCTCTCTCTTCCTCTCTGTAAAAAATCAATAAAATATATTAAAAAAAAAAAAAAGTCAGGGAGGTGAGGGAACACAAAGCCTGTGGGAAGGACTGGGGTGGAGGGAGGGGGAGGCCGCGGTCCAAGAGGGAGGGCAGCAGCGTGCAGCGGTGCCGGTCAGAGCCTGGTCTGGGACCTCCCGTGTCCCCCACTCCCTGACTGGTGCTGACCCTCTCTTGCCCCCAAGACCAAGCTGCTGACCCAGTACGTGCTGAGTCTGGCCAAGTACGACCAGAACTATGACATCCGTGACCGCGCACGCTTCACCCGGCAGCTCATCGTGCCTTCCGAGCAGGGCGGGGCCCTCAGCCGCCACGCCAAGAAGCTCTTCCTGGCGCCCAAACCGGCCCCCGTCCTTGAGTCGTCCTTCAAAGGTGGGAGCTGAACTGGGGACCCCCATCTGAGGGAAGGGGCAGATTTGAAAATCTCCTGGGAGAAGGGGAACTGTCCCTTTTCTCCTCTCAACACCGTCCCCACTCGCAAGTCTCTGTGCTGCCCTCCTCTGGCCCTGACTCCCTCCTGCTCCCACGGGGCTCTCACCCCTCCGGGCCCTGACCCAGCCAGGCCAGCCTCTCGTTCCTGGTCGCTATGCTCATCCCCACGGGGCCTCCTCGTGGGACCTGGCGATGCTGAGCCAGCCCCCACTGCCCCGGAAGAGAGGAGACACCACATTCCCACCACCCAGGGCCAGACCCGAGCAGACAGGCCAGCAGCACCCATGGGCCAGCACCTCTGCCCCCACCTGCCTCCACCCCTCAGCCTGCTCTGGTCGGGCCAGACCACCTTCCTTCCAGCACGTGGGCCTGAAGGTCAGGGTGGAAGAGCGATTAAGGGGCACAACCACCTTTTCATCTACCCAGCTAGGGCACCTCCCCCTCCCCATCCAGGATCAACACCAGCCCCTAGGAAAAAACTCACAGGCTGACCTCTCACCCTGCCCCCAGACCGGGACCACTTCCAGCTGGGCTCACTGTCCCACCTGCTCAATGCCAAGGCCACAGGCTACCAGGAGCTCCCAGACTGGCCCGAGGAAGCCCCGGACCCCTCCGTGCGCAACGTGGAGGTCAGCGGGGGTGGGGGTTGAGTCGCGCAGGTGGAGGGACAGACGGCAGGGAGCCTGGTGTCTCGGGTGCTGGCCACGCCCTCCTGACACCCTCCCCACACACAGGAAGAAGATCTCTCCCTTATTGAGACCCACGTGGGCCTGCTGGGCGAATACACTGAGGTCCCCACACCCGTGTGCTGTGTGCCCTCTGCTCGGCCTGCAGTGCTTCCTGTCCCCCTCCCCTGCGTGCTGGCCCCGAGCCTTCCCCCCTCTCTGTCCCCTCCTTGGTTTGCCAGTGCCCCCTCTGCGAGCAGCTGCCCCTCACTAGCTCCTCCTGGAACAGGACCAGGGCCCCGGAAGAGGTGGGGTGAAGGATAAGGAGGCTCTGTGCTTTCATTCCCCCTCCCCAACCACAATTCAATGACTCTCTTACCCGCCCCCCACCTCCAGGTACCTGAATGGACCAAGAGCTCAAATCGGGAGAAGAGGAAGGAGAAGGAGAAACCCTTCTACTCGGACTCTGAGGGCGAGTCGGGCCCCACGGAGTCCGCAGACAGCGGTGAGGAGATTGAGAGCTGGGCCCTGTGCTGCTGCCCACATGTATGCTGTCTGAGGCGTGTGTGTGTGCGTGTGTGTATGTGAGACCCGGTTGTGTATCCAAGGGGATGTGCACCTGCCTATGTGTTTACTCACCTGAGGGATTGCAGGTCCGGGTGTGTGTGTGCAGGTCTCTGTCCATGGGGGTCCAGCTGTGTCCCTGCTGGCTTGGGTGGCACCTGGAACCAGGGGCAGGTCAGGGGAGGGTTGCAGTGTCAGAGCTGAGTCTGAAGCTGCGAGCCCAGGGCACCTGCTGGGGACTGGGAGGCCTGCACTGGGGGGCGGGGGGAGGGTCCCTGAGATGGTTCCTCCGCAGACCCTGAGTCCGAGAGCGAGCCGGACAGCAAGAGCAGCAGCGAGAGCGGCTCTGGGGAGTCGAGCAGTGAGTCTGACAATGAAGACCAGGACGAGGATGAGGAGAAGGGGAGGAGCAGCGAGAGGTAAGAGAAGGGTGGGGTTTGGGGTCTCTCCTGGAAAAGAAGGGCTAACCACACAGTCCAGGCCAGTCTCCTAAGAGTCCCTGAGCCTGGTGAGCTGGTGGGGCCTGCAGACCCTCGGCCAGCTCCTGCAGACCCCCGGGCAGCTCCTGCAGACCCCTAGCCTGCTCCTGCAGATCCCCGGCCAGCCCCTGCCCACCCCCAGTCAGCTCCCGCAGACCCCCGGCCAGCTCCCGCAGACCCCCGGCCTGCTCCTGCAGACCCCCGGCCAGCTCCCGCAGACCCCCAGCCTGCTCCTGCAGATCCCCGGCCAGCCCCTGCCCACCCCCAGTCAGCTCCCGCAGACCCCCGGCCAGCTCCCGCAGACCCCCGGCCAGCTCCCGCAGACCCCCGGCCTGCTCCTGCAGACCCCCAGCCTGCTCCTGCAGACCCCCGGCCAGCTCCCGCAGACCCCCGGCCAGCTCCCGCAGACCCCCGGCCAGCTCCCGCAGACCCCCGGCCTGCTCCCGTAGACCCCCGGCCAGCTCCCGCAGACCCCCGGCCTGCTCCCGTAGACCCCCGGCCAGCTCCCGCAGACCCCTGGCCAGCTCCTGCGAGACTGCTCTCAGGAGCCGCAGGAGGTCTCAAGGATTCAGCGTGGAGAAGCAATCGGGCATTGGCTGGCAAAGGACCCACTGGCCCAGGCTCCCTACCTCACCCCCACTTTTCAGGGCTTTCCCACTCTTCTGGGAGGCAAGGAATGGGAGCCCAGGCTGGGCCTGAGTACTATCTGCCCCCACCCCCATCCTGCAGTGAACAGAGTGAAGAGGAAGGTGAGAAGAGCAAGAGGAAGAAGAGGAAGAAGGTGATGGAGGGACAAGGAGAAGGCTCGTCCTCAGATGAGGGCAGCGATTCCAGCAGTAGCTCCTCAGAGTCCGAGGTGTCGTCGGAGAGCGAGGAAGAGCAGGCAGAACCTGTGTCTTGGAGGAAGAAGACGGTGAGAGTCTGGGGTCGAGAAGGGTGGGCTCAGGGACAGGGCCCTCCCACCTTCTGGAACACTCAGCGTGTCCTGTACCCGGGCACTCCCTCCCATGCCCACACCCCATGTTCTCTTGCAGCCTCCCAGCAGCAAAAGCGCCCCTGCAGCCAAGGAGGTCTCCCTGCTGGATCTCGAGGACTGTGAGTTTGAGGGTAGAGGTCATGGGGAAGGAGGCCTGGGGGTGGGACTTAGGAAGGTCTGAGGGAGCTCTGAGTTAGGGTCCTCAGGGGTTGGGGGGAGCAGACAGCCTGGGCAGCGTGGCACAGTGGTTGAGCATCCACCTACGAACCAGGAGGTCACGGTTTGATTCCTGGTCAGGGCACATGCCTGGGTTGCGGGCTTGATCCCAGTGGGGGGCGTGCAGGAGGCAGCCGATCAGTGATTCTCTTTCATCATTGATGTTTCTATCTCTCCCTCTCCTTTTCCCTTCCTCTCTGAAATCAACTTAAAAAAAATATATATATATATATATATATATATATATATATATATATACTTAAAAAAGGACACATCTTCAGGCCTGAGAGGGCACTAGGTGTGGGGCTGGGGTGGAGAGTGGTTAGAGCCATCAGGCTGCCACCTGCCCCGCTGTCCATGGTGCTGAATCGTCTGCTCCCTGAGCCCTGCTCAATTCGGGCCAGTTCCACTTTCCCTCTCCCCCCATAGTCTTCCTCATCTATCCACAGTCACCCCTCCCAGTGCCCAGCCTGTGTCTCCCCCCACGGTCGTGTCCAGCAGTCTGGCCGCAGACCTGGAGGGCCTGACCCTCACGGACTCCCCGCTGGTGCCCTCGGTGAGTGGGATGGGACCCGCAGTTCTGTGCTACGCCCTGGGGTGTGGATCTGTGTGTGGGGTGATGAAAGGGAAAGCGCTGAGCCCTTGTGCCTGTGACCCTCGGTGGGGACAGGGCTGGGCAGGCTGCTGCTTGCTCACTCCCATCCCCTTCTCCCTCCCGTCCAGCTGCTGAGCCCGGTGTCGGGCGTGGGGCGGCAGGAGCTGCTGCACCGTGTGGCGGGCGAGGGCCTGGCTGTGGACTACACCTTCAGCCGCCAGCCCTTCTCTGGGGACCCCCACATGGTGTCTCTGCACATCCACTTCTCCAACAGCTCCGACACCCCCATCAAGGGCCTGCATGTGGGCACCCCCAAACTGCCTGCGGGCATCAGTATCCAGGAGTTCCCAGAAATCGGTGCGGCTCCCAGGCAGTCACTCTCTGCAGCTGCTGATGCCCTCTCCCTGCCGGGCCAGGGGCCAGAGAGGGCGGGCGTCTAGCACGATCCATGCCCAGTGGGCAAGACAGACTAGGAAGTGAGCGGGTCCTGATCAGGGCAGGGGGTGCTTGGGCTCGGTTACTTCAAGACTAACTTCAGCCCTAGCTGGTGTGGCTCAGCGGATAGAGCATCGGCCTGTGGACCGAAGGGTCCCGGGTTCGATTCCGGTCAAGGGCAGGTACCTTGGTTGCAGGCTCCTCCCCAGCCCGGGCCCTGGTTGGGGTGCCTGCAGGAGGCAACCAATCGATGTGTTTCTCTCTGTTTTTCCCTTTCTTTTCTACTCTCCTTAAAAATCAATGGAAAAATATGCTCAGGTGAGGATTAACAAAACAAAAAAGACTGACTTCAGTGGATGAGTGTGTGTGTTGGGGGTGGGGTGGGTGGAGGGGGGTGTTTAGATTTCAGGAGAAAACCAGGAACAGTCTCCCCAGGGCAGGCAGCTGGGAGTGGCCGGCTCTGGCAGAGGAGGGAGAATGGGTCTGGGGTGCAGACCTGTCTGGTGACCGTGTGTCTCCCTCTCCCCCGCCCGCCTCACCCCCTGCAGAGTCCCTGGCACCCGGAGAGTCTGCCACTGCTGTCATGGGCATTAATTTCTGTGACTCCACCCAGGCGGCCAACTTCCAGCTGTGGTGGGTATCCACCTCGTGGTGGGGATGAGGGTGAGGGTGGGTCGGGGAGAGGTGGGGTCACAGTGGAGTGGAGCTGGAGGTGGTGGCAGCCGGGGGTACGTCATGATGTGGAGGGTCTGGAAGCCGTCCCAGGCCCGCGGTCTCACCTCCCTCTCCTGCTGCCCCCGAAGTGGGAGGCGAGGGGAGAGATGGGCCTCACTGCCCCCCCCCCCTCTTTTCTCCCCCCACCCAGCACCCAAGTGCGACAGTTCTACGTCTCCATTCAGCCGCCTGTTGGGGAGCTGATGGCCCCGGTGTTCATGAGTGAGAATGAGTTTAAGAAGGAACAGGGTGAGTGCGCCCTGGGCGGGGCTCAGAGCCATCCACAGCTCAGCTCCAGCTCACAGCCATGGGGGGGGCGGGTCCTCAGCTCATCAGAGCGCGGGGGGGGGGGGGGGGGGCGCGCTGCGGGGGCTCCACGGCGGCTCCGCAGGGGCCGGGACGCTTCAGCCAGGCTGTGGAGAGAGTGGGCACTTGGCCGGGCCGGGAACTCGAGGCCAGCACTCCAGCTGGGGGAACACCGCGGGTGCGTGTCGGTGCACGTTTCCGGGAAGGGTCGCCCTCCGAGGACGCAGCACAGGGGAGTGGTGAGAACGAAGCTGAAGGCAGGTTTGGCCTCGTTTCCGGAAGCCTCGAACTTCCGGTGCTGAAGGGTGTCAGTCCTGGAATTTCAGAGCTGGACGGGGCTGCAGAGGCTGGAGGGTCCAGCCCCATCGCTAGAGAGGAGGGCCTTGGATTCGGTTTTCCTGGCGGTGGAGGCGTCAGGGAAGGTGTCTGTCTGGGTGAGGGCGGGCCGGGTTCAGACCTCTGCTTCGGGCCGAGGAAGCTGGCAGCCTTCTCGCCGGGACTGGGGCCAGGAGGACCTGCAGCCGCTGGAGGAGGCAGGGCAGCCCCATGGGAGAAGCCCTGGTTTAGGTCCCGAACCTGCACTCACGTGGTGTGTGACCTGGGGCCAAATTCTGACCATTTTATGAGGCTGTTGCAACAGATGGGCCCAGAGACGGTGAGGAGCAGGATTGGAGCCGTGACAAAGGGAGTGGGGGCTGGGGTGGGTGGCCCCGGAAGAGGGAGGCATAGAAGCTGTTCTAGAATTTTGGGCTTGGATGGGAGGGAGAATGGCAGTGCCCTTCACCTAGACCAGGGGTCGGCACGCTTTGGCTTTTTCTGCAGTTTGCCATAAAGCCAACATTTTAGGCTTTGTGGGCCCTGTGGGGAGCTGGATCTGGCCTGCCCGCTGTAACTTGCCAAACCCCTGATCTGGTAGAAAGAATGGGTTTGGGCGAGGGGTGAGGGAAGAGCAAGGTTAGCCCTGGCTAAGCTGGTTTTGCAATGCATTTGGGAAATTCAGGGGGAGGCGTTGGGCATGCAGCTGGAAATGTAGGTCTGTGCCCAGGAAGCACTTCCGGGCTGGAGTCCCGAGCACAGAAGTGGGAACTGAAGCTGTGAATGTGAGTGAGAGCGCCCTGGGGAGATGCTTCAGACCTTCAGAGCCAGCAGATAGGAGCCTTGGGGAGAGCAGGTCATTGAGAAAGGGGGCGGGGTGGTCAAAGGGGCGGGGCCAGTCAAAGGGGGCGGTGTCTGTCAAAAGGGGGCGGGGCAATCAGAAGGGGGCGGGGCCAGTCGCAGTGGGTTGAAGGAGACCCACTGAGGAAAGGGAGTCCTCTATAGAGGACGTGGGCCCTGAATGGGAGACACAGCCTTGGCATGAGGAGCATCTGACTTCTGGAGAGGACTTCTTAGGAGCAAGGAGACTTGGACACGGAGAGGCTTAAGGTACAGGGGCAAGAAAATACCACCGGTCAGGCATGGAGGGGATGGAGCATCTCAGAGGAAGGAGAGAGGCTGCAGAGAAGGCGGGCGGAAGGGCGGACAAGGGGCTCCCAGGGCTGCCTGAGAGCGTGTGAGCGGACCGGAGAGGTCAGCCATGTTGAGTGAGACGTTCCCGAGTGCTGTGAGCGCCTGGCCAGGTCTGGAGCTGCTGCCCCAGGTGAAGTTGGGGTCCACCTGTGAGATGTCCCCCTCCCCAAGGCTGTGAGGGATTCAGGCCTGCCCAGGCTGAGAACTTGGTGAGGAAGCTCCGTGGGCAGACCCAGGTGAGCCCAGCACCGCCTCGGCCCTCATCGTGACCTCTGCCCCCAGGAAAGCTGACGGGCATGAACGAGATCACAGAGAAGCTCACGCTGCCGGACAGCTGCCGGAGTGACCACACGGTGGTGCAGAAAGTGACCGCCACGGCCAACCTGGGTCGTGTCCCTTGTGGGACGTCTGATGAGTACAGGTACCGGGCCTCTCCCTGAGGAGGAGATGGGCTGTTGGGCCTGGTTTGAAGGAGGGCCCCTACAGCAGGGGCTGAGCCCCTCCCTCCCTCCCGCCCCCTCAGGTTTGCAGGGAGGACACTGACCAGCGGGAGCCTGGTCCTGCTGACCCTGGACGCGCGGCCCCCTGGCCCTGCCCAGCTGACAGTCAACAGCGAGAAGATGGTGATCGGCACCATGTTGGTGAAGGATGTGGTGCACGCTCTGACCCAGTGACCCCCCAGTGCTCCGGCTTCTTTCTCTGCCACTTGTTTCTCCCTCATGACACCTGGGCTGTTAGCACCCTCCTTCCTCTCTCTCTCTCTCTCTCTCTCTCTCTCTCTCTCTCTCTCTCTTCCCCCCCACCCCCCGTTTCAGATAAGATTCCTTATGTCAGACAGCCCCCAGAGCTCCCCCCACCCCGCACTTTCTGTAGTTATTTATGGAGCAAATTCTCAATAAAGGTCTTCTCCCTAGAGGCCAGCTCACCTTTCCTTTCTCCTGGGTTCTAAGGGGCTGGGGCAGAGTGGCTAAGGGTTCCGTTAGACCAGTGGTTCTCAACCCTCCTAATGCCGCGACCCTTTAATACAGTTCCTCATATTGTGGTGACCCCCAATCATAAAATTATTTCCGTTGCTACTTCCTAACTGTAATTTTGCTACTGTTAATGAATCGTAATGTAAATATCTGTGTTTTCCGATGGTCTTAGGCTCTACAGCAGCGGTTCTCAACCTGTGGGCCGCGACCCCTTTCACAGGGGTCGCCTAAGACCATCGGAAAACACAGTTATTTACATGACGATGCATAACAGTAGCAAAATGACAGTTAGGAAGTAGCAACGGAAATAATTTTATGGTTGGGGTCACCACAACATGAGGAGCCGTATGAAAGGGTCGCGGCATTAGGAAGGCTGAGAACCACTGCGTTAGACCCTCGTGACTGACCACTAGGGAGGCTGGACTGACTCAGGGGTGACTCTGGTTGGAGCCCCCGCGCGGACGGCCTCCGAGTCCCCAGGCGTCTCAGTGGAAGAGACATGTGAGCAGGGACGAAAGGCCACGTGGTCCTTCCTCTGAGCCTCTCGATGGCTGGCCCCCTGGGTCCCCTCACGGGTCCTCGGGAAGGAGAATTCATGCTGTGGGGAGTTTTCCAACCAGGTGCGAAATTCAAAACAGGCCGACTACCTGTGGATACAGGGCCCAGAGCCCCCAACTGGCGGGGCGGTGACCAGCTAGCCATCGTGGAGGAGGAGGAACAGCAGGTGTGGGACAGCTGCTCACACTGTCCCATCCCCCAGGGAGGGACAGACTCAGAGCCGGAGGTGGGGGTGGGGGTGGGTCCCGAGGTCCAGGACTTCTCACAGGTCCCAGCCATCAACGCTGCTGCCCCACAGACACCGAGTAGGGAGCATTCAGAGCCCTCCACCTGGGACAGGCTTCCGGGGGTGGCAGTGAGGATCTGGGCCCTGCCGATACCTTTCCCGGTGAGTAAAGAGGCCGCGTGCGCAGTGTTCCCAAAAGGTACAAGAGGTGTTCCGTTAGCACATGTTCTTTTATTTATTAAAAAAATTTTTTTTAATCCTCACCTGAGGCTATTTTCCCATTGATTTGTAGAACGTGGAAGAAAGAGGGAAAGACAGAAATATCAATGTGAGAGGAACACATCGATTGGCTGCCTTTGCATGAGCCCGACCAGATCAGGGGCCGGGGAAGAGCCTGCAACCGAGGTACGAGGTACGTGCCCTTGACCGGCATCGAACCCAGGACCCTCCACTCCGCAGGTCGACGCTCTATCCACTGAGCAAAACCAGCTAGGGCTAGCATATGTTCTTTTAAAAAGAAAGTCTGATCAAATACATTTAGGAATCATGGATTAAAGCAAGTTTATTTCCCACAGGCCTTCTCCGAGCCTTTACTGTGCTAATGTGCATGGTGACACCCCGCCCACCCAGGAGGGGTTAGAGCTCAGTGTTACCCAACTAACTAATTGGATCCTGGAATGCCTTCGTCCCAGGGCATCTTGGTGAACTGGGTTACAAGGAACATGCCCAGTTACAGTTTGGAGATGTGGGGCCTCCATCTGACCCTCCATGACCAGGTCCCTAGTTCTTTGGCCACAGCCCTGTCACTGCTTTCTCACCTGCTTCACCATCTTTCCCCTGAACACTCCTGCCCGGGAAACATGTTGATTGGCCTTTGAATTGTTTCCGGTTGGGATATTATGAATAAAAGCTGCTGTGAACATTCTTGATGTTCAGCTCACAGCTACTCTGGTGAGCAATTGGGCAACGTTGTCAAGTTGTGGATGTGTATTCTTCATGACCCAGCAACTCCACCCCTGGGATAACATGTTATCGACACTTTCACACGTTAAAAGCGGCGAGAGTAAAAACGCCAATGGCTATGTTATTCATAACTGCTAAAATACAAAAAACTAACCTGAAATGCCCACCAACAGGAGAGTGAGTCAGTAAATTGTGGTCTAGTCATACAATGGAACACTATATATAAGTAAATGTCAATGACATAAAGCTAATTGTATCAGGGTGATGGCTCAGAAGTAATATTGTGTGAAGAAAGCAGGATCTAGGTGCACACTTGTATACAATGCCACTTATACACAATTTTAAAACATATGGTACAGGCCCTAGCCGGTTTGGCTCAGTGGATAGAGCATCGGCCTGCAGACTGAAGGGTCCCTGGTTCAAATCCGATCCGGGGCACGTACCTCAGATGCAGGCTCCTCCCCAGCCCAAGCTCTGCCAATGTCTTCCCCAACTCCCCTGCCACATAAAAGTGGGATCACACCACCGATGGTGAAGCAGGTGTGACGGCAGTGCCGGGGCACACCCCTGCCTCTGGCTCCAGGGACCTGCTGGGCTCTGTGGCACCAGGGAGCAGCTGGAGCCATTGCCTCTGAGAGCCTGGGGCGGCGGGGAGGGGGGGGGGAGGCGGGGCCCAGAGTCACTGCAGGTGGAACTGATCCACCATCAGGGGCATCTGAATGGTGGACTCCCTTTCTCTCTCTGTGCAGGAGAAGGAAAGTGGGGGCGATTTTCTAAGAAATACAATAGCCCAGGGAGGGCTTAGGGGAGGGGATAGAAGTCATGGCCACCCAGGGACTGGCAGAGGCAGAAAGTGCCCCAGCAAGGTGGGGTAGAGCATTAACGTGGACCCAGGAGGTCTGAGCCTGACCACAGGCCTCAACAGGTCCGAGGATGGTGAGAGGCTGGGAACGGGGGCCCAGCCCAGGACGGCTTCCTGGCGGTGCCTTGGCAAACGGGTAAGAGAAACGGCTCCAGTTTCTATAGCAACTGGCTCGCTGCAATGGCTGGGGAACAGATCCATTAGGGACACCTAGGAAGCTAGGAGGACCCCAGGGGTGGGTTAGCTGTGCCCACAGCTGAACCCCCATCCTGCCCCCTGTGCTAGTCAGCACCTTGCACCGGGCACCTTGA
Source organism: Cnephaeus nilssonii (assembly GCF_951640355.1). NCBI lineage: Eukaryota > Metazoa > Chordata > Mammalia > Chiroptera > Vespertilionidae > Cnephaeus > Cnephaeus nilssonii. Next base: position 6,886,953 of record NC_137095.1, on the reverse strand, counting down.
GGGTCACCTCAAGGCGCAGCCTGCAGACCGGAGGGGTGGAGGTTGGGTGCGTAACGGGACTTTCCTAGGCCGACTGGACAAGGAAAGGAAAAGAGGAACTTTCTAACCCACCAGAGGGCCTGGCCCCTGGACAGCCAGGGTCCTCACTGCCAATGTCCTCCCTGACTCCCTGCCACATCTGGATCCTCTCAGTCACCCCTTTTCTACTGTGAAGGCCTGCCTCCGGCCCCTCCTTCCTCCTTCAGCACTTCCTGTGCTGGGAATTGGGGTGACAGGGCCTGGTCAGTTTGTCTTCCAGGGTCAAGAGGAGAACAGCAAACAGTGCCTGGAAGGGTGACGCCCAGGAGGAGGTATGGAGAATGGGGTAACATGGGGCACACCTGCCCGCATCACCCACTTGATGGTGCTGGTCTGGCCCTCTCGGCTTTCCCTGTCCCATCCCGCTGACCTGTCTACCAAGAGTAAGCACTGGGGCCCCACTGTTCGATCCTGACCACGGGGAACCCCGTCCTTATGGCCCTTCAGTGCAGACTGGGCTTTGGTGTCTCTGAGGCTTCACAGCTGGGCCTGGGGCAGGGCTGAGCGGGGTGAGCAGCGCCGGGGGGTGCCCACACCTCCCGAGCCCTCTGAATGTCTCACTGGTCACTTCCTGTCCTCGTGCCAAGGACCTTCCAGTTTTTAGCTCCTTTCAAATCTTCCACCCCATGATTCCGCCTGAGTGAACGGCCCTGATGATACATGTCAAGCTTAAAAAGAAAATACCGCCGAAACCGGTGTGGCTCAGTGGATAGAGCGTCGGTCTGCGGACTGAAGGGTCCCAGGTTCGATTCCGGTCAAGGGCATGTACGTTGGTTGCGGGCACATCCCCAGTGGGGGGTGTGCAGGAGGCAGCTGGTCGATGTTTCTAGCTCTCTATCCCTCTCCCTTCCTCTCTGTGGAAAATCAATAAAATATATTTAAAAAAAATAAATAATAAGAAAATACCAACCAACCTGTGTACTGGTCCCCTGGCTGAAGTAGCAAAGCACTTACGCCTTCAGTTGATCCTCTGTACTCCCCATTGCACAAGCTCGGCCATCCCCGCCTGAAGGGAATCACTATTCTCAATTTTCTGTTTATCAACGCCATGCATTTTCTTGTACTTTTATTACATGCAGGCAGACGTGTTCCCAGCCAGTGATAGTGTACTGCGTGTTTTATATATTTTATTATTTTTTTTCAGATCCTCACCTGAGGATATTTTTCCATTGATTTTTTAGAGAGAGTGGAAGAGGAAGGGAAAGAGAGAAACATTGACATGAGAGAAACACATCGATTGGTTGCCTCCTGCATGAGCCCTGACTAGAGCTTGGGCTGGGGAGGAGCCTGCAACCGAGGTACGTGCCCTGGATCGGATTTGAACCCGGGACCCTTCAGTCTGCAGGCCGATGCTCTATCCACTGAGCCAAACCGGCTAGGGCCTGTACCATATGTTTTAAAATTGTGTATAAGTGGCATTGTATACAAGTGTGCACCTAGATCCTGCTTTCTTCATACAATATTACTTATGAGCCATCACCTTGATACAATTAGCTTTATGTCATTGACGTTTACTTACATATAGTGTTCCATTGTATGACTAGACCACAATTTACTGACACACTCCTGTTGGTGGGCATTTCAGGTTAGTTTTTTGTATTTTTGCAGTTATGAATAACATAGCCATTGGCATTTTTACTCTCGCCGCTTTTAACGTGTGGAAGTGTCTATAACGTGTTGTCCCAGGGGTGGAGTTGCTGGGTCGTGAAGTATACACATCTGCAACTTGACAACGTTGCCCAATTGCTCACCAGAGAAGCTGTGAGCTGAACATCAAGAATGTTCACAGCATGCCAAAACCGATTTGGCTCAGTAGATAGAGCATCGGCCTGCGGACTCAAGGGTCCCAGGTTCGATTCCGGTCAAGGGCATGTACCTTGGTTGCGGGCACATCCCCAGTAGGAGGTGTGCAGGAGGCAGCTGATCGATGTTTCTCTCTCATCGATGTTTCTAACTCTATCCCTCTCTCTTCCTCTCTGTAAAAAATTGATAAAATACATTTAAAAAAAGAAAAGAAAAAAGAATGTCCACAGCTACTTTTATTCATAACTAGTGGCCCAGTGCATGAAATCCGTGCACATTAAAAGGGTATTAATTAGACGAAATAACTTTTAAAAAATATATATATTTTATTGATTTTTTACACAGAGGAAGAGAGAGGGATAGAGAGTTAGAAACATCTATGAGAGAGAAACATTGATCAGCTGCCTCTTGCACACCCCCTACTGGGGATGTGCCCGCAAGCAAGGTACATGCCCTTGACCGGAATTGAACCTGGGACCCTTGAGTCCGCAGGCCGACATTCTATCCACTGAGCCAAACCGGTTTCGGCAGGAAATAACTTAATATTGCTATTTCCCCTTTCTCTATAATAGAAGTTTCAGAGATGAAAGAAAATTAGTAAAATGTATATGAAAACCTTCCTCCTGTCAGTCTGGGGCTCACCACGGGACCCAGAGTCAAGTCCCCGCCCACCCACATGCACCTCAAAATCGTGTGAGACCCAGATCTGGCCCCCCCACACCACCAATTGGGCTAGATCCAGACCCTGCCAGTCCCACCCTTGTCCAGCCCTGCCAGGCAGGGGGCGTAGCCTCAAGTCCCCTGGCCCGGCACCAGGATGGGGGTGTGTGGCCTGAGGTCCCCCAGCCCAGACCCAGGGGGGAGAGGGGGGACATGCCTTGAAGTCCTCCATCAAGCCCCGAAAGGTGGGGGACACGGCCTGAGATCCCCTGTCAAGCCCCACGGGGGTGGGGAGGGTGTAGCCTCAGGTCCCTGCTGATTGCTCATTATGGCTCCTTATGGGAACTTGGCCTCAGCTGTGGGTGCAGCCATCTTTGTGATGGAGTGATGGTCAATTAGCATATTCCCTCTTTATTAGATAGGATATCCCAACTGGAAACAATTCAAAGGCCAATCAACAGGAAACAGGAGAAACAAATGATGGTATGTCCATGTGATGAATACTACTTAGCAATAAAAAAAAGGATTTTACTGCTATGTGTGAGAACATGGGTGAATCTCACAGATAACACGTTGAATGAGAGAAACCAAGTGCTTCTATGAAGTTCTAGACCAGGCAGAATGAACCTGAGGAGAGCAGTAAGAATAGTTACCTCAGGCAGAGGGTGTAAGGTGGGAAGAGGCACGATGGGACCCCATGGGTGGTGGTTACCTGGGTAGGTAGGTGGGTAGGTAAAAAAATTAAGCTGTACACTTAAGACTTGTGCACTCCATGGAATGTGTGTTATCCCTCAACTTTAAAAAAAATGTAGAAAATGATCAACACACGACAAGTGCTGGCGAGGATGCGGAGAAAAAGGAACCCTCGTGCACTGCTGGTGGGAATGCAGACTGGTGCAGCCACTGTGGAAAACAGTATGGATTTCCTTTAAAAAATTAAAAGTGGAACTCGCATTTGACCCAGTAATTCCCACTTCTAGGAGTATATCCCAAGAAACCAGAAACACCAACTGGAAAAAATATATGCACTCCTATGTTAATAGCAGCACCATTCACCATAGCTAAGATTTGGAAACAACCTAGGTGCCCGTCAGCAGAGGAGTGGATTAGAAAACTGTGGCACATCTACACAATGGAATACTACGCTGCTGTAAAAAAAGAAGGAACTCTTACCATTTGCAACAGCATGGATGGAACTGGAGAACATTATGCTAAGCGAAATAAGTCAGTCAGAGAAAGATAAATATCACATGATCTCACTCATTTGTGGAATATAATGAACAACATAAACTGATGAACAAAAATAGATCCAGAGACATAGAAGCATCGAACAGACCGTCAAACCTCAGAGGGAAGGCAGGAGCGTGAGTGGGGGCGGGGGGGGGTGGGAGGGGTAAGAGATCAACCCAAGGATTTGTATGCAGGCATATAAGCATAACCCATGGACACAGACAGTAGGGGGTGAGGGCATGTGCTGGGGGGTGGGAGCAGGAGGGGAGAGGTCAATGGGGGGAAAAGGAGACATATGTAATACTTTAAACAATAAAGAATTTTCTTAAAAAATGTAGAAAATGAAAGCAAAAACCCAAGTGGCCAAAGCAGTCCACACCTTCACCGGCAGTGACCGGAAGTGAGATTTTATTTTGTCTGAGATGGGTGAACTGGATCCTATCGAGGTTTCACTGGCATTTCCTGGTGAGTGGTGAGGGTAGGCACCAACGATATGGTTGTTGGCGATTTGTGTTCCTACTCCTGTCTGTTGCGATTTGTGTTCCTACTCCCCATCTTTTGCCCATTTTCCTATGGGATTGTCTTTTTTTTTCTTCATTGTAGAAATTTTTACATATTCTGGAAACTAGACCTTGTAGATCACAAATTGCAAATACCATTTTCCCGTCTATGGCTTGTCTTTTAAAGTTTTAAGTATCTTTTGACAAACCAGATTTGTAAATTCCAATGTGCTCCAATGTATCGATTTTCATTTATATCCTTTACTTGTTGTTCCATATGTACAAAATCCGTCCACACTCTGAAAAAAGAAAAAAAAATCTATTATTCTCTTCTAAAAAATGTCCAAGTAATGCTTTTTATATTTTATTTCTTCAATGCACTTTGAATTTACATTTGTGTAGGATGAAAGGTAGGGCTGATCCGCTTTCTTTCATCGCACCTAAAAAAAGGACACACACACACACACACACACACACACACACACACACAAAACAATGAACGTGTTTTCTTCCGCACACAGCTTGGCAGAGGTTGAGCAAACACTGTGAGCTCACCTTAGCTTGTGGGCTTGAGTTCTTAAGTGAATGCCCTTTTGCTCATCTTTTTCAACCAGGAAAATTGTTTCTCCCAGCAGCCTCCCTTCTTTCCGCTCTCTGCCTGCTGTGGAAGCACTGAACACCTGAGCATAGAGAAGACTGCAAGGTCTCCCCTGTCCCCCAGTCCGTGCCTTTAACACGCCAGCCAATTAGTTACACTTCAAACCTGCATTGTAGCGCTGGCCTTGACTGCAGAGACGGTGCCAGGCATAGCTGGGCTCAAAGGCTGTTTGTTGACTGGGAGAATGGATAATGCTGCCTGTTTGTTCCTGCTGCTTCTGCCAGTGACCAGCTGTGGGGACCTGACCACGTTATTTAAGATCTGCACCTCTGCCACTCTGCACAGCCTGCCCTTCTGGTCAGAGGTACTGTTGTTCCTGTACACCCTGTGGGCCTGGCCAATATGGGTGGGGAGCAAGGATTCACACACACACACACACACACACACACACACACACACACACGAGGCCATGACTGTATGTGAACTCAGCCACAACTTCCTTCACTGTCTAGTGAGCCCTGGGGTCAGGCAGTACAAAGTGTACACAAAAGGTTGCTGTGAATTTTGTCTTCTGTGGTTAAGACTTCAGTCTCTGAAGCCAGAAACCTCACTCTTCTACTTCTAGCCAGGAGTCTGGGCTAGTTAACTTCTTTAAGCCTTAGTTTCCTCATCTGCAAAATGGGTTAACAGAGATAAAACACTTAGAATTGTGCCAAGCACATAGTAGATGCTCAGGAAAGGCCAGCTTATTATTCTATTACTAGTGGCCTGGTGCACGAAATTTGTGCACATTAAAAGGGGATTAATTAGAGGAAATAATTTAATATTGCTATTTGCCCTTTCTCTATAATAGAAGTGTCAGAGATGAAAGAAAATTAGTAAAATATATATGAAAACCTTCCTCCTGTCAGAGTCTGGGGTGCACTACACGACCCAGAGTCAAGTCCCTGCCCACCCACATGTGCCTCAAAATTGGGTGAGACCCAGACCCTGCCCCCCCGCCCCATTGGGCTAGATCCAGACCTGGCCAGTCCCACCCTTGTCAAGCCCCACCGGGAAGGGGGCGTAGCTTCAGGTCCTCTTGTCCGGCGCCAGGATTGGGGGGCATGGCCTGAGGTCCCCCATCAAGTCCTGCTGGGCGTGGGGCGTGGCCTGAGTTCCCTGGGCCCAGCACTGGGGGTGCACCTTGAGGTCCCCTGTCAAGCCTGGCTGGGTGGGGGGCATGGCCTGAGGTCCCTTGTCAAGCCCAGCCAGGCAGGGGGGTGCAGCCTCAGGTCCCTGCTGATTGCTGTTAAGGCTCCTCCTGGGCATTTGGCCTCAGCTGTGGGTGCAGCCATCTTTGGGACAGAGTGATGGTCTATTAGCATATTCCCTCTTTATTAGACAGGATTATTAGATAGGATGATGAGGAGGAGATAACACATGCAAAACACTCAGTAAACGCTCCACAAACGCTGGCCCCTTTCCTCCTCATGCCGGTCCCTTGTTCCTCCCCTTTGGCTGTTCAACCTCTACTAAGTCTCCAATATCATCTCCAAAGAACTTGATGCAGCCATCCTCCCGTTTACAATTCTCAGTAGCTCCCCGCTGTCTGCAAACCTACAGGCCCTTCCTTCTCACACGGACGGAGCCCAGGCTTCCCTCCAGCGGCATCAGCACAGCGCGGTATCCTCCACGGTGGTCAGAGGGAGCAGCCGGGGCAGCCCCCTTCTCCGCCTTTGCCCGGGGTCCCAGCCTGGAACGCCCCCCCCTCGTAAACCCGCCCCCGGCCCCAGCCACCCCACGGTGGCCTCTCCCCCCCCCCCCCGCGGACCCCGCCCTGTACCTCCTCCGTGAACCTCCCCCGGCCGGCTGCAGTCTGGCAGGTCGGAAGCGGTTTCCCCAGGGAAGCGCGGCCCCCGGGGGCCCCCGGAGGTCCCCGGAGTCCTTGGAAGTTTCCTGAATCCCAGCCCCCGCGCCCGGTGCCGGTGCGGATCAGCCGGCCCAGCGCGGGGTGCGCCCGCGGGAACCGAGGCGCAGACTCCGGCGGGGATGCGCCGGGTTGGCCTCGCCCCCAAAGGGGTCCTGGAAGGAGCGCCACGTGGACTCTGGACATTCCAGGCTTGACGGCCCCAAAGCGTCGCTGCAGCGTCGCGGGGCTTGTCCATCGCGCCCCCCGTTGCAAAAGGGTCAACAAGCCCGGCGAGAAGAGCGACTGGACCAGGGTCGCTAGGTGAGCGGCGCCCTCAGGTCCGAGGGTGTGTGTGTGTGTGGCTGTGGCCGCCCGCGCTGGGCGCCCATCTGGTGGGCGGCGGAGCCCTGGAGGGGGCGGAGCGGGCGGCCGGGCGGGCGGGGTCGGAGGGTCCGGGCACAGGTGTTCCGCATCCCGCGGGGGCGGGCGGCTCCGCGAGGCTTTATAAGCGGGTCCGGGCGCGGCGCTGTTCGCGGCTTGCTGCAAGAGTCGAGCGCACGTGCCTGCGCGTTCCTCGCCGCCCCGGGCCCGCAGCCGGTCCGCCGGGCCCGCAGGAACGCACCAGCCCCATGGCGTCCCCGCTGGTAAGAGCTACCGCCGTCCGTCCGCCGGGGCGGGGCGGGGCGGGGCGGGGCCGCGTTCGGGCAGCCGCAACTAACGGTCCGTGCGCAGCCTCGCCCGGCCCGCGGGGGGCCCCCCTCCCCGGTCCCTGTCCCTGTCCCGGTCCCGGTGCGCTGGATCCCCCGCGGGGTGCGGGTCACGTGTCCGCGGGGCGGAGGGCCTCTGCGTGGCGGGGGTGAGTGGCGGCGGAGGGGGCGGGGGTCAGGGCGTCGCCTCGTGACTCAGGGCCTCTGGCTTTAAAGGCGCCGCGGCCCTCTAGGGGGGGGCCAGCGGGGCCTCGGCGCTGCGCTGCAGACGCCCAGTGGCCTGGAGTGTCCGTCCAGACGGGAGCCGAGCTCACGGAAGGAAGTCCCGTCCCCGGACGCTGTTTCCTCCCCGTAGCCGTCGCACGGGAGTCCCGAAGCCACCGGCGGCGCCGGAACTCACGCGCCTCGCAGCATCCCCCCCGCCCCGCTAGTCTCCGTCGTGCCCAGAAGGCGGCGGGGCTGGGGCGAGCAGGGCCTGGGTGGGGCGGGGCGGGGCCGCTGGCGACAGGCACCCGACGGCAGCAGCGGCGGCTCCTTTAAGGCGGAAGGATTGGCTCCTCGTGCTGCGCGCGCTTCCTGAGCCCGGGAGGTCACGTGGCTTCACACGTTTGAGTGGCCCCGGCGCCGCGCTCGCCAGGTGTGTCTCGCGCGGTGGGAGCCGGGCACGTGCGGCCAAGCTTCGCGCTGTGGAACCTGCGGCTCGAGGTGGGTCCCGGGGACGTGGGGACACCCGGGCTGAGGGGGCTGAGGAGGCGGCGGCGCGGGCATGGCGCCGGCCAGCCGAGAGGCGTGCACGTGGCCGCGGCTCCATCCTCCTCCTCAGCCCCGGGGCCCAGCCTGGGGCGGAGGGGGGGGGACCCAGTTCGGGGGGCGGGTCCAAGAGGACCGGCCGTGGCCATGGGTGTGGCGGAGCAGCTGTAAGAGACATAGGGGCTGCCAGCCTGACCACAGGCTGGTGAGGAGGGAGGCTGCACCCACCGTGGTTCCCGGGGTGGGGGTGGGGGGCCTGGGGCCTCAGACCCGGGGAGGTTCCGAAGGTTGGGTTGACCCCGGCGGCATCCCTCTCTGGCTTCTCCTGCGCGTGGGTGCTCCCCACGGTCACGCTGACCCCGGCCTGCTCGCCGCGTTCCCAGAGGGCTCAGGCAAGGCCGCCTCCTTGTGAGGGGCCCGGCGCTGCCCGAGGGGCCCCCCGGGAAAGGCTCTCCTGCACGGATGCACCTTGCAGGCCTTGCCCCGTCGCACGGTGCCCTGGGGGGGGGGGGGGGGACTTGGGAAGGAAGTCTGCAGCACCCGCCGGGGACCCTGGAACCAGCAGCCCTGCCGCCGCCCCCCACCCCACCACACCCCACCCGGCAGCCAGGGCTCCCCCCCCCCCCCCCCCCCCCCGGTGGTGCCTCCTCATTTCTTTGGCAGCTGCCTCCTTCGTCTCCCTGGCTACCGATCCAAACAGGCAGAACAGAACCGTGGAAGCGTCGGCGTGGTGGTGGTGGTGGTGGTGGTGGTGGTGGGTCCTGGTCGGCTAGTTTTTATCGGGGTCCGTGGAAGGGAATTCTGTTCCGGGAGCTCCGCTCTGTGGGGAGGCCCGCGGGGGGCCCTCGCGGGGTGGCAGGCTCCCCGGTGTCTCCGGCTCCCCGGTGTCTCCGGCCTCAAGGAGCTTTCTTGCCAGAGCCCCTCGGCTTTGTTCTGGTCGCGGTGGTGTCGCTGGCCACCCGGGCGGCCTGGCTGTGCACGCCCGCCTGGCAGAACTAGGATTCGGACAGTTGACAGCCCCCGTGTGTAAGTCCGCCCTCCACCCCCCTCGCTGGCATTGTCCTGTGACCATCGCCCCGGGCCAGGCCCCCCCACGTCTGGAAGGGCAGCGGGGCCTGCTGGTGCTGCGGACGGGAGGCTGGAGCGCTTGACGTGGGTCCGTTCTCTGGTCCCCTTCACCGGGGCACCCCCCCCCCCCTCAGTGTCCGCAGTGTCCGCGGGGCTCGGAGGAAGGGGCTCAAGGTGGTAAGACCTCCAGGCTCAACACCAAGCTTGCAGACCGGCGAATGCTCTCTAGCTGTTTATTTTTGCTTTGCATCCTTAAAATGGCTTGCAAACCCCATCCCTTCAGGGGCCTGAGGTGACTTCCAAGGACCAGAGGGGGAGGAAGGAAGGAAGAGTGGCCCCGCTGGGTGTGTTGGGGTGTTGCCCTGCAGAAGTGTGGCCCAGAGTTGATGGAAATTGGGCTTTTTCCCTAGTTAAGCTCCCAACCCACCCTCCCTCTCTCTCTCTCTCTTTCTCTCAATCTCAATGAGGCAATTAAAAAAAAAAAAAGTGTAGCCCTAGCCGGTGTGGCTCAGTGGATAGAACGTCAGCCTGCAGACTGAAGGGTCCCGGGTTCGATTCCGGTCAAGGGCACGTGCCCAGGTTGTGGGCTTGATCTCCAGTAGGAGGCATGCAGGAGGCAGCCGATCAATGATTCTCTCTCATCATTGATGTTTCTCCCTCTCTCTTTCCATTCCTCAATAAAAATAAAAAAAATATTTAAAAAAAAGTGTAAGCGTTGTATGGACGGGTGGTAACATGTCTCTCAAGACTGGCCACCTGAGGGGTAAACCTAGTTTCTGGTGCCATTGCTCAGCCTAGGACACTGTGCTCTGGTAGTCAGAGGGGTCAGGGGCGGTGGGCAGTGGTCTGTGGGCTGGTCACAGGGAACCCGCTGCATTGGAGGGACTGGTGGCGGGAGGCAGGGTGGGTCTTCTGAGCATTAGGGTGGCAGTGTGGACGGCAGGAGGAATGTGCTGTGTCCATCATTCCAAGGCCTGTCTGAGAGCCAGAGGGCTGGACTCCTCCCACTGTGGGGGTGACCCTCCCAGGCCTCTGGACCAGAGACTTGCCTTTTTCAGAACAGTTTCAGCAACTTTTTTTTCTTCTGAGACAAGGCAAATTTGAAATTATATAATTGATTTAAGACCCATAAAGGTAAAAAAAAAAAAAAAAAGACCCATAAAGGTAGAATGGGGCTTATTAAGTCTCACCTCTTCTGCCTTAGCTGAAATTCCCCTAATCCTGTTTCTTAGATTTCCAGGAAGAATTAATAAGGGTTTTAGCAGCGTCCCAATAAAGTCTGGGGTGAGCTCCCAGGGCGTCAAAAAGCCTTGCGCCAGAAATGAGGATCTGGACCGTCACTCCGGGCAAAATTTAGTATCCCAGCAGCGTACACAGTCACACTAGCACATGTACAGGGATGTATACCTTTATTTCTGTACCTTATTCCCAAAGGAGTTAAAGCATAAAGCAGTAAAGAGCGTATTCAGAGCCTTTGCCAAAGCGATTTCTCTGAGAATGCAGACTCATACAAACGAGAGGTTTTTTGGTTGTTTTTTGTTTGTTTGTTTTTTTACCTGCGGTCAGGGTAGTTTTGGGAAAGATGGAACTTTAAAATGTTACCTGTCCCCAGCTGCTTCTCAAGCAACTTTTACAGGCCAACCTCCCCCCGCCCCCCCAGCTATGAGTTCAGTGTTTGGGAATTTGAGGGTGGAGGGATTGGTTACAGGAGCTCTCTGCTGGTATTTTAATGCTTTATGTGCTAGGTCAGTGGTCGGCAAACCGCGGCTCTCAAGCCGCATGTGGCTCTCGAGCCGCAGTTTGCTGACCACTGTAGGTACTATTCTGTGCAAACTTTCTCACTCATTGCCTCTAGGTCCCTCAGCCACATGACTGGTTTCTAAAATTACGTATTTGTTTAAAAGGCAAGTTAATTAGTGAATTTGTAGTTCTGGGTGGAAGTTTGGGACAGGAATGTGTGCCAGACCTGTAGGTGAACGTTTAGGCTGTCTTCACTAGCTCGTGGTGGAGGCAGTAAAGGAACCATGGGATCAAGTGGCAAATTATTTCCTCCCCGATGGAAGGGCCGTGCTAATCCCATCCATCCTGTTCTGCAAATCATTTCCTAGCCAGAATCTAAGCTGTCCTGCCTCTGGGGAGAACTTGCTAGCAAGCCCCCAAGGGTAGGGGGGGGGGGGCGGGGAGAGTGTGTTAGGGAGTGAGGGGTAGGAGAGGGGTTGGACCTTGAGGTTGGAGTGGAGGAGGTTACATAAAGAATTTTTGCTCCTTTCTGAGTTAAAACCAGGACTCGCTGATGAACCCTTCCAGGTTTTATTAAGCCTTTTGCTTTTCCCTCCCTTTTGCCCCTCACAGTGTAGCCTTGGAAATGCCCTTCGTTTCCTTTTCTGCCATCGCTGAGTCTGTTGTTAGTCCTCCCCCGGTCGTGAGAACTTGTCATGAAAGTTTTCAGGTTCCATAGGACCCCCCAGTGAGGCATTTCTCAGTTGTTATAATAAACTGGCTGAAAATACTGAACTAAAAGGTACATGACATCTGTGGTTGGTTAGTTCATAGGAAAATTATCCGACTTCCCATAAAAAGTCAGTATCCAAATTTCACTGTTAAACTCACATTGTAGACATAATTTCCAGTGAGTTTTTCTTCTCGGATTTTAAAAGGCTCCTAGTAGGGATTATCTTGCTTCCTTAATATATAATGTGTTTTAAAATGACAGGCCCAGAGGGGGGCATCCCTGACGAAATGGGCTTTGCTTTCAGTTGTACGGAGCACTTAGGCATGCAAGGATAACCTCTGAATTCTACTTTGTTTTTTGTTGGTTTTTTTTTGTTTTTTTGTTTTTTGTATTCCTGTGTGGTTGGAGCACCCTTTTAGGTTATATAGTGAGTTAACACCGTTTTGATGTTTTGAGGCCCGTTTTGTGATGACTTTCCTTGAGGTAATTGGAGACTCCCCAGAGGGCAGGTCTACAGATTGATTTGTGTGCTAAAATGGGTCACGGTTGCCTGTAGCTGTTGATTCTGAGTAACTTGACTAGAATAGCGTTGAGGTTTCTTTATTCTTGGGCAGCATAATATACGGATACAGGTGCCATCCTGACAGGCTTAGCACCTTGGCTAGAGGTCTCCCTTGATAAAGGCGTGTGTGTGTGTGTGTGTGTGTGTGTGTGTGTGTGTGTGTGTGTGGTAGTTCTCTGTTGGAAGAAAGTCGTTACCTGGAAGGGCAGGTTGGGGTTTTTATTGTTGTTGTGTGTGTGTGTTTTGATAGAACACTTAATCTCTTAATAAACACCTGTGCTCTCTGCATTCTGCTTTTGTGCTCCTGGCTTCTGGTTCTGACACCATCTGTCTCCCGAATTTGCCCTTCCTCCTGAGACTTTTTTTTTTTTTTAACCTGTAATTTTGGAAGTTCGAAAGGTGTTAGAGACCTGTCTCCCAGGTATAGCTTGGAGTTGACACCAAGCCCAGATTGTAACGTCTGACTCTTATTTTCACGGACAAGGAGATAGGCTTAGAATGAAAGTTTATGCAGTGAGTGCATGATAGACCCAGATTTGGAACCCAGGTCTCTTCATTTCCAGAATTTCTAGAATTCGTGCACCTTGACCTCCTTTATGTTGGTCTCTTGATTATTTCATTTTACTTAAAATTCCCACTTGGTTCATAAGACTCTGGCTTCCTTTTCCCCCACTTGTGTCTGATAGATCTTTTCTTGCCCTGGCACGTACAGGCTTCCTCCTCCCCCTGAATGCCACATTCCCTGTGGTTCATTCTGTTGGCTCATTCTTGTCCTCTCACACAGAGGGCCTGTGTGTTCCCGTAGCACCAGCGCTCTCTCTCCCTGATCAAGTTTTAGGTGGAGCTCTTTAGCTGATTGTTCTCAGGACCCCTGGTTCTGATTGGCCTCCTGAATAATACGTGTATCTGAGGCTTATTAAACCCACCAGGTCGAAAGCAGAACCAGTGGCTTTGTCTCCTGGGGCTAACCTGATTCTATCCCCTCCACCCAATTAGTCTACTGTTTTTTCCAACTATGCTCTAGTGACCTCTTTGGGGAAAGAGCTGTGTCTGAGTGGTTGTTGTTGTTTTTAACACTAGAGGCCCCACTTGAGCTTGTCTGTTTACACCCACCACACTGGGTGGGGCTTTGCCATGCTGGTGGTCCTCCAGCTCCCAGACGGTCCCTCTGACTGGGTCCTTGGGTCTGAATGGATGGCTGTATCCCCCAAGCTGAGTGGTAAGCTGTGGATGAGAGGGCCTTTTCCTACCTTCCCTCCTCCTGCCCACCCCCCACCTTACTATGACTATGAGGTGTTGCTTGATGAAACTCAGGAGTTTAAGATGAAACACAAACTTCCCTTGGGTTTTGGAATTGGAAGAGGCTGAATTTAGCTGCTCAGGAGGTTATGCCAGCTCCACCATCCTACTGCTTTTCTTTTCTTGTTTTCTTTTTTTTCCTACTGCTTTTCTTTTCTTGTTTTCTTAAATATATATTTTATTGATTTCAGAGAGGGAAGGGGGGCGGGGAGAGAGAAACATCAATGATGAGAGAGAATCATTGATTGGCTGCCTCCTGCATGCCCCCTATGAAGATCTAGCCCGCAGTTGGGGCATGTGCCCTTGACCGGAATGGAAACTGGGACCCTTCAGTCAGTCAGGCCAATGCTCTGTCCACTGAGCCAAACCGGAACTAGGGCTCCTACTGCTTTTCTTGCCTGGGTTTAAGAAAATCTCTTAATGCTAAACCTTCTGAGTGTTTCACAAATACAAAAACCAAAAAACCAAACCGTCTGTTATATTCTGAACATGTACATAAGCTTCTTGATGAACCTGACAACCGTGAATACCTTGAAAGCATGCTTCTGAGTAACAGTGACTTAATCAACTGTGTGGAATCAGGGAACATCTGTCACTAACATGTTATTAGCATATGCAGGTGCTTTATATATTTCTCTAGGTGGTACTCCATTCTAATACCTAAGGCATCCAAGGCTCAGAGAAGATACCTAAGTGGTGAACTTAGTATATGTACTTCAAAGCCTTTGTTTTTTCTGTTTTGCAAAACAGTGAGTCACAGTTTTGGGGAGAATTCTTCCCCTGTGGAACAAGGGGGTGCTTTTTTCAGATGGTAGTCTCCCCTCACTTCCCTTCTCCTTCAAGGTTTATTACCAGAGGAAACCACTGTTTCATGATGGGAGTGTCAACTGTTAATCTGCTTGAAAAGAGGAAAATTAATACCTGCTAAAATAATAGCTTGTATGAGCAGAGATTCCTCATGAACCATTCTTTCTGACATTTACACCTAGTTTTACCTTGAGGCCATTTTTAGCCAGTAACTATAAGAATGGTTGTTTTACTTTTCTAGCATTGCTGACTGATTATTTCTTCCTGTTGATCCGTGATTCACAATAGCACTAAGGTTTGCCTTCTCTTGCCTTTGTCTTAAAGCCTACTTTCCTGTCCATAGTGAAAGACCAAATAAAAGTTTAAAAAAAAAAACCACGCTGCGAATGGTCTCACTTTATGGCAATACTAGAGGCCCCGTTCGTGCCCAGGTGGGGTCCCTTGGGGTGGCCTGCGGAGATCAGGCCCCAGCTTGCGCCCCCAACCTTGCAGCCCTGCTTGATAACCTTCCTTGCAGCCCCGCCCCCTCACCTGCTCCACCATCCTGCCTGTGCCACCCCCTGGAGGTCAGCGCACGTCATAGTGAGCGGTTGAACTCTTGGTGGAAAGACCGCCCAAGGGGAAATTTGCATATTAGGCTTTTATTATCTAGGATAGGGTATGCCAAAAATCCCAGAGAAAGCTATAAGGCAGTAGTAGGATAACCATGGGGGAAAAACATGTCCTTGGGGGAAAACATGGGTATGAACTCAGACCTATAAAGTGATCAAAGCCAGACAGAATATACAAAGTAATGGGTCTGTAAGTAGAGGGGTGGATAGATGAGTGTATTTTGAAAATGAAAACTAAATTCATTTAACTGGAGAGTTTGAAAAGATCCCTGAAATCTGTAGTAAGTTCAGGTTTTAGCCAGTCTGATTTCTATTATGTTTCTAGTCTTTGAATTAAACTTTTAAAATCAGTGGACCAGCAACATTAGACATGGAAGGACTTGGGATCTACAAAGGAATAGTTGGCCAGGGTCTTTAGTACCTTTTTCTCCTTTATGAGCCAATAGATTCTTTTCTTCAAGGGTCCCTCCGGTGGCCTCTGACCCCTTGGTGTCATAATAATGACACTCCTGATAGCCAACTTCCATTTGTTCAGCACATAATCATGTACCAGGTACTGTGCCTAGCATGTTCTGTTATTGATTCACAAAATCCCGATGAGATGGTGTTACTACTTTTATTCCTGTTGTACACATTAAGGGAGGTTGTAGGTCTGTTCCCATCTGACATTGCTGGCTTTGGTCTTTTTTTCCCCTCCCCTCTCTCCTACAAAATTGGTTACTCAAGGTGAACAGTTGGGTACTTACTGATGTGATTATGCCATCTATATATATAAAAGGCTAATATGCAAAGTGTCCCCTTGGGAGTTCGACCGGGAGTTTGATTGCTCGATATGACATGCGCTGACCACCGGGGATGGCGCGGAATGAAGGAAGGCCCCGGCCGGCAGCCGGGAAAGGAAGGCCCTGGCTGACAGCCAGCTGCCGGGGAAGGAAGGCCGGATCAGCTCTGATCGCTGGCCAGGCCTAGGGACCCTACCCGTGTACGAATTTCATGCACCAGGCTTCTAGTTTGGGTATAAATGGAATACTTCATTTACCTTTATTCTAATTTCAGTGTCCTCTGCATCTCTCATTTGTGTACATGAGAGGAGGGGAG
Source organism: Cnephaeus nilssonii (assembly GCF_951640355.1). NCBI lineage: Eukaryota > Metazoa > Chordata > Mammalia > Chiroptera > Vespertilionidae > Cnephaeus > Cnephaeus nilssonii. Next base: position 6,870,839 of record NC_137095.1, on the reverse strand, counting down.
GGAGTCGTTCAGATGTCATTTGCTTTGAGTTTGGAGGTTGTGGTGTATGTACCTAACAGGATTGGGAATGGGGCACAGTTGGACAGGCATACTCCTAATTAGGTTTGTAAAGACTGCTTCTGATAGTAAGAGTCTCAGACCTTCCCTTCTTCCTGGGGAAGTTTTTCCCAGAGGCCTCCAGGTCTGTATCTTTCCCCAGACAATTGGGGCACTTCCCTCCCTGGCTCTCCTGCCTCCATCTTTCATGGGGTTGCTCATTGTCCCCTTCTAACATTCACATACAGTTGTCATTGACTTCCTGTAAGTGTGGCCAGGACCTGTTGTTGTAAATAAAAATTAGGTTAAATTTTTTTATATTAAGAGGGGCCTTTTACAGTTTGGACACCTCTGTGGTTGAAGATTGGTAGTACTCTTTCCATTTCACAAATGGGGAAACTGAGGCACAGGGGTTAACTGCCAAAAAATGGCCGGAACCATACTTTTTAAACAAATGTATTGAGATATAAGTTACATAACCATAAAGCTCACATTTCAGTGTGCAATTCAATGATATTTAGTATGTTTACAGAGTTTTGCAGTCATAATCCAATGAGGTATTTTCATCATCTCAGAAAGAAACCTCATACCCATTAGCCACCACCTCCTAATATCTCCCCCCCACCCCTAGTTGAAGGCAACTAATCTGCTTTAGACTTGCTATTTATTCTGGATGTTTTGTATAAATGGGCTTATATAATATATGGTCCTTTGTGACTAGCTTCTTTCACTTAGCCTAATATTTTCAAGGTTTATCAATGTAGTAACTTGTATCAATACTTCATTCCCTTTTATTGGGAAATAATATAGTACTGTATAGACATACCCCAGGCTCTGAACCAGATCTGTCTGGTTCTTAAACTCCCCTCACTGCTGCCTTGCCCAGGTAAATCCCATTACTGTAGAAGGCTCTTGAGGCAGTTTCTCAGGGCCTTGCTCACAGTAAACACTCACTAAGTATCCTATCTAATAAAAGAGGAATATGCAAATTGACCATCACTCCAACACACACGATGGCTGCCTCCATGTGGTCAAAGATGGCTGCCCCCATGTGGACACAAGATGGCCGCCACAAGATGGCCAGCAGGGGAGGGCAGCTGGGAGGGACCAGGCCTGCAAGGGAGGGCAGTTGTGGGCAATCAGGCCAGGAGGGGAGAGCAGTTGTGGGGGACCAGGCCTGTAAGGGTGGGCAGTTGGGAGGCGATCAAGCCTGCAGGGGAGGGCAGTTAGAGGTGACCAGGCCTTCAGGGGAGGGCAGTTGGGGGGGACCAGACCTGCAGTGGAGGGCAGTTGGGGGGGACAAGGCCTGCAGCGAAGGGCAGTTGGGGAGGACCAGACCTGCAGTGGAGGGCAGTTAGGGGTGACCATGCCTGCAGGGGAGGGCAGTTAGGGGTGACCAGGCCTTCAGGGGAGGGCAGTTAGGGGTGACCAAGCTAGCAGGGGAGGGCAGTTAAGGGCAATCAGGCTGGCAGGGGAGTGGTTAGGGGGTGATCAGGCTGGCAGGCAGAAGCAGTTAGGGGCAGTCAGGAAGGCAGGCAGGTGAGCAGTTGGGAGCCAGCAGTCCTGGATTGTGAGAGGGATGTCCAACTGCCCATTTAGGCCTGATCCCGATAGGATCAGGCCTAAACGGGCAATCGGACATCCCTCGAAGGGTCCCAGATTAGAGAGAGTGCAGGCTGGGCTGAAGGATCCCCCCCCCCCCCGTGCATGAATTTCGTGCACCGGGACTCTGGTTTTAATATATAAGCAGGAAACATGAACCCTTCTTTTATTATTTTTTCATTAATCATCACCAGAGAATTTTCCCCCCATTGCTTTTCAGAGACAGTGAAAGGGAGGGAGGGAGACAGAAAGACAGACATTGATGTGAGATCTCACATCGCCTGGTTGCCTCCTGCACGCTCCTGGGGAGCAAACCTGCAACCCAGGTATGTGCCCTTGACCGGGAAGCAAATCTGCGCCCCTCTTGTGCATGGGCCGATGCTCTAACCACTGGGAACACCAGCCAGGGCCAAGTCCTTATTACTTTAACTCCTGCTGTGGGGTTGAGAGAAAGGGGGTGAAATTCTCTATTTGTCCTAGAGGAGTGTAAACCTGAATATCTTTGTTCTGTGTGTAGGAGGAGGGAGCAGGACGTATAAAAGATTGCTGCGACCACCAGGAAGCCCAGGCCCTCTCCACATGCAGCAATGCCAGTATCTTTCAGAAGATAAATGCCCTATTGGATAATTCTCTGAATTTCAGTGGAGTCTGCACTACACCCACCAATCAAGAAGTTCATGATCATTTGCCATGTGAGTTGGGTTTGAAAACCGGATGCTCTGGGCCTGTGTGCGGCGCTGTTTCTAGGCAACCTCCTTGCAAAGCCTGTGAAGAATGGCCTTGAATCTCCACCAACACTTGCCCCTCCTTTAGTTTCCTTTGTGGGTCCCCCTCTGAGCAAAGACTGCCTTTGATTACAATATAGAAATCTATTTTATGATGCTCAAGAAGATTGGGTAAGAAAGGATAGGTCAGAAGTGACAGGACTATTTACATAGAGAATTACAATGCATATCACAAGTGATTATAGATTTTCTGGTACCCCATTTTTAAAAAGGTGCCCAGCTGGTGTGGTTCAATGGTTAAGCGTCAACCCATGAACCAAGAGGTCATGGCTCAATTCCAGGTCAGGGCACATGTCTAGGTTGGGGGTTCAATCCCCAGGAGGGGACATGCTGGAGGAAGCCAATCAATGATTCTCTCTCATCATTGACTAGTGATCTGGTGCACAAAATTCATGCACATAAAAGGGATTAATTAGAGGAAATATTTTAATATTACTATTTGCCCTTTCTCTGTAATAGAAGTGTCAGAGATGAAAGAAAATTAGTAAAATGTGTATGAAAATCTTCCTCCTGTCAGAGTCTGGGGCATGCCTCGGGACCCAGAGTCAAGTCTCTGCACACCCATGGCACCTCAAAATCTCGCGAGACCCAGACCCAGCCAGCCCCACCTCCATTGGGCAAGATCTAGACCCGGCTAGCCCCACCCTCGTCAAGCCCCAACGGGCGGGGGGGCGCAGCTTCAGGTCCCCCAGCCCACCTTCAGGTCCCCTGCCCCGGCACCAGGGCAGGGGGGCATGGCCTGAGGTCCCCCAGCCCGGGTGGGGAGTGTGCCTTGAGGTTCCCTGTCAAGCCCTGCCGGGCTGGGGGCACGGCCTGAGGTCCCTTGGCCCAGCGCCAGGGTGGGGGGTGCAGCCTGAGGTCCCCCGTCAAACCCTGCTGGGCAAGGGGACGCGGCCTGAGGTCCCCTGGCCTGACTCCGGGGTAGGGGGGGCGGTGCAGGCTCAGGTCCCCTGCCCCAGCCCAGTGCCACAGCCTCAGGTCCCTGCTCATTGCTCCTTAAGGCTCATTACTGTGGATGCAGCCATCTTGTGTTATAGAAACTCTTTCCATGCTGTGGGCGCTGCCATCTTTGTGATGGTGTGATGGTCAATTTGCATATTCCCACTTTATTAGATAGGCTGTTTCTATCTCCCCTTCTCCCTTCCTTTCTCTTAAAATCAATAAAAAATTAAAAATAATTTTAATTAAAAATGTTCAAAGGGTGAAATTAATATTTTTTTCTGATTCAACATATACAAAAAAAATTTTTTTTAATATATTTTATTGATTTTTTACAGAGAGGAAGGGAGAGGGATAGAGAGTTAGAAACATCGATGAGAGAGAAACATTGATCAGCTTCCTCCTGCACACTCCCTACTGGGGATGTGCCCACAACCAAGGTCCATGCCCTTGACCAAATCGAACCTGGGACCCTTCAGTCCGCAGGCCGACGCTCTATCCCCTGAGCCAAACCAGTTAGGGCTATACAAAAATTTTTGATAGCATGTAATCAATATAAAGCCATTAATGAAATATTGTTTCTTTTGTTAATATTAAGACTTCTAAATCCAGTGTATGTTGTGCACTGACAGCACAGCTCAGTGTGAACTACATGCATTTGGAGTGGTCAGCAGCCACATGTAACCAGTGGCTACTGTACTGGATGGCACAGCTCTTGCATATTTCAGTTGCTTTTAAATATGAGTGCAAGTCAACACAAATGAGTTCTTATGATACTGTATTTAGGATGACTCCACAGAGCAGTTCTGCATCTCCTGAGGAGGACACTTCCCAGGGAGGCTTGGATGTGCCAGTCGTGCTTCGTAATATTTTTGTGTGGGAGGTGCAGCATGTTCTAAGAGCATTGGTGGAATGTTTTTTCGATTTATTTTATGTGAACGTGTACATTTTTAATTTTTAAGTGGACCTTGGGAGGGAAATGTGGCAACAACAGGGTTTTTCAAGGACGCATGATTGCTGATGTTTAGTTATAAGTGTTTTATTTATTTTTTAACTTGGCCTTGGAAATAATTCCCAGGGAGATGCAGGAGTATGTGAACATAGAGGAGCTACTAGTAAATGTTTGAGGGAGACGTTTATTAGGGAGGAGACCGACTTGTGGTAATTGCAGAATTTGTTTCTATTAAATTATACTAGAGGGCAGTTGAGAGAATGTCACTAGGGACTAGAGGGTTCTGTCTTTTCTAACTTCCAAAAAAGTACAGATATGTTCTATTTTCTGTTAATTGGAATAAGTCATGAGCTAAACCTCATTCCCCTTTAACTTATGCTGAGTTAAGAATTCAGAGAATCTGCTTGGTTCTATATACATGTTCTGTTTTTCTCCTTTGAGAAAATTGTATTAATTCTATTCCAGTAAGAATGACAATCAACAATGGCTTAATTCACACTGGGTTACTTCACATATGCTGGAAACTTGTAGTTTATAGCAAAGTATTTTTCAGCTAATGCTAGGTTGTTGAACTGTCTAAGGCAAGAATGTCAAACTCAAAGGCTAACGCGGGCCAAATAAACAAGGCTTAAGTTTATGTGGGCCACAAAAAAACAAAAGCTTCAATTTTCATAGAAACGTAGGTTTATTTCGATAGAGACGTGCTAAATACAAAGGGCTGAAATAAATGAGTCATTGTTAACATAAAATAATAGAACATTCTAATACAGTGATGGCGAACCTATGACACGCGTGTCAGCACTGACACGCGTAGCTATTTCTGATGACACGCGGCCGCTGAGGCGGCCGCATGCCGAGGATGAAACATTTGCGAAATAATGTTTTTTCCTCAAAGTGACACACTACCCGAGTTATGCTCAGTTTTTTGGCGAAGTTTGACACACCAAGCTCAAAAGATTGCTCATCACCGTTCTAATAAAAATTAATATTTTTTTCTCAAACATTAACTTACCAGACAATGAATAACTGCACAAATGAATAAGCATAACTCACATAAGCCTATTTTTCTTGTTCTCCGAAAGCAAAATATTTCCTGTAGCGCACACCAAACAAGTCAGTCCAAGACTAATGACATGGCGATCGGCTGCTAAAATATTCGCTGCTGGTGTTAGTGGAGAGAAATGGTGCATCTGTGTATAAGGCGCGTAAGGGAAATGAATGCAACACGTTTGTAGTAATCAGTCATTAGTGAACATTGTAGTTCATTATTAATGACTAGAAGCCCAATGCACGAAGATTCGTGCTAGAACGGGCTTTCCTTTCCCTGGCTGCCAGCACCGCTTTTCCACTCTGGCCCCGCCTTCCTACGCTGCCCAGAGGCCCTGAGAGATGGGGGTGGGGCAGAACGCCTGCGTTGTCACCATTGCGACCACGCAAGCACCCCGCCCTCGTCACTCAGCACCTGTGTATGCAAATTAATTGCCATCTTTATTGGGATAATTTGCATATCACTCCTGATTGGTTGGTGGCATAGTGGAAATACGGTCAGTTTACATGTTTGTCTATTATTAGGTAAGATTATGTATAACAGGATATTGTAAAAAGTTATGAAATTTATTAAGACGTTTCTTACATACTGTTATATTGGCTGAGCTGCAAAAAAATATTCGTTGTGGGGGAAAGGGCCCATGGCTAGTGAGAGGGGAGCTGTGAGGAGTGTAGGTCCTCAATTGGCCAGGGAGCCCTATGACCTCACCTGTTAGGTGCCAGGCTCTGGTGAAGGTGTTGCCGTTGCACTCTGCCCAGGTCAGCGGCTCATCAGACGACAAGATGTGTGTACTTGTGGCTCTTCAGATCCTTCTCAGGGCACGTCCAAAGAGGTACAGTGGGAAGCGTATCTTGAAAAAGTAGAGAAACCTGGGTTCTAAGGTAGACCTTGGGCGGTGAGATAAAGTAGGCCGTTTTTCCAGCTGTGGGACAGAAGGCTACCTGCCCATCCTGCCTCACGGGTTCTCCTGGGGCTCAGATGAGGAAGCAGGACTTCAGGTTCAAGGGACCTCAAGGAATTGTAGGGAGAGCTGTGGTCAGGTAGCTGGTGTTCCGAGCCCTTCACACACCCTTTGCCCCCACCTGTGGTCAGCTCTCTCCCCATCCCCACTGGAGATGTCAGCTCAGAGACTGCCTGGCCCAGCGCAGAGGTCGGCTTCCCCAGGTTTCCCCCAGCAGAGCCTCCTGACAGGCCAGGCCTGCAGGAAAACCAGCCTGTGGCTAATGAGGTATGAAACCCATCATCCTGTGCCCTGGGAGGTTGCTCTTTCTATTCCTAGTCAGGGGCACATGCCCAGGTTATGGCCTGGTCCCCAGTGGGCGGGGTGGGTGGGAGGGGAGGGGAGTGCAGGAGTCAGCAACTCGATGCTGCACTCCCACATTAACGTTTCTCTGTCTCCCTCTTCCTCTATAAAAATAAATAAATAATCAATAAATTATTCTAAAGTAATTGTGTTACCTAAGAAAATAAACAATCTTAAATTTTTATAATTCTGAGTATGACAGCATTAGGACTAGGGAAGATATGGCAACAACTGAAGGTTAAGTGAGCTTACGCGAGAACGTTCTGCAGTGTCTAAACAGGGTACTTGCAGAAGACTGCAGACTAATATAGAAAGGCAATTGCAGTATCTGAAGGTGAAATGACAGAGTACAAAACGGTCCTCCCTTCAGTATGTGTATGTGCATGGAAAAGGGCTGGGTGATGGACATAAATGTACACAGGCTTTGCATTGATCACATTTCATTTTAATTGCACAGCTTGCTTCGTGTAGGTGTTCTCACGTGGCAGGCGTTATGTACCCTTTGTTTTTCATTTGAACGAATGTTTGCGGTCTGTGACTGGTACGGCTGTCTGTGTGCCAGCTGCGACCCAGTACCCCACTGTGGTGCACGGTGAGAGTGGTGACTGGGAAGTGCTGTGCCAGGGCAGAGGAGGGGAGATGGTACCTGCGAGGGAACCAGGAAACACTTTTTAGGATGAAGCAGCCTTTGAAATGGGCTTTGAAGAAAAAGTTATTCCAGCGTAACTGGATGTTGAGTCGATTTTTCCCCCAGTGCTTCAGGATTGGCCACTAGGGTCCAAAGCTGAAAATGAAGAGAGGTTCAGTGACCTGTGGTCCACTGAGAGTCCCCAGCCGTTGGGGTCAGTGTACTTTCTGATCGTTTACCAAGAGGCCCCAGAGCTGTCCCCGCTCCCACAGACGCTCCCTCGGCCTTATTCCAGTCTGTACACGAAGATGGGGGGGGGGGCAGCGTGTAGCATTTGGAGTGATCCCCTCCCCCTCTGTCACACCAAGCGGAGGACTGTCCTCTGAGAGCAGTGTTTGTGCAGACTGAGGGTGTTTCCAAGAACGAAGGCTGCCGTACAGCCTGGCAGGCCAGTGAGTGGCATCACTCCCCTTTTGTTGGTCTTGGGGCTCCTCAGCCTGGCAGCCAGTCCAGGTTTGCTCGTGTCCTCAGCCTGCCCTCCCTCCCTCCCTCCCTCCCTCCCTCCCTCCCTCCCTCCCTTTATATATTTCAGAGAGAGAGAAAGATAGAAACATCAATGATGAGAGAAGCATTGATTGGCTGCCTCCTGCATGCCCCCTACTGGGAATAAGCCCATAGCCTGGGCATATGCTCTGGCTGGAAATCAAACGGTGACCTCCTGGTTCATTGAGCCACACCAGAGAAACTCTTGGCTACTGTGTTTCCTGTGGGATGTTGTGGGGATGCCATATGATGTTCTGTCACGAGACTCTCAGTCAGGGTTTGATCAGGAATTAGAACCACGATGAGTATTATGGAATAAGGGGCTTATTATAGGACTTAGACTTTGCACAGATGAGTGGGGGTTGAAAGATGAGAGAAGGGTCACCAGTCAGCCCTCCTGAAGCATTGGTGGACAGCTGGAGCCAGGCACCTCTAGCCGCCTGTCGGGCGCGAAGGGGAGGGAGCCGGTGGAGAATCTGCACCTGGTGGGGAGCTTGGGCTTGCTCTTGTCTTCAGGGCCCGCTGTAGGGCAGAGAACTGGATGTGCAGTGGAGGAGAGCAGGCACCAGCTGAAACGTGCCTCCCCCCCCCCCCCCCCCGCCTCTCTGTGTCTGTCCCTCACTCTGGCCAGGTCTGCAGACCTGATGCTCTTTACCGTCCCAGCCACCTGCAGAGAGATCACCTGCAGAGGAGGGCAGAGCAGCACTTGGACTGGAAGAGCTGCAGTGGAGAGTGGGGGGGGGGAGGGGGGAGCAGCCCATGAAGACTATTCTCTAGTCCTTCTGCGGACGCTGCCCTTTTCTCACTTCGTGAGGTGTAGGGACTGTGATGTGAGATTTCTAACAGCCCTGGACTGTGTGGTACCATCCCCACCTGCTGGAATGTCAGGGCTTTGCCACTGAGAGCTTAAGGCTTGATGCCTCAACCACAGGCAGGATTACTCCCACTTGAGTGTGTGCATTCAGTTTCTGAATATAGGTGTTTCACGTCTTTTTGACTGAAGAAGAAACGAGCACACTTGCTGGGGGAGAGGGCACTGTGCAGAGGTCCAGCAAGGCCTAACGCTTCTGGAATCAATACTAGGAAGGGTGTTTCTGCTCTGAAATGAGGGGCTTGAACTAAGTGGACTCCAAGTTCCCTTCTATTCTGTGGTTTACTGTATTAAAATAGAAGCACAACCTAATTTTATATCGTTAGTGAACCAATGTCAAAGTTAAAATCTTGCAGTATAAAATCTTTCTTTGTAAAAATTAGGAAAAAATTTTCAAATTCATTTAGGGGATGTTAAATCTTGTATTTTGTTTTCTTGTTACAATATGTTCCTTGTAAAAAATTTCTGAAGAAAACAAGTTAGAAGGAAAAAATTATACCTAACCCCACTATTTTTTTAAAAATTTATTAATTTTCTACAGAGAGGAAGGGAGAGGGATAGAGAGCTAGAAACATCAATGAGAGAGAAACATCGACCAGCTGCCTCCTGCACGCCCCCCACCGGGGATGTGCCCGCAACCAATGTACATGCCCTTGACCGGAATCGAACCTGGGACCTTTCAGTCCGCAGACCGATGCTCTACCCACTACTCTTGACATTTTATTATCTCTCTTCAGTATTTTTCTTATCTGTATAAAAGTGAAAGCTTCCTGAACATACTGTGTAATAATTTGCCCCTTTATCTTTTCTCTTTCTGTCATTCATTGTATTTTTCAACGCTACATAGCATTTTACTGTATAGACTAGAGGCCCAGTGCACAAAATTCGTGCATGTGTTGGGTCCTTAATGGCTGCCTGCTGCCTGCCAGGGCCTCCCTTCTCCTGCTGCCAGCGGCCTGCCAGGGCCTTCTTTTGTTCCATACTGCCCCCTGGTGGTAAGTGCACATCATAGCAAGAGATCAAACTCATGGTTGGTTGAACTCTCTAGGGGACACTTTGCGTATTAGGCTTTTATATAGATAGATAGATAGATAGATAGATAGATAGATAGATAGACAGACAGACAGACAGACAGACAGACAGACAGACGCATTATAGGATTTTTAACCTGGGTCTCTGGGTAGAATTCAGGGAGTCAGGTAACTTGGGCAGGTAGGAACTTAGATTTTTTTTCGCCAATGCTGAACTGAAATGTAGCATTTCTTTCTATTATAAATGTAGGCAATAAGTCTCAATATTAGCCTGACCTAATACTTTGGCAATCATCATCATCATTATGATGATCAAACATTTTGAATCTGATTCCTTTAATAGTCACTGCACATATATTTTGAAATGTTGTTTATGCTCATCACTACTTCAAAATTGTCAGTATTTTACATAGCTAGCAGCATTATTCTTAAAAGGTATCCATTGGCTATAGCAGACTGCCAAATAGTTCATGGTACAAAAAGTTAATAATTCCACACTGTTGGAGATAGGTTGCTTAAATAGGTGTCTATTAGCTGAAACCGGTTTGGCTCAGTGGATAGAGCGTCGGCCTGCGAACTGAAGGGTCCCAGGTTCGATTCCAGTCAAGGGCATGTACCTTGTTTGCGGGCACATCCCCAGTGGGGGGTGTGCAAGAGGCAGCTGATTGATATTTCTCTCTCATCGATGTTTCTAACTCTCTATCCCTCTCTCTTCCTCTCTGTAAAAAATCAATAATATATATATATATTTTTAAAAATAGGTGTCTATTAAATAGGAGAAGTACCTGAAGTGAAAACTCTTGCCTGCATCTGTGATTATTTGGACACTAGAGGCCCGGTGCACAAATTTGTGCAAGGGAGGGGTGTGTCCCTCAGCCCAGCCTGCACCCTCTCTAATCTGGGACCCCTCGAGGGATGTCCGACTGCCCGTTTAGGCCCGGACATCCCTCTCACAATCCAGGACTCCTGACTCCCAACTGCTTGCCTGCCTGCATTCCTGATTGCCCCTAATCACTTCTGCCTGCCAGCCTGATCACCCCCTAACCACTCCCCTGCCAGCCTGCTTGATGCCTAACTGCTTCCTTGCCAGCCTGATTGCCCCTAACTGCCCTCCCCTGCAGGCCTGGTTCCTCCCAACTGCCCTCCCCTGCTGGCCATCTTGTGGCAGCCATCTTGTGTCCACGTGGGGGCAGCCATCTTGTGTTTTGGAGGGATGGTCAATTTGCATATTACTCTTTTTTAAAAAAATATATTTTATTGATTTTTCACAGAGAGGAAGGGAGAGAGATAGAGAGCTAGAAACATCGATGAGAGAGAAACATCGACCAGCTGCCTCCTGCACACCCCCTACCAGGGATGTGCCCACAACCAAGGTACATTCCCTTGACCGGAATCAAACCTGGGACCTTTCAGTCCGCAGGCCGACGCTCTACCCACTGAGCCAAACCAGTTTCGGCAATATTACTCTTTTATTAGATAGGATAGTACAAGCCCCTAAAAGTAAAACTGTTTCATCAAATAACTGTATTTTGCCCTCACCGGGTAGCTAGTTGGTTAGAGCGTTATCTCAATACACCAAAGTTGCAGGTTTGATCCCCAGTCAGGGCACATAGAAGAATTAACCAATGAATGCATAAATGAGTGGAACAACAAATCAATCTTTCTCCCTCTCCCTCTGTCTCGCTAAAGTCAATTTAAAAAAATTTAAGTATCTTTTTTTTATTGTTGACAGTATTACCGATGCCCCTCATTTCCCCTCTTTGCCTCCCAGCCCTCGCCCCACCCCTTCTCCACACCATTGTCTGTATGCATGGGTTATGCATATGTCCATATATGTTCTTTGGTTAATCTCTTCCTATCTTCTCCATCCCCTTCCTCTCTGAGATCAGTCTGTTCCATGCATCCATGCCTTTATGCCTCTGGACCTTATTTTTTTCATTGGTTTATTTTGTTCATTAGATTCCACATATAAGTGAGATCATGTGATATTTGTCTTTCTATAACTGGCTTATCGCTTAGCATAATACTCTCCAGGTCCATCCATGCTGTGTCAAAGAGATCCCTTCTTTTTCACAGCTGCGTAGTATTCCATTGTGTAAATGGACTACAGCTTTTTTATCCACTCATCTACTGATGGGCACTTGGATGTTTCCAGATCTTAGCTATTGTAAACAATGCTGCTGTGAACATAGGGGTGCATATACTAGTATTCTTTCTTACTGGTGTTCGGGATTCCTAGTATATATTCTCAGAAGTGGGATCACAGTTCCATTTTTTAATTTTTTTAAGAAACTGTGCTGTTTTCCACAGTGGCTGCACCAGTCTGCATTCCCAGCTGCAGTGTACTAGGGTTCCCTTTTCCCCACATCCTCACCAGCACTTACTATTTGTTGATTTATCTTTAATGCTTTTCGTGCACTTGTGAGATTACCTTCCAGGAAAAATGTTCTAATTTACTCCCTTCTGTAGTACTTGAAAAAAAAATTGCTTTTTAAAATCCCTAAGTTTTATATTCTGTGGCTCTACTGTGATTTGGCATTGTCAGGGGTCTTGAATTTGCTGTCATGTCTGCACACCTGGCATTTGAACACTGTAGTATCAGGTAAAGCAACATTTCATTGTGTTTGGATTATACTAATTTTACTTAAAAACTAGAGGCCCGATGCATGAATTCATGCACCAGTGGGGTCCCTCAGCCTGGCCTGTGGGATTGGGTTGAAACCGGCTCTCCAACATCCCCCGAGGGGTCCCAGATTGTGAGAGGGCACAGGCCAGGCTGAAGGACTCCACCGGTGCACGATCAGGGCTGGGGAGGGACACGAGAGGTTGGCCAGCCGGCGAGGGACTGCAGGAGGGCTCCAGGGTGTGTCTGGACCTCTCGCTCAGTCCGGATCAGCAGGATCCCAGCAGCAAGCTAACCTACCAGTTGACTGCCTGCCCCCTGGTGGTCAGTGCACGTGGTAGTGAGCAGTTGAACGGCCTTAGCATATCATTAGCATACTAGAGGCCCGGTGCACGAAATTCGTGCATGGGGGCGGGAGGGTGTCCCTCAGCCCAGCCTTCACCCTCTCCAATCCAGGACTGCTGGCTCCCAACCGCTCGCCTGCCTGCCTGATTGCCCCTAACCGCTCTGTCTGCCAGCCTGATCATCCCCTAACCACTCCCCTGCCAGCTTGATCAATGCCTAAATGTTCCCCTGCCCACCTGGTCACCCCTAACTGCCCTCACCTGCCAGCCTGGTCGCCCCTAACTGTCCTCCTCTGCAGGCCTGGTTGCCCTCCAACTCCTCTCCCCTGCTGGCCCAGTAACCCCTAACTGCCCTCCCTTGCCAGTCTGGTCACCCCCAACTTCCCTCCCCTTCAGGCCTGCTTCCCCCCAATTGTCCTCCCCTGCAGGCCTGCTTCCCCCCAACTATCCTCCCCTGCAGGCCTGGTTCCTCCCAACTGCCCTCCCCTGCTGGCCTGATTGCCCACAACTGCCCTCCCCTGTTAGCCATCTTGTGGTGGCCATCTTGTGTCCACATGGGGGCGGCCATCTTTGATTACTTTGGAGCAGCCATCTTGTGTATTGGCGTGATGGTCAATTTGCATATTACTCTTTTATTAGATAGGATTATGCTTTGATTGGTTGAATGGCCGATGGGACACTTAGCATATTAGGCTTTTATTATACAGGAAAGGATTTGGGGACACCACTTGGGCAGCATGCTATATTCCAGGACTGGAGTCTTCAAGACATTCTGCTTCATAAACTCCCATCCTGGGAGCCGCAGGTTAGGTGGAGCTGGACTTGGTCTGTTTGCTCTCTGCTGGTATACATGGTATATGCACATGGCAGTGGAATCTTGGAAACACTGGGATGTGAAGTGGACATTCTGCTAAATAAGCAGGGGGTGGGGGTAGTAGGAGTGGGGAGGAGCTGGTATTAAAAAATGAACTGCTGGACACAAACTCGGGGGGGTGAGGGCATGTATGGGAGTGGGGTGGGGGGGGGAATGGTAAGATATGTACACATATAATTCCTTAATAAAAAAATAAAAATAAAAAAATGAACTGCTGGTAGGATGGGATGGATTTAGTACAACGCTCCATGGGGGCCTAAGTGGAGAAAAGAGAAAGGATCCATTAATAATTTTATGAAATTATTATTTTTTTTAAGTCTGAGGTGGGATGGTGTGAGTGTAGGCCTGGGCTGAGCAAGTGCCCCAGAACCGAAGAGAGAGGCAGGAGACCAGGGACCTGAATTACACACAACACTCTTACTTGCAAATGATCAGACACCTAATTAGAGCTAACTTTAGCAAAATGTGGGATGTGTCGGAAGGCTTTTGGTATATAGGTCACAGGGTAAGAAAAAATCCCTGAAAAATTAAATTCGGGAGGCGAATCCGGTAGCCTCCAATTTTGTTAAGACTGCCTCTTTGCTGCCTCTCTCTGAGTGAGTTTCCTGTTTGTCTTTTACACAATTTCCTACCATCTGAGAAAGGGGCAATGCTCACATCCCCTGGCGCCATAAAGTCAGGAAATGGATCTTCCTCCACTACATACAATTGGAAAAATCTCAAGGAAGGGCTCCCAATTAGCTTGGCTTTCATTGTGCACACAGCTGGATGGGTCTCTGTAGTCATAGCCATGGGTTATTATGGCCGGGGTTGGGTCAGATCGATGGACCTTTATAGTGATCACAGGCAGAACCCTGCAAGAAAACGGCATTTGCCTTTAGGTCCACTTGGATGGCATAGGAAGAAACAGTTCACCAAAAACCTGCTGGCTGGGGGGGAGGGGGGCGGGGGGGGCAGATTTTAAAAAGCATGATCTTGGGGATTCATAAAGTAGGCAGCAGCATCTTCAAACGTTTGTATACATCTTGTTTTGATAAAAACAGTGTACCCCACAGTGAGATACCAATTCATACCCATTGGGATGGTTGTTGACCCCCCCAAAACCCACCAATATAGCAAATGTTAGCGAGGGTGTGGAGAAATTGGAATACTTGGGCTTTGTGTAATGTAAGTGGTGCAGCCACGTGGTAAACAGCATGGTGTTCCTAAAAAAAAATTAAACATAGAATTAGTATTATGATCCAGCAATTCCACTTCTAGGTTCATATGAAAAGAATTGAGTGCAAGGATGTGAAGACACATTTGAACACTGATGTTCATAACTGTGCTATTCATGATAGCCAAAAGGTGGACAGATGGGTAAACAAAACGCGGTCCATCCATATAGTAGAATATTATTTAGCCTCAAAAGGCAAGGAAATTTTGAACCACAACTTGGATGAACATTGAAGACGTTAATGCTAAATGAAGTAAGCCAGTCACAAAGGACAAATATTGTATGATTAGAGGCCCGGTGCACGAAATTCATGCATGGGCGGGTGTGTCCCTCAGCCCAACCTGCACCCTCTCCAAACTGGGACATCCCTCTCACAATCCAGGACTGCTGGCTCCCAACTGCTCGCCTGCCTGCCTTCCTGATTGCCCCTAACTGCTTCTGCCTGCCAGCCTGATCACCCCCTCACCACTACCCTGCCAGCCTGATGGATGCCTAACTGCACTCCCCTGCAGGCCTGGTCCCCCCCAAATGCCCTCCCCTGCAGGCTTGATCGCCCCCAACTGCTCTCCCTTGCAGGCCTGGTCCCTCCCAACTGCCCCCCCCCTGCTGGCCATCTTGTGGCGGCTATCTTGTGTCCACATGGGGGCAGCCATCTTGTGTATTGAAGTGACAGTCAATTTGCATATTACTCTTTTATTAGATAGGACTCCGCTTCTATGAGGTACCTGGAATAATTGAATTTATAGAGACAGAAAGTGATTATTGGAGGCTAGTGGAAAGTTTGTGTTTCATGGGCACAGAGCTTCAAGCTGAGATGAGAAAGTTCTGGCACTGGGTAGTGGTGACAGACGCACAAAAATGTGCATGTACTTAACGGCTCAGAATTGTACACTGAAAAATGGTAAAATGTTATGTATATTTTACCATGATACTTTAAAAAACATAAAGTACTCTGGCACTTTAACCTGATAATCGAATTTTCATCGTAAGTGAAAATGTATCCAGTGGAATCAGAAATTGTAGAGATTGGTACCTATCATCTATTTTAAAATGTGTGAACTAGTTTTTTAGCAGTGGGAATTTTCTCATTATTCCTTGTCTTTGTTTTACTCATATTTCCAGTCTGCTTCTCCTGCAGAATTTTATCCTAATGTAATATTTTATGGAATCTCTGTTGATCATGTTATTCTTTTCTGCAACAAAAATAGCACATATATCTGAAAAAAATTAATATATTTTTTATTGATTTCAGAGAGAGAAAGGGGGAGACAGAGAGAAACATCAATGATGAGAGAGAGTCGTTCATCGGCTGCCTCCTGCACGCCCCCTACTGGGAATTGAGCCTGCAACCCAGGCATGTGCCCTGACCGGGAATCAAACCCGGGACCCTTAGTCCTCAGGCCAACACTCTGTCCACTGAGCCAAACCAGCTAGGGCTAAATCTGAAATTTTAAATGATTTCCTGTGACTAGAGGCTGTACATGATCTGGATTGTGGCTGTTGATTGCTAGGACAATTGATTAAAACAATCTAAATGCAATAGATTTTGATACAATTTTATTCTTTAATCATTCTTTATTGGAAATGCTTCATAATGAGATAAATGAAGCATTTAAAAAACTCATGTAATATTAGATGACTCACTTATTGCTGGAATGACTCAGACTTTTAAGCACCAGATATATTCCTATTATTTGTTTATAGATCGGGGCTCTGAGTAAACTTGTTCACATAAATAAGCACACGGGACATTCAGGCGTTGCTAGAACAGTATCGCTCAATTGGTTGAACTCTGAGTTTTGTGCAAAAGGAAAAAATCGGTCATCCTTATTTTTAGTCATTTACATGCTTATAGTTCCACTTTCTCATATTTGTTGAGGAGGAGGAACTAGAAACCATCCAATCTGTGAAAAGATTTGTTACCTAAGTCAGCTGTCACGAATTTCTCAGTTTTTTGGGAAGTATACCAAGAATGCTTTGTGAAAATTTCAGGTGACTACTATGTCTGTTATTCTTTCACTTTGAGACCTCGTTGAGCTCAGTTTACCTGAAGAGTTGAGAAAGTTGAAGTACTGTTAACTTAAACACACACCTTTGCCAGTACAATATCTTAAAAGTGCTCTTTATCCTGTTACTTGCTTTACGTTTGTTGTGTCACAACCCTGGGTCTATAGATTTTTAACTTAATCTGCTTGTGGTAATGTCAGCCATACAATCTAATTTAATGAAGTTCGTTCTTATTGTCAAGCCAATTAGTTCCATCAGGCTTGCTTTTTGTCAGGGGAAAGAAAAAAAAAAGTGACTTCATTTTCCCTAACCTCGGTGTGAAGTTCTCGTTCACAGCACCCAGCCGTGTTTCTAACGGGGCATCTGGTGGGTGTGTATCGGTTCTCATTGTGGTTTAATTTGCATTTCTTTGATGAGTAATGAGGCTGAGCACTTTTTCAGGGGCTTATTGGCTATTTATACATCTTGGTGAAATGCCTTTGCAAGAGGTTGTGTGCCCTTTTAAAATTGTTCTTTTCTTTTACTTTTGTGAAGACTTCCTATGTATTGTGGAAATTAGCCATTAGTCGGATATGGTCACCGATACCTCCTCCCATTTGGTAGCTTGCCTCATTATCTTCTTAATGGCGTCTTGATGAGCAGAAGTTTTTAATTTTGGCAAGTCCAGTTTATCACAGTTCCTCCTTATGATTGCTGCTTGCTGAGTCACTGCACCCAAGTCACGAAGACACTGTTTTCCTAGAGAAGCTTTACAGTTTTAGCTTTCACTCGCAGGTCTCTCTGATCCGTGTGAAAGGTACTGTTTGTATATGGTGCGAGGTAGGGAGTCAAGGTTCGTTCTTCTCCCATAGGCTGTTTTATACCATCTGTTAAAGCTTTCCCCCCTGACTTGCTCGAAGACAGGTATCTTCCTAGGGTTGCATTGACTGCGTAGATCAATTTGGTGGGAATTTGCTTTTTAACAATATTGAATCTTCCAATATATGAACATGGTATATGACACTGTCAAACCTAAACATTTGTAATATTTATTGTAAGAAACATGATAGAAATCACTTTGAAATAATTGACAGTACTCATTTGGAGATTATTGGAAGTAGCCACACTAGAATAACCCAACAATCGTATTTCTATGGTGGGAAGTACAGTACAAAGGTAACTTAATGTTCTCTTCTACCTTAACCTGTAATGTGATTTTGAACGTGCAGTTAAAATGGTAAGGCAGCTGTCCTTTTTGCTCCTCTGAATCCCTGTTGCACGTATGGGCACACAGACAAACAAGAGGTTGTTCTAGGATGTGAGCTCTGGAGAACAGCCTTTCCTTTCGGTGAGTCGTGTGAGAGACAGTTGATAGGTGAGCCAGGGCTTTCATCGGAGGGGCCGCAGGGAACCCTGGAAAGGGCCTGGTTGAGGAGAATGAATACGGTGAAGAAAGAGGTTGGGTGAGAATGGGATGAATCACCTGGGAGAGAGAACCTGGGGTAGAAAAACGATTTCAAACTCCTGCTGATCGAAGTGTGGTCAGCAGACCAATAGCGTCGACCTCACTCAGGCATTTGTTAGAAATGCAAAATCTGGGGCCTGACCTAGATCCACTGGATGAGAGTCAGTGTTTTAAAGAGATTCCCATGTCATCCGAATGCCCATTATAGTTTGAGAAACATGCAGGCTCCCTGGCATCAAGGGCCACTGTGCACACAGCAGCTGGAAGACCTGGGCTGGTGTCCGGCTTCCTGTGTGTTTGCTCTTTCAGTTGCCAAATGGGTTTTCAAAATCATCCTTTGGGTTTTCTTGATTTTTTGGGGGGCGGGGGGGAGAGGAAAGGGGTCTTTTAAACAGTCTTTTTGGAAATAGTCTTAGAGATGCTTCTTTATGGACCTGATTGTAAAGTCAGTCATGGGAACGAACCTAATGAGGACGCGTGGCCCATGCGTCCTCTCTCTGCTGTTCTCAGGGACTGGAATTTGGGGTGAGGTTGAGATTTTGTGAAAGAGCTCAAGTGTGTTTGCTGTACAAACTACAACAGTGCGTGTGTTTAAAATATAAAAAGGTAAAAAAGCGGAGGACACGTTTTATTTTGTATTGTTATAATGTTTGTGCAGGAACTAAAGAAAAATCTGTTAGAGCCTGCTGCTCTCACACAGTAGCTGCGTTTTTCTGTTATTAATCAACATTGTCCATCAACACACAACTTTCACCCAGTTATAACCATGGTATAAGGGGCAGGTCCCCCCCCCCCCCGCCCCCCAGCTGTGCCTCTTCCTCTCATCCCTGGCCTCCCTGCTCTGATCTCTGCTTCACCGTGGGCCTCTACCACATTATTTCCTGTCCAAGAGTTTACAGAGCTTCCTCGCTGCCTGCCCCGGCATCCGTTTGGTATTCCAGCCTCGGCTCTCCCCGGCTTGGCTGGCCCAGACACACCTGGCTACCACGTCTCCTCTGTTACCTCCTCAAAACTGGATCTCTTGTTCCCTACGACCAGCTCGTGACACATCTCCTCCGTTCTCCCGGCTCCTCCTGACTTCTTGCGATTACCACCTGCCTTTTACAATGGAGTCTGTCCTCGTGGTTTCACAGGTGGGGCCTCAAGGCACTGTTCTCTTGTCTAACTTCCCCTCCTTGTCAGATGCTCAAGAATGATGGTTGCAGGGGACCCTGAGCAAACGTGTGCTGAGTTTGCTAGCAGCAGGGGTCATCAAAGGGCAGACAGGGTCTTATGCTGAGGACACAGAAGGTCAGGGTAGAGGCAATGCCTCTCTGAGCCCTGGAGCCAGAGTCCCCGGCTCACCAAATTAAGAACTTAAATCACAAACTTCATGCAGGTATTAATAAAAGAGCCTTACAGGAGATGGCATTCAAGGTGAGACATTGTTCAGATGGATTGCCTTAGACTGAGAATCACCACGCCTCTCGTGCCGGTTATTGAAGATAGCTTTGCATGTCTAGTTGGCACTCGGCAAAAGATGATAAAGAGTATTCTCCAGGAAAAAGGACCAAGTTCCTGCCCAGCATCAGATGTGAGTTTAAGAGGCAAAGCCGGGCTTCTGCTCAGTAAAATCAGCCTTTTGCTTTCAGACCTTTGACCGCACTGCCTGTTAGCCTGTGCTGACAGCTTACTCCTCACACTCTGTCCCAGGGGAGCAGAACGGGTAAGTTTGGAAAGGGGATCAGCAGGGCATTAGAAAGGAGGTTTTTAGTAAAATATTTCGGGCCACAAATGGCCGCAGAGCGATCAAGCCTGCTTTTCACCCAGGACTCTCTGTGTAACCTGTCCTGCCATGAGTTTGCCCCCCTTCTCTCTCAGAAGTGTCTTGGTTCGAGTGGTAAATTATGTGGTCACCCTACTGAAAGTAAGATACTGATGAAAATATGTGTGCCAGCCCCTGTACCGAGTGCTTTGTGCAGTCCTCACGAAATACCTGAAAGGTGGCTGCTGTTGCTGCTTTGCAGATAAGAAGATGCTCAGAGAGGCTAAGTGACTTGACTGAGCTCACACAGCGCAGACCTGGGAGCAAAGCAGGGTCGGTCAGACTTAGAAAGCGAGTTTGTTTTCCCAGGCCTCTTGATGTTAGGACGTAGTGAAGGAGTCCTTTGTGTGGAAGAAGCAGGGTGAGGGAGAAGGACGAGATGAAGGTGGCGTCTGCGGTGGGGGTGCCGCAGCGAAGGCAGAGGGGTGTGAACTTAGACCCACAAGCTCCTGGGTGCGTGAGTGTGGCCATTTGTTCCCAGCATCCTTCAGCAGGCCTGCCGCTGCGGCGTGGGGCTTCCGGTTGGGTGGGAAGCTGGCGTGGGCTGTATAGGTCAGTAATGCTCCAACTTCCTGTGCGCACATTCCACGTTGGAACTGTTGGAACACGGATAAATTCCACAGGTCTCGGGCGGGGCCTGAGGTTCTGTATTTACAACAGGCTCCCGGTGACCCGGAACTGCTGCTCCGCCACCTAGACTTTGGGCTGCGAGAGAAGAGTCACTGGTTAGACTCTCCACCTGGGGTATGGGTTCACCCTATGCACAGAAGCCCTGGTTTTAGGAAGAGCGGGGACCAGTGGCTTCTGGACAAAGATGCCTTCACATTGGGGCGGAAGGGAGGGACTAGACAGATAGCTGGTTTAGGGAGGAATGGGTCCTTAAATGCGGATGTTTTTAAAGAAAGCGTTATGTCTTGTAGATTATTTTAAAAAGTGTATCCTTAGCTTGGGGGAAGAGTGGCCGTGGAGAGCAGAGCAGGTGGGGTGGGGACAGCGGTGCTGGACCAAGGCCTTCTGCGGTGCTGGACCACGGCCTTGACGGGCAGACAGGGAGCCGGGCAGGAATAGCGGGACGGATGACACAGCAGCAAAGCTGTAAAAAAATCCTCCGAGGGAGGAGTCCCTCGCACAGACTGGCCATTCCCTGTAGGCTGAGGCTGGTGCCTGTGGACACAGCCGGCCCGACTCCGGGAGGCGCTGGCCAGCATTCCTGTGGCTGACAGCATTGTGCCTCTCTGCCCACCTCGGACCCTGTCACCGGCAGGCAGGCAGGCGGGTGGTCCCAGGTTGGCCTGCCACGTCTGGTTACTTGTGTCACGTGGGGGCACAGCAGGGTGGGTGCTCCCACCCTGGGCTAGGCCTGTCTCCCTCCTTTCTGAGGGTCACGTTGGAAAAAGACTGATGCCGAGAGGATGTTGGCGAGGACGAGGTGGCGGAGGCTCCAGAAGCTCTGGGCAGAGCCAGCCTCTGTTGCTGGAGCTGTGAGTGGTCACGGGAGTAGGGCCTTGGTCCTAGCAGCACCCTGATGAGAGGGGACGCAGGCAGCTGGCGGCCTCAGTAATGCTCACAGCTGGCAGATGGCTCTGAGGCCCCTGGAAGGGCAGAGCGGGTGATGCGAGGTGCCGAACCGGGCATTGTGGGGCATTAGACCACTTCTGAGCCTGTTTCCCGTGTTCTGGTGTGTCAGACCCGGGAGTGTTTAGTCTATGTAGACCTACAGTTAGGGGAGTGAGGGAGGCACTGGACCAGATATACGTGCTCATGACAATGCCCACCCTTTTGGGGTGAGGGGACCCGGGACCGGATTATCTTACGGCAGATCTTACTGGGCTGTGGGCCGTGGGCTGTGGGCTGTGGGCTGTGGGCCATAATTCCAGCAGCCCAGTAACTCCCCCTCCCGCTGCCCACACTGACCCTCTTCTCTGTGACCGGCTGCTGTAGACACGCCTGGAGCACCAGGTGGTGGTGCTGGGTGCACGTGCGCAGTGTTTCTCTGAAGGTTCCCCTTCCTCAGGGGCAGCCCTGCTGTGTCAGGGTGCTGCCCGGGGCTACTTGCAGCACAGAGATTTTTGCCAGCAGGATCTCGGAGCTTTGCATTCAGCTGCAAAACCAGGGCTTGAGCAAGCAGCTGGAGGGAGTCCAGGACTAGAGTGTTTTTGGGTTTAGGGGTGGAGAGCAGAGGAAAGAAACGGGAGGGGCCGGAGGGCAGCGCTACACAAGCCAGCAGTCGCAGCTTCGGCGGTGAGGACCTCTCAGTCTTGCCCGAGGGCCACTGGCCACCATTGCTGGAGACCCTGACTTACCGGCACCGCACCACACCCGGCTGTTGCAAGTAGCTGTTGTGCTGTCTTTTCCCTGGGAGGCAAGTCTCCTCCCTGTCGTCCCCTCCTGCTCCTCCCCGTTCTGTGAGGGATGGTGCCGTTCTCTATTGCACGCTCAGCCGGCTGATGTCACTGGCAGCGGGAAGCATCAGCAGCCTGGTCACATGCTGGCCCAGCCTGTAATGCAGACGGGATAGGGGTGTGTGTGTGGGGAGGGGGCTGTATGGCCACTGCTCTTGCTCTGACGCCCCCAAAAGTGCAGAGGCAGCAGCTGCAGCATCCAGCCTGTGTGGATGTCTGGTCCTTAAGCTCGGGGAAACTATTGTTATTAACATTTATTGGCGATAATCCTGGGGCAAACAGCCCTTAACTCTGGGGTTTTGCTGTCCTCCTGTCCGAAGCAGACTTCCCGGACTCTGAAGACGCAGTCACAAGCAGGATGCTTTTCCCCACCTCTGCGCAAGATTCTCCCCGGGGCCTCCCAGATGCAAATGACTTGTCCCTGGGCCTGCAGTCCCTCAGTCTGACAGGCTGGGACCGAATCTGGAGCACCCAGGACGCAGATTCCTCAGCCCAGAGCAGCACACACTCCGGTGAGTGCCAGGAATGAGTCGGCCGGGGGAGGGGGTGCATGGGTGGCGAGCGGAGATGCCCGCAGCAACAGTTGTTCGTTCCCCTCTGCATCCCCCACCACACACGCACAACATGGAGCTGTTCTGCCAGAGATGGCAATGCTGGCTGTGAGTGTGCAGGACAGATGGCTGCTCGTAAAGGCAGGCACGGCTCCTCACTTAGCCCGACAGACTCCCCGGAGTTGTTAGTCTGCACCTGGGTGGCCCTGAGAGAGGTCCCCAAGGTGTCAGCCTCATGCAGAGAAGACCCAGACAAACCCCCTGGTGGCAGGCCTGTCTTAGAGATGATGAAGCAAAACATTTTTGGGCGGGGGAGGGGACTTCAGGGCTGATTACTGGAGGTCTGGGTTCTGTGTCTCAGTGCCTTTGAGGAACAGGGAGCTCTCTGGAGGGTGGGTGGTCCCCTGAGTCACGGCAAGGGAGGCGGGGTGATCCTAGGATGTTGGAGTTGGCTTCGCATAGGTTAAGAGCATTGATCCCGGAAGGGGGTCGGCAGGGTAAGCAGGGTGGAGTAACTCAGCTATGGAGGCTCTTTGTGTTAAGGGTAACCAAGTGGATAAAGGAAGAGCCACTCCCCTTTAGGACCCCCTGTCACTATGAGGGGGTCACTGGGGACAGAATGAAGGGGCTTCTTGGTCACCCTTGGAACAGCTTCTGCTCAGACCTTGCCGTTGCCCATTTATTTCCCTCTAGTGGTACGAGAGGGAGGGCTGGCCAGATGCAAGTCTTGGAGTAGTCAGGAAGAAATGTGAACTTAAGAAATGCTGCATGTATACTTAAAATCTACGTATTTGGCTTTATGTGAATGATGCCTCAATAACAAGAATACTGGCAGCAGCTACTTTACAAGGGTGGAGGGGGGGCAGCCATTTGCTGTTGGTGCCCAGGGAGTCACTGAGCTGCCAGCCTCCTGCCTCCCCCGCTCCGACACTGGCCGCCATGGCAGCCAGGTACTGCCTTGTTGATTTCTCGGGCCTCCACCCTGTTTGGTGCAGCTCTTTTCTCAGTATACTGTGCAGGGCCTGGTGCTCTTGCATCTGCTGACATTACAATGCCCACTCACTTCGGTAAAAGCCCATTGGATTGGGGATTGGGTTTTTATTTTTTGTTTTTAATTTGGTTGTGGGTGGGGAAGAGCTTTGCCTTAAGTGGCTCCCTCTGGGTCAAGGTAGAATTTCTTGAAGTGCTGGCCTTCAGCTGGGGAAGTGTGGTGTCACCGTTTGGTTCTGTGCTTGCAGATCTCGGCATGGAGGCCGGGGTGGCTGCTTTTGGGTGGTGCTCTGAAGCCAGCCTTGGTGGCCCGCAAAGCTGACCTTGTGCTCTGCCCCCCTGTGTCTGGGCAAACGATAGAAGCGCTCCCAGGAAGTGGCCACCTGTCTGCGGTGGTTGGCGTCTGACCAGGGCTCTGTCTTTCACTGAGTCGGGTTGGGGTGTGGCCCTTCCTGGGCTCCGGTTTGTCTTCACTCCCAGGGTCCTCCTGAGATGTAACCACAGCGCACACACGTGAAGGAGGGCCATCGCGGGCCTGGGAGAGCTCCGCCTGAAAGTGACTGTGAAATTGGGCTGTAAAAAATAGCTTGGGTTATTACTCAGCAATATATATATAAAAAAAGAGTGAAATCCTGCCATCTGCAGCCACATGGATGGACTCGGAGAGAATTATGCTCAGTGAAGTAAGTCAGAGAAAGACAGATATACTGTATGATCCCTCTTCTATGTGGATTCTAAAACACAAGACAGAAACAGTCTCAGGTACAGAGAACACACTGATGGCTGCAGGGGCGGGGGCTGGGACATGGGTGAACAAGGTGATGGGGAATAAGAGGTGCAAACTTCCCATTATAAAATGAATAAGTCGCAGGGATGTAATGTGCAGCCCGGGGAAGATTGTCAGTATTATTGTAATAACTGCATGGAGACAGATGGGTACTGGACTCATTAAGGTAGAGAAGGTATATGTCGTAAGGCATGTGAACGTCGAATCACTGCGTTGTCTACCTGAAGCTGACATGATAGCGTGTGTCAACTATTTAATAAAAAATAGCTTGGGTCCAGCCTTCACTCCCGGCTTTCCCACCCCAGCGGCCTGTGCTGCCGCTGCCTCTGAAGTGGGGATGGGTTTACTTCTCCTCCTCGCACCACACGCACTCCAGTGATAAACGTACATGATTTTGTGGATCAGGGAGGGACTACAGTGTGGCCCTTGCACTCACAGGGACAGGGGAGGGGGCCTAGGGGTGCGGTCTGGCTATAGGCAGGGTTTGCGTGCCCATGCCTTTCTCACTGACGGTGGAGACACACCCGTCCCTGGTCCCCGTGTTGTCCTTGCGTTGTGGAGCTGTGGGGATGGCCATGTCGTCTCTTTCTGTGTTCCCGGCCTCCTGGGGAGCCCACACGCGGGTGCCGCCTCCTGCCGTGGGATGCGGCCCTCCGCCCGCCAGCTGCAGCGGCGCCCTTGCCAGCAGTGCGGGAACACGCAGCCCACTCCGGCGCCCACATGCCTCCGCCTGAAGGCCAGCAGCTCCGCTTCTTCTGGGGGCGCTGGACAGTCTGGAGCTGTCCTCGCAGACAGCCTGGCCCCCTGCTTTCTCCGCACAGGCTTCCTCCTCGGCCGTGCGGGGTGGTGTGTGGCCCCAGGAGCTGTAGCTTCACACTGAGGGCAGCAGGGTTGGAGGTGGCAGGGCTCTCGACTGGGAAATCTTGGCTAAGTTCATTCAACCAACGTGGAGCACTTGCTGTGTGCCAGGCACTGTGTCAGGCACTGGCGGTGACCTCAGTGAGTAAAAATCCCCGTGACCGTTACAGGAAGACAGATGAGACAGGGTGCCACTTGCAGCTCGGTGGGTGCTGCGGTGGGGTTTTGCATTGGGACACCTTCCAGTGGGGGTTAGCCTGACACGGGGACCCGGGCCTTTCTCTAGGGTGGGGCCTTCGGCCGCGTGGGTGTCGCTGGCCTCGCAGGCCCGCAGCAAGACCCTGGAGTGGAGTCTGCTTTTCAGTGTTGTGCCTTCAAGGCCACTGCTGTTGGGCATGTGGCGCTTTGGGGGGGGGGGTGTCCCTTCCTTCTAGACGGGACTGTGAAAGCCACACTCGGTGTCCTGGGATGGGGACACAGTGGCTAATGACGAGCCAGCGTTATCGACTGCTTCCTGCGCTGAGTGCATCGCCTGACTTCAGTGCCTCGCAGCCCTGGGAAATGGGTACTGATGCCGGTCCTGTTGGAAAGAGAGGAGGTAGGCCCACAGGCATCGCCAAGGGCCAAAAGCGACAGCTGCCAGAATTCAGCCCAGGCTCTGTGGTGCCCTTCTACACCTGCGTTCCCACGTGCAGAACCCTCGCATGCTGGGCAAGAGCACTTAGGTTAGGGTATCTCCGTGTACAGCTCAGGGGCTCCTGAGCCAGAGGCAATGTGTGGCCTTGCCGAGGTCCCTGGAGGCCAGGGCAGGCGACAGGCAGGCCTCAGCTCATCACTGTGCTACCCGATGGATCGTCTTCCTGCCTTCCCCAGGTGATTCCCGCATGTGGCACAGCTCGGCAGGCGGTGGGGTGACTGAGCATCTACCTGGGAAACCGGGGCTCATAGTGATGCCTGTGCAGAAGCCTGGCAGACCAGGTGCCCGGACAGCAATGCCAAGGGCCTGTCCTGTTTCTTCCCCTCCCTGTGGAGGTCCCTGGGGGACAAGCCTGTGCACACTCTGGCCTCTGCCCGGCTGCTGACCAGGGTGCTCTGCTGAGCTGCTCCCCACGGGTGTACAGGCTGATGGCCTGGGCTGGGAGGGACGTTTCGCTTCTGCTGCTGCTGTGCTTCCAGACAGCCTTCCAGGCAGCGTCCAAAATGGGGCTGGGCTCCTCCTGTGTGTGGCATGGACATCTGGGTCCAAGGTCCCCTGCAGTCTGCCCGGGCCACCCAGGCCTCCACAGCTGCATTCCCAGCACGTAGCACGGTGCCCGGTCATGGCTCCTTGTTAAGTATTTACTGAGTGATGAGTAGCAGGCCTGACACTGCAATTTTGCACTACAAGGTCTCTCCCATCTCTTGCCTCCTACGTGTGTGTTGATCAGCTGGATGGACAGGTGGTCCGTGGGGAGGGGAGGGGCTCCTGGGAAGCCGTGTGACAGTGGGTCCCTCCTAGGTGAGGTGGGTGGGTGCAAGGACAGTCAGTGTCAATGAAACTACTCCAGGGATCGAGGTCGGGGAAGGCAATGCCGGGTACCTGGACCTGGAACCCAGGCGGGAGGTAGACTCAGCTCGCCCGGAGTTGGGTGGGTGAAGAATTGAAGACTGGGGTCTGGACTGGGTGCCGCGCTCCCATTCCGACCTGTGCCTTCAGGGTGATGTTGGACAAACAGCCTAGAACCAAAGGTTGGGAGAAGGAGGGAGGGTTCCAGGTACGAGGCCTTCCATCTCAGGGCAGGCGTACTAGCCCCCGCCCGCGTTTCTCCCGTGACTTTTCCCGTTACGTGACGGCACCTGACCGTGTCTGGGCCTCATCTCCCAGGCTGAGCTCTCGCTCGGTGTCTTCCACGCAGGCCTCCGTCCGGTGCGAGCCTCTCGCCGCCACCAGGCTCGAGTGCCTTTGTCCTCTTGGGCAAGGCTTCAGAGAATTCCAGCCGTGACTCAGCGGTGAAACCCACAGGAGCTGGCATAGGAGGGCGAAAGTTAACAATCGGTCTAAAAATACTACTGCTGATGTGGTCTCCTGTACCCTCTGAGGTAGCATTAATGAGCTGGGACCTTCTGCCAGGCCCTCGCCTCCCGTGACTCCGTCTGTGGCTGGCGCCGCTTCCTGCCAGCATGTGCGTGGGGATGGGTGCCTGCCCCAGGAAGAGCACGCTGTTCCCTGAGTCACTTTCGGGAGATGTGGATCCACTGTGTCCTTGGCCACCAGGGACAGGAGCCGCGCAGAGGGGGACGGGGGGCCTTCTCTCCCACAGCCCCCACCCCCTTAAGCCATCAGGGTCCATGCCTGGCCTCTGGCCGTGACGCAGCTCTGTGCCCTGTGCCGGGGAGTGGAGTTGGATGTGGTCACTGGCCTGCCGTGTAGACGTGGCTTAATGAGAGTCCCCGTCGGATGGTCCCCCCAGCTGCATCCTCCTCTCTTTGACTCCCAGCGGGAGGAAGTGGGTGCTGCTCACTCACAGGGAGGCAGGGTTCGTGGCTGAGCTGGGATAAGGCGATGCCCTCTCTTATATAAGGCCCCTCCCTGGGGCCCACCGTCGCTGCTGCTTCCCCTTCCTTTGACCTGGAGACCTCAGAGACCCACCTGGCCAGGCCCTGTGTGGTGTTGGCCTGTAGGGGGACAGTGAGGTCACTCAGAGGCATTTGACCACGGGTGACGGTTTCCTGAAACTTGGCTGCTTCTGTGGGTTGAAGGAAACGTCAAACTCCCTGAGAAACTCCGGGCACCTTGATACTAGGTTTTCTTGTCTTCCCTGTGTCTTCCGGTCACACTGCTACTGTGTCCTTGGCTTGTCCAGTTTAACATTTGCAGGAAACTGATCCACGAGGTGCTGACAGGAACCAGGGGTGTTAATTCTGGGGCACTCCAGTCTTACCTGTTTGCCAAGTGGCATTGCCCCTGTCTAGGCCATCAGCCCAAGCCCTTTCCCGTTTCCTGTGTGTGGGGTGGCGTGTTCAGTGGGGCTCCTGGCCGTAGAGGGTGAAGAGGATTGGGCCGGGAAGTGACCCTGCAGCCCAGATCTATAAATAGTATCTAGTCCTCTTTGAAGTAAGTACTGCCACAAATTTGAGGTGGCAAGTAATTGTACTTCTCTCTGTTTGGGTGAGGGGCTGGGTAGGGATAAACTGAGGTTTCCCCCCTGATTCTGAGTTGCAGCTAAGTCAGCATTGTGTCCTTAAATTGGGTCACCCAGATTGAAAGGGTGTGTCCCCGTTCAGGTATTGGGACAGTCCCTCTAGGCACACACCCTTCCCCGTGTTCCGCCGGGTGGTGGGTGTGGGCTACCGTCGGTGTGCTCGGTGGAGAAGGCAGAACTTCATCCCATGTGCCTGCAGCTTTCTGTGCAAACACATTTAAGAGGTTTTTTAAAAGGAGATTATTTCTGCCCTAACTGGTTTGGCTCAGTGGATAGAGCGTCGGCCTGCGGACTGAAGGGTTCCAGGTTCGATTCCGGTCAAGGGCATGTACCTTGGTTTCGGGCACACACCCAGTGGGGAGTGTGCAGGAGGCAGCTGATCGATGTTTTTCTCTCATCGATGTTTCTGGCTCTCTATCCCTCTCTCCCTTCCTCTCTGTAAAAAATCAATAAAATATATTGAAAAATATATATAAATAAAAGGAGATTATTTCTTCTTCTAGGTAGAGGGGATTCTCATTCCTCTCACTCACGCTCTGGCTAGATCAGTTGCCTCCAGAAAGGCAAAGGAAGTCAAATGGGAACCGATTAGTTTTCCTTCCTGTCACTTAAAAAAAACTTTGGAAATAATTTCAAATTTATTATTTACGTTTACCTCCTTTACTGTATCCCTAGCACATTCTCTCTCTCTCTGTCTCTATGTGTAAGTTCTGAACCATTAAGAACCTAACAAAACAGTTATCAACTGCAGCCAATGTAAAATTGATACAATACCCTCATTAAACTGCTGTTTGTATCCGATTTTGTCCGGCGGCCCAGCCGTGTCCTTCACAGCACCTCTGTGCAGGTGTCTGCCCCTAGCTCCCGCAGTTTTTGCTCCCTTGTTGGTTGGTGTTTTTTAAAAATCTTTATTGTTGAAAGTATTACAGATGTCCCTTTTGTGTTGTTTTTTGTGTGTGTATGTATTTTCCCATTGACCTCCTCCACCATGCACCGGCCCCTCCCCAGCCTTCACCACACTATTGTCTGTGTCCTGGGCTATGCATATCCTCCTATGTAATAAAAGCCTCATATGCAAATTGTCCCCTCGGGCGGTCATTCGACCAGGAGGGGAGTTCGCTTGCTATGATATGCGCTGACCACCACGGGGTGTCGTGGAACGTGGCAGGCGCTGGCGAGGCGTCGCTGGCAGCAGGTGGAAGTGGAGGCACTGCCCGCCCAGATGGGCCCTGAGGAGAGCGGGACCATGGTGGGATGGTGGCGCAGGTGAGCGGGTGGCACCAGGCCAAGGCGGGTGTGAGGGGGGAGGGCTGCCACCCAGCTCCCAGGCGCTGAAGGAGCGAGGTGGGGGCCCGGCCCCCGATCGATCGCCCCACAGATGGGATGGTGGAGCAGGTGAGGGGGCGGCGCCAGGCCATAGTGGGGTGCCAGGCGGGGCTGCAGGTGCAAGCTGAGGCCTGACCCTGCAGGCCACCCCAAGGGACTCCACCCATGCACGAATTCATACACCGGGGCCTCTAGTATGTGTGTAAGTTCCATGGTTAATCTCTCCCCATCTACTCCCCTGACCCCCTCTAACACACACACACCCTTGCTTTCCCTCTGAAATTCGTCAGTCTGTTACATGCTTCTGTGTCTCTGGATCTATTTTAGTCATCAGTTTGTTTTGTTACTTAGATTCCACGTATGAGTGAGATCATGTGATACTTGTCTTTTCTCTGACTGGCTTATTTCGCTTAGCATGGTACTCTCTAGGTCACGCCATGCTGTTGCAAATGGTCAGAGTTCCTTTTGTACTGCTGCGTAGTGTTCCATTGTGTCGATGCGCCACAGCTTTTTTATCCACTCATCTGCTGATGGGCACTTGGGCTGTTGCCAAATCTGAGCTATCACACATTGCACTCTGATGAACATCAGGGTGCATATCCTTTCTGGTTGGTGTTTTCCGATTTCTTAGGATATATTCCTAGAAGTGGGATCACTGAGTCAAATGGGAGTTTCATTTTTTAATTTGAGGAAATGCCATACTGTTTCCCATAATGGCTGCACCAGCCTGCATTCCCTGCAGCAGTGCACGAGGGTTCCTTTTCCTCCACATCCTCCCAGCGCTTGTCCTTTGTTGATTTGTTGATGGCAGCCATTCTGACAGGTGTGAGATGGTACCGAATTGTCGTTTTAATTGGCATCTCGTATGATTAGTGACTTGGTTGCTCCCTTGGATTTTGCTCCCTGTGAGCTTACAAACGTCTTTGCTTGCCTTGCATGTATTTTACAAAGTTCAGCTTGTTCTGGCCCTCACTTTCCTGAAATCATTATTACGGTTTATGCCCCTCTTCCTTATCTTCTTTACTTATTCCTGGGTTGACTACGTCTCTTCCTCTCTGCTCTACCCAAACCCTGCCCAGTGTTTCCAGAGATCACACTCCTTGGGAAATGCCCCTTGCAGCCACATTGGTTTCTCTTCTCTCTTGGGCATTCGTTGGCATTGGGCTGTGAGAGCCGTATTTAAATAACCCGCAGTCCTAAGTCAAGGGGAAGAATTCAGTGCTAAAGGTTTTGGGGTGTGGCAAAGGGAACTGATGAGAACCTCAGCGTAGCACACTGCAGGTTTGTCTAGATCAGTGCTGCTCAGCTTTAATGTGCACACACACCTCTGGGACCCTGTTAAGATGCCGGGTCTGACCCAGAAGGTCTGGAGTGGGGCCCGAGATGCACTGTTAATAGGTTCCTGCAGTGGCCAGGCCCTGGAGAAGGTTTCAGACCCAGATTCATAGGTCCCAGGGCACTGACCTCTGGTAGGTGAGATAGCTTGTCTGTAGTTGATGGTCGTAAAGGAATTTGAACAAAAGAGAGGTGTCGGGACCATGAAGACAAGATGTAAGTTCTGGGCATTTTTAAAAAAAAGTTGCTAGTGGAGGTGCGTTCCAGAAATGATAGCCTGGAGTCGGAGAGAAGCCGGTCCCACGCTCACTCGCTGGCTGTTACTGACACAAACGCTGCCCTTTGTGTTGGCTTCCTTTTGTTAAGACGGGGTAACAATGCCCACTTCTTAGGGTTCCGTGGAGGCTATTTACCCGAAGTGCTCCTTCCTCGTGGTGTCTGGCACGTTCTGGGTGAGCAGCAAACGGTAGGCGCGTGGCTGAACCTGGTCCAGAGGAGCGCAGGTGACTGGCCATGGGGGGAGCACTTCAGGCGTCGAGTTCATAGGCGGCCGGCGGGGCCTGTCCTGCCCTTTTCTGTTCAGACAGGCTTATCAGAGGAGAGGATGTGGTAGAGATCCTTCCTATCTTTCACACAGGATCGGACAAAGCCTCAAGATTTCTTGGTGGACATTGCAAAAAATAAAAAACAAAAACTTGCAGGTCACTTGGAATTGTGCCTGGTAGCACAGTTGTAGCGAACACAGATGGATACACCAGCGAAGTGGTCCGCAGTGGCACCCCTGTTGCTTTTGGATTCTTTCAGACACACTCTTTTTTTTTTTTTAATGTTTTTATTGATTTTTAGAGAGAAGGGAGAGGGATAGAGAGATAGAAACATCAATGAGAGAGAAACATTATCGATCGTTTGCCTCTTGCCTACGCCCTACTGGGGATCGAGCCCCCAACCCAGGCATGTGCCCTGACCGGGAATTGAGCTGGCGACCTCTTGGTTCATGGGTCAATGCTCAACGGCTGAGCCACACGGGCTGGGCCAAACACACTCTTTTTAAAACCTTGGGTGAATACACAGCCATGGCCCAGACTGACCGCGCCCACGCCCTTTGGGCTGTTGCTGGGGGTTGTCGTGCGGCTGCTCTGTGCTGGGCTTCCCTTGAGGATTCTGGGTGCTCCCTCCCGCTGCCGCCTCTTCTAGGGCGAACCACTGCCCTCCGCCTCCTCGGTCTCCGGTGGGTGCTCCCTTGTCTTTCCTGGGCTCTGTAGCTCTCCTGACGATTCACACGTACGCATTGCCTATGTGCTGAACGCTTTCCTGACAGTGTCGTGAAGGGGTTGGCATTCCCCTCAAGATGCGTGATGAGTGGAGACGTGCAGAGCCTCCCAGAGCACGTGGCCACACGGAGGAGGGCCGACCTAGGGCTGCGCCCAGGTGTGTCGCAGCCAGAGCGGGCTTGACCAGAACGTCATTCTGCTTCCATCCCAAACGCCTGACATTCGGGGTGCAGCGCAGAGAGCCCGCGTGTGCTAGCCCCTTGCTCAGAAGCGCTCGGGGGAGAGGCCTGCTCACACTGTCCTAGGCCTCGGGGTGTGGCCCGAGTTCTCTCTCCGGCTGTGTGGTGTCGGGGTGCGATTCTCGTGAGCAGGTCGCCAGGCAGTAAGGAGGAGCATGGTGTGCGCTGAAGGGGTCTCCTGTGGCTACGTGGGCCAGTGCACTAATAGCAGGTATGGCTCAGCTAGCATGGCTCAGTGGTTGAGCATTGACCTATGAACCAGGAGGTCACAGTTCATTCCTGGTAAGGGCACACGACCAGACTGTGAGCTCGATCCCTGGTGTGGGGCGTGCAGGTAGCAGCCAATTAATGATACTGTCATCATTTATGTTTCTATTTTTCTATCCTTCTCCCTACCTCTCTAAACTTCCTCTCTGAAATCAATAAAAATATATTTTAAAAAAATAGCTATGACCAGGGTCCCCAGTGGCACAGAGTTCCCCAAATGCTGGCACTGACCCCTAAGCCTAGGTGTCAGATTGCTGGAGCTTTGTTGTTGTTAGTCTTTTTAAAATATATTTTTTATTGCTTTCAGAGAGGAAGGGAGAGGGAGACAGAAACATCAGTGATGAGAGAGAATCATCAATCAGCTGCCTCCTGCAGGCCCCCTACTGGGGATCAAACCCGCAACCCGGGCATGTGACCTGACTGGAATCGAACCGTGACCACCTAGTTCATAGGCTGACGCTCAGCCACTGAGCCACGCCAGTCAGGCAAGAGCTGGAGTTTTGTTGCTTTGAGACAGCAGGACCTCCGGGCTTCACAAAGCTGTCCTGTAACTGCCCCTTACAGGCCCTGGGAGGCCAGTGTCGGTACTGGATGTGCTCGGGACACGCGAACTGTGGTTCTGTCGTGCTTTCAGTGGCTGTGCCTCAGCGTGTCCTGTTGCGTGGCTGTGGGAGAAGAAGGGAGGGCTGTTGCCTGGGAAGAAAACTAAGAAGTCACAGGACTTCCTTTATTTTTCCTTCCTAGTACTGAGCATGCTCCACAACCCACTGGGCAGTGTCCTGGGGAAGCCCCCCTTGAGCTTCTTACCACTGGACCCCCTTGGATGTGACGTGGACAAGTTCCCAGCACCCTCGGTCAGAGGCTCCCGCGTGGACACGAGGCCCATCTTGGACTCCCGCTCCTGCAGCCCCTCGGACTCAGACACCAGTGGCTTGAGCTCCGGATCAGATCATTTCTCAGACTTGATTGTATGTCGCTTGTTGGGGTGTGGGGTGGGAGGGCCAGCGTGCTTGGCAGGGGGCACGTGCCCACTAGGATGCTGGGAGGTGTGGAGGCCATGGTGGGCACATACAGAGCTTTTCGTCCTCGACAGAATAGGGGATGCCTTGTACACCCACCACTGGGTGATGCATTTCAGGACCTGAGCCCAAGACACTTTTTATGAGTTACTCCAAGAGCCCTTGGGTCGCAGTTACTTCACCGGCAAACATGGGAGTCCTAGCCGAGTTCTGATTCCTGGCCTACACAGGGTTTTCTTTAGCCTTCACACAGTATCGTTTGTGTGCCTTTATGTATGATATCTCAAAATTCTTAAGTGGTGATTTTTAAATTATGGGCATGCTCTGTTTTACTGCGCTACCCAGGTGTTGCAGTTGTTGACAAACCAAGGCAAGACCCTCCGCCAGCCAAAGCGGTGGTGACTGGCTTTCTTGCAGTGGTCTGGAGCCAGACCCGCCGCACCGCCCGGTGTGCCTGTCATGGGCAGGGCCAGGGCTTTAACCCAGACCTGACTGCCCCGGCTCCTAAAGCCTTTCCTGCCCCATGCCGGCTCTCCGTCTGAGGCCACTGTGCACCTGTGACATGCTGCCCTGTGTTAACGTGGCCCCCAGGCTCCTCAGGGCGCCCAGGGCCTGTAAGGGGCAGGAGCACAATGCCGTGCAGCCTCAGCAGCCTCCTCATCCGGCCTCTACTCTGGGTCCCTACCTCTTCCCTTCCACACCCAGGACTGGTCACCCTGGTCGTGGGTACAGTTTCCCATTCATAGCCCGGCCGTTAGCACCCACCTGGTGGTCTGTCCGCTCACCCGGAGCATGAGCTGGCACTCCTGCTCCCCTCGCCCTGGCTCAGGCTGCTCCCAGAGGGGTCCCCGCGGTGGGCTCTGCTACCCTGGGCCGCCGTTTCCTCCTGTAAATGGGGTGAGATGACGTGCTTCTAGTTACGGCCTTTAGGTGGGGGCTCAGTCTTGGAAATTTGCCTCATAAAGCTTTAATCTTTTGGGTTTTGTTGAAAGAATTTCCTCAGGCCTGGCCCCTGTGGCTCAGTGGTTGAGCGTCGAGCCATGAACCAGAAGGTCCCTGTTTAATTCCCGACCAGGGCACATTGCCCGAGTTTTGGGCTCGATCCCCAGTAGGTAGTGGACATGCAGGAGGAGGTCAATCGATGATGATTCTCTCTCATCAGTGTTTCTATCTCTCCCTCTCCCTTCCTCTCTCTCTAAAAGTCAATAAAAACATTTAAAGGAAAATAGAACGTCCCCAGATACCTCACTCCTCACAGTAGAGGGAATAGAGGCAGTATTTTGAACTTTTAGAACATATTCTGTTGAGTGATTATTTAGTTTGTTTTTACGATAATGTGATATTACTTTACCCACTGAAACCAGTAGAATTTAAAGCTTTGGCACAAGCTTAGAGTAAACCCCGTGTTCTTACATATTTCTGATAGAACCCCCCCGCCCCGCAATAGAAAGCATGTTGATTCTAGACCTAGGAATCTGACCAAAGAAAACACAAGATATGAAGCTACATCTTAAAGTACTTATTTATAGCCCTGAAAACTGCGAGAGTATTTGAATGTTCATCAGTGGGGCAATAGGTCAGGGAAATGTAGCTTGTCCCCTAAATAGAATAACGTAAATTAATTTAAAATGTTTACAAAGATTGGCAAAATGAAAAAAAAAATGTTGACTTGGGGACAAAATAATTTGTTTAAATTAGGGTAGGTCAACTCATCTTAAAAATGCTTAGGGCCCTAACCGGTTTGGCTCAGTGGATAGAGCATCGGCCTGTGGACTGAAGGGTCCCAGGTTCGATTCCGGTCAAGGGTATGTACCTTGGTTGCGGGCACATCCCCAGTAGGAGGTGTGCAGGAGGCAGCTGATCAATGTTTCTCTCATCGATGTTTCTAACTATCTCTTTCCCTTCCTCTCTGTAAAAAAATCAATAAAATATATTTTAAGAAAATGCTTAGGGAGAAAGTCTGGAAGAAAGCAGACCCAATGCTTAATGGTATTTTTCATAATTTCTGCAGTGCAGTTTTTCCTCTTAAAACCAGACTGTCCTCTGAAAACCTGTCTCCCTTTTCCTCCCCCAGTCAAGCCTTCGCATCTCCTCCCCTCTGCCCTTCCTGTCTCTGACAGGGGGTGGCCCCAGAGATTCCTTAAAGATGGGGATTGGGTCCCAGATGGACCAAGAGCAAGCTGCTCTCGCCGCTGCCACTCCCTCCCCAACCAGTGCGTCGAAGAGATGGCCAGGAGCTTCCGTGTGGCCTTCCTGGGACCTGGAAGCCCCCAAAGACCTCTTCAGCATAGAGAGAGAGGCCCGGCTGCACCGGCAGGCGGCAGGTGAGTGTGGCCGTGGGCAGGCCTGGGCCCGACAGGGGACCTGACTGGAAGAGGACTGGGCTGTGCGGTGAAGTCCCTGGATCTGCAGAGCACCGTCTGTCCTCGGGAGTAAGTGCTGCGGGGGACAGTCAGGGATTCTTCCAGGCTGGCGGGCAGGAGGGAGCGGTGACCTGCGTGCAGGGCCGTGTGGTGAGCGTTGGATCCCTCTCACCTGTGTGTTTCCCTGGAGACTGTGGAGACTGGCCGTGCGCAGCCGTCCCTGTTGATTCTCCCACGGGGAACCCTGGGCGTGATGCTCAGGGCTTTGTCTCCCTCCCCCTTCCTAACTCGGAGGCAGGAGCTTTCTTCCCCGAGGCTTTCCGATGGGTAAACTTGGGGACACTGGGGTGGGCAGCCTCTAAGGTAAGGGGTGTCCCCAGGTGTCCTGGTCTCCCACAGACCTCAGCTCCGTCATTTACCTGAGCTGAAATACGCACTGCATCTGTTTGTCATCTTCCGCCCCTACTCAGAAGTCACACAGTCAGTGTTTACCGAGGCGTCAGGCGCCCACCGACCCCGGTTCGGAGGTGCTGAGCTGATGACTGGACCGGCGTTCAGTGTCTCCCTTCCCTGTGTCTCCAGAGGCGTCAGTGACTTTCTGCTCACAGAGCTGGACCTGATCTCATTCTCCTGATAGTGCCGCTGCCCTGTCTACTTTGTGGCCTCGGCCGCCCATCTTTGCACTTTCTCCAGTGCCGCTGTTTCCTGTGAAGGGACGTTACCATGTGTTTGGACATGGCCGTTATATCGAGTTCTGTTACGCACTGACCATTGCTGATGGTTGCCAGTTTCTTGCTGGCATGTTGGGCCTGGGCCTTTAGGGAATGGCTCCATGTCATGTCATCGCCCGAGTGGACAGGAAGCTTGGTTTCCTTGGCTCTCTGTCCCGGTGCTACGGCGGGGAGTGCAGTGGGCAAGGCCTGGCCATGCCCACGAGGTCACTCCCGGATCTGGAACAGCACAGACCGAGTGGGGACAGCATTAAAGACCGCTAGAAGGCCGAATTGGTGACCAAGAACTGAGCCTCCAGAAAATGTAGGGCCGATCAGAAGGGCAGCCAAGGAGTTTTGAGTCGGAGTCAGACACATCACAATGGGGTGGGACAGGCTTGTCACTGACATACCTTGGATGCTGAGGGGCCGGGGGTCCATTATCTAAGGAAGGCCCGATGTTTGTTGGGGCGTCACACAGATAGCTGTGAGTGGGGGGGCCTAGTTCTGGCTTGGGAACAGCTGGGACTCTGGTCTTGTTGGGCTGCTAGTGGGGGGTTTTATTGGCAGGGTCCGAACTTCCGTGATGGATGAGTTCAGAGCAAAGGCAGGGAAAGGAGAGGCAAATGTTTCTTGTGTGAACGTGTGGGGATAAGGCCCATGTGGACCAGTCAGCCTTTGGGATCTCGTACACAAAATTGTTCTGTTTACATTCAAGTAATTTTATTTCAATTAGCGTTGTAAGCCATGACTACACAAAACTGCTTTGTGGTTAAGTTACCAGTTACGTGTTTGAAACAGCTTGGGTTGTGACCATTTTTACCTACACATCCCTCAGTTTTCGTGGAGACAGAATTCGTGACCAGAGCTGGGCTGACATGGTGAGGTGTAAGTTTTCCCGCCTTCTCCCGGCTATTGGGCCTGGGCCTTTTAGGGAATGACTTCATGTCATGTCATCGCCTGAGTGGACATGAGGCTTGGTTTCCTTGACACAGGCCTGGCTGCACCTGGGGCCTGTCCAGCTCTTCCTGGACACCTTGACCCCAGGGGAGGGCAGTGATTCTCTGACCCCTGTTTCTCTTTCTCTTCCACCAAAGCTATGAATGAAGCTACCTGTACCTGGAGTGGTCAGCTTCCTCCACGGAACTATAAGAACCCTGTCTACTGCTGCAAAGTGTTCCTAGGAGGTGTTCCTTGGGATATTACGGAAGGTGAGCTGCCTCCAGACCGCCTGCTTCAGGAGCATGGCGCTGGGGCTGGAGGCCGGGCTGACCTC
The DNA here is from genome assembly GCF_951640355.1 of Cnephaeus nilssonii. Lineage (NCBI taxonomy): Eukaryota > Metazoa > Chordata > Mammalia > Chiroptera > Vespertilionidae > Cnephaeus > Cnephaeus nilssonii. The sequence continues at coordinate 6,832,213 of NC_137095.1, read as the reverse complement.
TGAGCTCAGGGCGCTCCAGGAGCCCTGAGGGAGGGGCACTTCATCGACTCCCGTCGTGCTCTTGTTGGTACTTGCGCCTGCCCCTGAGACCCGGGTCCTCTCAGAGTTGTTTGTGGGGCTGGATGAGCCTGGGAGAGCCGGGCCCCCTGGGGAGGGTGTGCCTCAGCCCACCACTCTCTTCTCTCTCTTCGCAGCTGGATTGATTAACACCTTCCGTGTTTTTGGCTCTCTGAGTGTGGAGTGGCCTGGTAAAGATGGCAAGCACCCCCGGTGTCCTCCCAAAGGTAATAGGCCTAAAGGTAATACAGACATGGTAGGAGCTTTTTCTTTCCCCCCTGGCACATAATTGCACTGAGGGATGCTGGGATGTCACTGCTGCATGCTGGTACCGTGGTGTAGGCACCTGGAGCGCACAGCTTTCCACCGTCAGCACTGCTCCCCAACTAGCACCCCCCCTCTGTTGTTCTGAGCTAACGGTCCGTCTGTCCAAACTGACCTGCAGTGGGAGCTGCCTCTGAAACCCCGTGTGACACTTCCTGTGCCCTCCCCCACCTGCACCCAGCCGCTTCCCTCTCAGAGCAAGGCATTCGCAAGCCCCCCCCCATTACCTGCCCCCCTGCCCCGTTACGTGGTCGCTGACCTCATTCTGAGCTCCCTTTGGAGTTGGCAGGAATGAGGCCCGAGCCTCCGATCCCTCACTGGTCTGAAATGAGAGCCCTTCCCTGTAGAAAGGAGGCAGGTGCTATTTTCACCCTCCCTGTCTCCCCTGGCAATGTCCCTGGGAACTGGGCCAGTGGTAACTAGGCTTCTAGAGCAGCGCCCCCACCCAGGAGGTCGGCTGCAGACCTGCTGCCGTTCCCCCCCCCCACCCCCCGCCTTCCCCTGGTCAGGAACACGTGCTCCGGTCGGGTTAAAGGCTATGTTGTTTGACAGGCCCTGTCCTGCCTTGCCGACCTCCCCCAGCTCGGGTGGGGAGGTCCCCGCCGGCCCCCCCGCCCCCCCCGGGCCTGGGCTCGGGCAGAGCAGGGGCTCCCTTCACCAAGACTTCCCAGGAGCAGGACACGCACGAGGCCACCTCTCTGGAACCAAGAGCTGCAGAACCGAGGCTGAGGAGGGGCCGAGGGTTGCTAAAGCCCTCTCTCTTTCGTTGGGAATAGGGTACGTGTACCTGGTCTTCGAACTGGAGAAGTCCGTGCGGGCCTTGCTGCAGGCTTGCTCGCACGACCCGCTGAGCCCCGACGGCCTGAGCGAATACTACTTCAAGATGTCCAGCCGAAGGATGCGCTGCAAGGAGGTGAGTGAGCGCTGCGTCCTCTCGGGTCCGGCCGCTGGCCTAAGAGGCCAGTTTCCCTGGGCTGGGAGGACACGACCGAGGCAAGACGCTCCTCCTGCCTCAGAGCAAATACAGCAAAATACTCTCAATTCCATTAAAAAAAAAGAAGAAGAAGAAGAAAGTGACCTTTGGGTCTTTATGGTATGTGTGTCTCCTGCCCATGGAGGTCAAACTGACTCCCAGCCACCTTCCGGCCCGTGGTGGGTAAGTCTGCGGCCCACACCCACCGGGGTCCCTGCGTCTCTCCCGCCCTTTGCTAGCGTGTGGTTCCCCCCACGGGTGATCTCTCTCCTCACCCCCTTTCTGTATCGGCCTGCGTGCCCTCCGCATCAGGGCTCTCTAGCCCCGATTCCCTACCCGTACCTCGCTGCGTGTTCGGGCCCTTCTTAGACTCGCTGCGTCAGTGTGGGGGAGCTCCCCACGCGGTTCTAGCAAGCGGGTGGTGTTTGAGAAACAGATTCTGAAAACAGCACTGGTTCCTGAGCTCAAAACGCCCTTGAGGTCACGAGGGCCCACCATGCCCTCACATATCTTAAAGGGGGTTGCTGAGCTGAGGGACCAGTGCTGCTGTTTTTTAAAATTCTGGTCCCAGAACATGTCCCTGCTGTGACATTGGACTAGATGTTTAGCATCTCTGAAACGTCGTTTCCTCCTCTGTCCAATGGGGGATTGAAATGCCTATGTTAGCAAGAAGAGGCGCAGTTGCCAGGGTCCTGGGGAGGGGACTGATGAATAGGTGGCACGGAGGGTCTTTAAGGCGGTAAAACACCTCTGTGTGATCCTATAAAGGTTAATACATGTCCTTACACACATGTCAGACCCATAGCATCCAACACTAAGAGTGAACCCTAATGTGAACTCTGGCTTGGGGTGGCAGTGACGTGGCCACAGAGGTTCCCTGACTACCAAATGCACCCTGTGGGGGGGGGGGGGGCTGAGCTGGCGAGGGTGGGGGCGCAGGCGTATGAGGGAACTCTACTTTAGCTTAGCTTTGCTGTGAACCTAAAACTGCTCTAGAAAGTAAAATCTGTAGGGTAAGGGGGGAAATGTCTTTTATTGAGGTGGTCTCATCAGAATTAAAATAAGGCACGTGCCCTACCTGGTTTGGCTCAGTGGATACAGCGTCGGCCTGCGGACTGAAAGATCCCAGGTTTGATTCTGGTCACACACACACTCACTCACTCTGAGTGGCCAGATTATTATGATCTCTGAACGCATAATAACCTGGCCACTCAGTGTACTTCTCCTGAGCACCTCATTTATTTGATATCAAAGATACTATAAATCGTGCACCTGATTCGTTTTCCCCTTTGCACCGGCTGATAGAAAGCTCAGGGCAAATAGGTGGTTGATCTCCAGCAAAAGTCTAGAATACTTTTGGTACCCATTTGAGATACAAATAAACTGAGTGGCCAGATCATAATAATCTGGCCACTCGGTATGTATGTGTGTGTGTATATATATACACTAGACGCCTGATGCACGAAGATTCGTGCAGAATGGGCCTTCCTTACCCTGGCTGCCGGCACAGTCTTTGCTCCGGCCCGGAGCTGCCCAGAGCCCTGAGCAGCTGGGGCGGTGTGGAACGCCTGCGTCGTTGCCCTGGTGGTGATGCAAGCGTCCCGCCCCCATCCACTGGGCGCCTGTGTATGCAAATTAACCCACCATCTTTGTTGGGTTAATTTGCATACTCCTGATTGGCTGGTGGGCGTCGCAAAGGTACAGTCAATTTGCATCTTTCTCTTTTATTAGTGTAGATATACATACATATACACACACGCACACTTAACATCCTATTTAATAAGAGTAATGCAAATTGACCGTCACTCCAACACACAAGATAGCTGCCCCCATGTGGTCAAAGATGGCTGCTCCCATGTGGACACAAGATGGCTGCCACAGATGGCCAGCAGGGGAGGGCAGTTGGGAGGGACCAGGCCTGCAAGGGAGGGCAGTTGGGGGCGATCAAGCCTGCAGGGGAGGGCAGTTAGGGGTGACCAGGCCAGCAGAGGAGGGAAGTTGGGGGCGACCAGGCCTGCAGGGAAGGGCAGTTGTGGGGGACCCAGGCCTGCAGGGGAGGGCAGTTAGGGGTGACCAGGCCTGCAGGGGAGGGCAGTTAGGGGCAATAAGGAAGGCAGGCAGGCGAGTGGTTGGGAGCCAGCAGTCCTGGATTGTGAGAGGGATCTCCAGCTGCCCTAAATGGGCAGCCAGACATCCCTCAAGGGGTCCCAGACTGGAGAGGGTGCAGGCTGGGCTGAGGGACACAACCCTCCCCCCCGTGCACGAATTTCGTGCACCAGGCCTCTAGTATGTATATATTCTAAAGAAAAAATAAGGCATTTCATGAAGCTGGCTCTTTGTTTTATAGCTGTTTCCTGGTGTCCAGTCACGTTTTGTCTTAGTCACAGGGCAGGTTCATCCTCTGGCTGCCCTCAGTGACCCAGAGCTCCCCCCTCCTCTCCGTTCTCTCCGCTGAGGCCCATGCAGTGACCCCTTCTTGTATCCTAGGACGTGGTGAGCATGCTCCTCTGCCTGTCCTGCTTTCCCAGTGGCAGGCTGCGGAGCCGTGCCCAGGCCACTCAGCCCCCTCCGTGCCCGGCCGCTTCCGTCCTGTCCCTTCTTCCCTCATTGCCCTGCTGTGACTTAGCCTCTGTCTTGGTGTGCTGACCATAGGCTGCCCTGTCGCTCTGCCTCTTCTACTTCCCTCAGGTCCCTTCCCACCACCGTGTGGTCAGCATCTGACTCCCTCCTCTCTTCTTTCCGGATCAGATACATTATTCACCTTTGGGCTCTGCTCTTACCTTCAGACTCACTCTCCAGGCTCCTGCCTGCTTGGCCCGCCTCCCTGGGCCTGCCTTCGGGAATGTCCTGTGGTCCTCACTGGTCTGTTTAGTGTAAGAAAAAGCTTGGAGAGCCTGGTGGCCCTTGGCATGTGGACCAAGATGGTGGCACCTCCCGTGGGAGTGGACAAAGCAGAGTGGGCTTTTGCATCTCCTCGTGAAATGGGCTCTGGGTAACTTCTGCCAGGCCCTCTCTTCCAGGGCCATCCAGGCCTGGACCCTGGCCAGGTTCCTCCTGGTCGTCCCACACGCCCGGGCCCAGGCTCTGTAGGCGGGTCTTCCGGGCTTGGCGGCCCATGGCGGTGCTCCCGGTGCCCTGGCCCCTGCAGGGCTGCCTCTCCATCCTCCGAACCTCCTTCGCTTCTGCCTTTTGCTGGTTTCCACCTCATCTCTTCCTGCTTTGAGGCAGCCTTTTAGGTCTTTACACACTCATCTTCCAGAACACCAGAGTCTGCACTTCCCTGTGGATCCCGGCCTGCTCCGCCAGGTCGTGGCCGAGGCAGAGACGTGGTCCGCTCCTGCCCTGGTGCTGATCTGCTCTGTGAGCTTCCGTGAGGGGCCCCTGCCTGCCTCTGTCACGCCCCCGGCGCTGGCACCCGGGCCAGTGGCCACCGCGTACCTTAAGCGCCCCGGCCTCTGCCTCCAGCTCCTGCCCTTAAGTCTCCCTGCGAACCCTTAGGCTCCTGGGACTCTGGCCCTGCTCTCTGCGCCTCAGAGTCCACGGCCCTCTGTCGGACCCACACGGGTGACCGTTTGCTACTGCTTCGCTTGCTCCCCAGGATGAGGGGCTGCATTTGGACACATGGACTCAGTGACAGCCAACGCTGGCTGGGCTGGGAGAGGGAGGCCTGTGTGCCGGGCCAGCCAGGCCAGGAGCCGTGCCTCTCCCCGCAGGAGCCGGCCTGGATCCCGGCCAGCGTGACACACCTTGGCGTGCTTTTCCAGGTGCAAGTGATCCCCTGGGTCTTGGCCGACAGCAACTTTTTGCGGAACCCGTCTCATAGACTGGACCTCCGCAGGACGGTGTTCGTGGGCGCCCTGCACGGGATGCTCAATGCCGAGGCCCTGGCGGCCATCCTGAACGACCTGTTTGGAGGAGTGGTGTACGCCGGGATCGACACCGATACGTACAAGTATCCCATTGGTGAGTGTCCCGCTGCCGTGTGGGGGAGCGTGCGGCCCCCGGGGGGTCGCCCACGATGGTGATACTTCCCGTGGGAGCGAGAGGGAGGCCTGACCCGGGGCTGCGGATGGACGCATCCCGGCAGCAGAGCGTCTTTTTCCAGCTGAGCCACCCTCTGCCCCCGCCCTCCCCCACCTCCCGTGAGGGGGGAGCACATAGAGGCAGGGGCCTAGGAGGTGAAAGTGGGACAGGAACTGGGGTGGGAAGCTCAGAGCCAAACCGTGTGGGGCAGACAACAGGTCCTGTTTCACTAAGAGGCCAGTTCTTTCCTGAACTTGCCTGGCTTCCTTTATTAAGGGGTCCTGTGCAGGGGCAGAGCCCAGTCAGGCTGAGGGAGAACGGTGGGTGACCCCAGCCCAGGGCAGTCCGGGCCCAGCCACTGGGTCCTGGTCAGCCCCTCTGAGCAGGCAGGTCACTTCCAGACGCTGCACTGGAATCGCGGGGGCCGGTTGGAGGTGGAGCAGAGCCTGAACTTCGTGATCGGGACGTGGCTGACCCACTCTCCACACGCCTGGTCGGGGGGGGGGGGAGCCGTGTGTATTGGTGCCGTCGTGCCGCACCCCAGAGAGAGCGGCCTTCTGCGGGGCCGGCGGAGGGGGCCCTTGGCAGGACGAGGCTCTCCCGGCTCCCGGCCTGGTCTCGGGGACCTCGGACGAGGGTGTGGCTGCTGGGCCCACCTTCAGAGAGGGGCTCTAGCTGAATCTTTTATTTATTTATTTATTTATTTATTTATTTATTTATTTATAATTTAAATTTCTTTATTGATTGAGGTGTCACATATTTGTCCTCATCCCCCCATTCCCATCCCCCACCCCTCCCCATGGATGCACCCACCCCCCTGTTGTCCTTAACCATTGGTTAGGCTCGTATGCATGCACACAAGTCCTTTGGTTGATCTCTCCCCCCGACCCCCACCCTCCCTTACCCTCCCTCTGAGGCCCGACAGTCCGATCGATGCCTCCTTGTTTCTGGGTCTGTTCTTGTTCATCAATCTATGTTGTTCATCATTTCCCCTAGATGAGTGAGATCATGTGTTACTAGGAATCCTATCTAATAATAGACAAATATGCAAATTGATCATACCTCCGACACACCCACAAGCCACGCCCACCATCCAATCAGAGCGAGCATGCAAATTAACCCAAACCAAGATGGCTACAGCCACAGAGAGCAAGGTTTCCTAGGTAACAGAGGAAGCCAAGCTTTCCGCCTGCCCTGGCCAGGCCTAAGCCTCCACTCAAGCTACAAAGTTTCAATTATAGAAGGTAAACAAATTCAAACAAATGGCGGCAGAATGGAGCTTGAGAGAGCAGGCCAGGGTTGCCGCCAGCAACAGGGGAAGCAAAGCTTTCCGCACACCCTGGCCGGGCCCACCCGCTTAAGGCAACAAAGTTTCAATTATAACCCCAACACAAATGGCTGCCAGCCTCAGAGGGAGCCCCAGGCTTGGCTCCGCTCCAGGCTACAAAGTTTCAATTGTAAAAGGAAAATAAATTCGAGATACCAGGGCCTCTGCTTGGGTTGCCAGGGGGCGTGGCCAGCCTTCAAACCACCACAGGCCCCTTGCTCAGGCCGCCCCACGCCCCAAGGGAACCTCCACCTGATCCCAGACGCCCTTCAGGGCAAACCAGCTGGCCCCCACCCCTGTACCAGGCCTCTATCCTATCTAATAAAAGAGTAATCTGCAGATTGATCATCACTGCAACACACAATATCGCTGCCCCCATGTGGTCAAAGATCCTGCCCCCATGTGGACACAAGATGGCCACCACAAGATGGCTAGCAGGAGAGGGCAGTTGGGAAGCACCCGGCCTGCAAGGGAGGGCAGTTGGAGGTGATCACCCTGCAGGAGAGGGCAGTTAGGGGTGACCAGGCCGGCAGAGGAGGGAAGTTGGGGGCAAACAGGCTGGCAGCAGAGTGGTTAGGGGTGATCAGGCTGGCAGGCAGAAGCGGTTAGGGGCAATCAGGAAGGCAGGCAGGCGAGCAGTTGGGAGCCAGCAGTCCTGGATTGTGAGAGGGATGTCTGACTGCCCGTTTAGGATCGGGCCTAAACGGGCAGTTGGACATCCCTTGAGGGGTCCCATATTGGCGAGGGTACAGGCTGGGCTGAGGGACAACCCCCTTCCGTGCACGAATTTCATGCACCAGGCCTCTAGTATATTTATAAGAACCGAATGTGAGATGAGCAATAATAGTTATGCTGACAGGCAAATGAATCAGTCTGTAGTAAGTTTCTTTCTGGACCAACAGTTCTTTTGAGACCCAATTTCAATGTCCACCAGTTCCTTATGTGTACATGTCGGCACTGACTTTTCAGTTCTGGATGGTGGACGAATGGTGGTAATGCAGGTCCGACTCCCTCTGGTTTGGTCTCGCCCAGACGCAGGGGTGCGGCTTCACCCGGACTCAGGGGCACGCGGCCTCACCCGGACCTGGGACCCAGCATCACCCAGGCCCCGGGGCGTGTGGCCTCACCCGGACCCAGGTGTGCGCGGCCTCACCCGGTCCCGGGATCCAGCCTCACCCGGACCCAAGGGCGCGTGGCCTCTCCCGGACCCAGGGGCGCGACCTCACCCGGACCCAGGACCCAGCCTCACCCGGATCCAGGGGCGCACGCCTCACCCGGACCTCTAGCTGAATCTTGGCTTTGCTCTGAGCCCTGTAGTCTCCCCTGTGCCCCTGCCCGCACCAGAGGGCTCATCCCTCCCCATGCCCGTGTTCCTGTGGGGCTGGTGCCTTTGTGGTCTGCAACTAGCCATCTGAGTCGGTAGCCACCCACTGAATGTGGCTGCTGGGCCACTGGAAATGCGGCTAGTGCCACACGATAAGGTTTTGTATGTATTGGGTTAAATAAAATATATTAGAGTTAATTCCACAACTTTCCCCCCACCCCCCACTTAAACGTGGCTACTAGAAAACTTAAAATTACCTAAGTCGCTCACAATCCATTTCTATTGGACATCACTGGTCTAGAAACAGGGTTTCCTGAGTGTTGACAAGTGACATTTGGGAGAATTTGGCTAGAACATCATTCTCGGGCCATAAAAATTATCAGCTTAAACATTAGCCTGTTATCTTTGGTCAGACAGTTAACTCACCCCCAGTGCCTGGGCAGGGCCAGACCAAACGGTTCTCTGGCCTCCACAGCCTGAGGGCTGGGCGTTCCCACCCGTTAGAAGGGGATTTGTTCTGCTGTTCCTTCAACAGGCTCTGGTCGCGTGACCTTCAGTAATCAACGCAGTTACCTGAAAGCCATCAGTGCTGCTTTTGTGGAGATCAAAACCACCAAGTTCACCAAGAAGGTGAGGGGCTGACCTGTCCCTTCCTCGGGGTGGTTCCCACCAGGGAAGCTGAGACAGAGCCTTCCCTGTGCCGGGTGTGCCCCAGGGACTCATGGGGTTCAGGTCTGGGGGGAGCCTGGTCGTGGTGACTCCGGAGATGGGGCTGTGGCTGCTGAGCCTTCCCAGCCTGCGGGGCGCCTTCCCTGGCTGGGCTGTTGGGTGGCATTGCCGGACCCTGACTTCTTTCTCCTGATCTGTGTCCTCTGAACACTTCCCTGTTCCTGGGTGGGAGACTGGGGGCGCAGTGTGCTGGGGGACCAGGCAGGAATGTGTGTGGTCACCCAGACTGCAGAGGCTGCCAGCCTGGCCCTGCGCAGTGAGCTCATCGGTCCCCTGGGGCCTCCACACTCTCCGCCCCTTTAACCCTGGAAGGGCCCTGCATTCCCGCGGAGAGCCCCACCTCCCTCCCAGCTACTGGCCGCCTGGCCTGCGGTAGAGCCACTTCCTTCTCCCGTCTCGCTTTGGGCAGGTTCAGATCGACCCCTACCTGGAAGATACTCTGTGTCATTTCTGCAATTCTCAGCCTGGCCCTTTCTTCTGTCGAGATCAGGTGAGTCCCCTGTGCCCGGGAGGTGTCTAGGAAGTCCCCCTTAATTAAAAACGGCCACGCCGGGTTCGTCACACCGAGTGTTGGGGTTCTCGGGCACCTTGTGGTTGTCTGAGCACAGCGGAGGCGCTGGTGGTCAGGCCAGGGGCCCACTGGGATGGTTTGACCCAAAACTCTTGGGAACGCTCTCCAGTTGAGCGCTGACGCCCGGGCCTTCTCCTTTTACACGCTGTTGGCAGACACGTGGCCTGCTGATCGTCGGTGGGCTCTGAGGGGACGGGAACCTGGGTGGGCCTGGTCCGCGGGACCTGAGAGCCAGGCGGTGTTCCGATTCTTAGGCCTCCGAGGCTGCTCTTCCCCCACTCGGGGCCCCTGGGCTGCTTTATGTCGATCCCTGGTTTGTACCCCAGTTGTCAGACTCAGGCAGACAGCAGCACAGCAGCTTCTTGTTGACTGTTTCTGGGTGGCGGTGCACACCCCAGGGGGTGTTTTTCAGCAGAAATGCTTCTCACACTTGAATGTGTGTGCACGTCGTTTGAGGGCCTTGTTTAAATGCAGATTGTGACTCAGCGGGTTTGGGGGGGGGGTGCCGAGACTCCCTGCTTCTGCCAAGTGTCCAGGTGGGCCGTGCAGCTGCTCTGTGATGTGTTGCGGGAGCCTGGGGCCTGGCAGTGCGTCCACTCTGGTGTTTGGAGCCCAGGTTAGAGCTGGGGTCCGGAGCCCCCGGTAGACGGTGGTTAAACTGGGTTCCCAGATGAGGGTGTGCAGTGCCTTGGATCTGAGGACGAGCATCTCTCTGATCAGCCTCCATCACAGGTTTTGGGGGGACCCTCCATTATTAGGTAATTGCTCAGAGGTCAGTGGTTTGTCAGAGGTTACACAGCTCAGAGCAGGAGGTGGGACAGAGCCCCAGGTGCTGTCACCTGCCCTCACTTGGCTGAAGAAGGCATGTCCTTTACCCTGGGACCTGGAGCACTGTCTTCAGCTGTCCTCGCACATAGCAGGCGGCAGGCGAGAGAAGGGAGGGGCGAGGGAAGCTGTACACAGTGGGCGCCCTGAATGTTGGGTGAAGTCAGGGCAGCTGCGGGAACGTAGCAGGTTTCCCGCGTCGATCAGGCCTGTGTTAGGGGTTCCAGGTTCCCCGAGACCCTCTCTTCTAGCACCACGGAGGCCCCAGGTCTCCCCACTCCCTCGCACGCGAAGCCTGCAGCTGACACCGAGCGCCGTCTCCCTTTCTCCACGCAGGTGTGCTTCAAGTACTTCTGCCGGACCTGCTGGCACCTGCGGCACAGCACGGAGGGCCTGCGCCACCACAGCCCCCTGATGCGGAACAAGAAGAACCGAGATTCCAGCTAGAGAGCCGGCTTTGCCTGGGGCCGGCCGCGCCTGTGGCTGGCAGGTCAGGCCGTGGCCTGCCCCACCTGGGCACCTGGCGACCAGGGGGCCGGCTTCCTGAGGACAAGGGAAGATCGTCACCTTTGCACTTGCTGAGTCTGTCTTTGTTTCTGCACTAATTAACGCACAATGAGTTTTGTCCAGTTTGTTTTCAGGGGCTGGGCCAGGGCGAGGACCCTCTGGCTCACCCTCCAAGTGACTGTAGTTTTCCCAGATTTTAGTTCCTCATTTTGCCAATGAAAAGCAAAAAAAGAATTACATGTCCAGGAGGCATTGACACAGTGCCTACATCTAGGTTTATTTATTAAAAGCGCTTTTTTTTTTTTTTACATTCCTTGCAATACTGATGCGCAGGTCTCGGTTTCATTCTTGCAGTTGCCATACAGTGCCTTTCCATTTATTTAACCCCCACCTGAACGGCATAAACTGAGTGTTCAGCTGGTGTTTTTTACTGTAAACAACAAGGAGACTTTGCTCTTCATTTAAACCAAAATCATATTTCATATTTTATGCTCAAGGGTTTTTACCGGTTCGTTTTTACACTCCTTAAAATAGTTTTTTAGTCATTTGGAACAAGAGTTGTTGTTTTTTTTTTCTTTCTTTCCTGGCAGCTCTTAACATTATAGCAAATCTGTGTCTGGGAACTGCTGGTCACTGTTTCTCGCAGTTGCGAATGAAGAGGGGAGAAAAAAAAAATTGCAACCAAGAAAAAAAAAAATGTTTTTGAATTGCAAACTGGACCCGGTAAAAGGTGTTTGAGCAGCTGCTGTATGTAGGTTTAAACGGTTTATTGCACCTTCTTAAGTTGCACTTATTTGGGGGGGGGGGGAGGGTTGATAGGAGTTTTTAATCACAAAGTCGCAGGACTTCTTTCTTTTGTAACTGAGCTAATAAGGGCTGCTTTCTGGTGGGGGCAGGAGGCTCACAGGGGCCCTTTCTCTCAGAGGGGACAAGTGTCCTTGTGTCTTTGATTTGAGAAATGTATGGAGCAACCGTGGCAGTGGATGGACATGCTACTGAGGTTTGAAAACTTGACTTTTTCTTTCTTTAAAAAAAAAAAAAAATCGACTTGCCCCTCTTTGGGAAGCTGTGTGCCAAAGAACCAGTGTCACCCCCCTCCCCCCCCCCCCCCCCCCCCCCCCGCTGAGCTGACCTTGCATTGTCGCATATCCCAGCTACTCTGTGGGTTTTGTGAAGCTGTGTGTGAAGTCTCTACCTCATTGTAGTATATGCAGGCAAGACTGCACTCTCCTACAGATGTGTGGAGTAAGCTGTGGTGTTGTTTCTTTTTGGCACATAATAAACACGTTGCAGCAGACTCCTCTTCTTGTCTCTTGTCTCGGTGACTGAGGGGTGGGGGCTGGGGGGTAGTGGGGTAACAAGATTTTGGAGTTAAAAACTCAACATTTCCGCCCTGGCCGATTTGGCTCAGTGGATAGAGTGTCAGCCTGCGGACTGAAGGGTCCCGGGTTCAATTCCGGTCAAGGGCACATGCCTGGGCTGTGAGCTTGATCCCCAGTGGGGGTGTGTGCAGAGCGGCCAATCATTGATTCTCTCTCACCATTGATGTTTCTATCTCTCTCTCCCTTTCCCTCTCCCTTCTGCTCTGAAATGAATGAAAAAAAAACCAAACAAACATTTCCTCCGATTTTCGGTGATGAGTTTCCAGCCCAGGTGGATGGTGGGACCATGTGGGGGGCCTGCCCCTGCCCCTGTAAGTACTCTTGGTCACTTCCGTGGTCAAGTGCACCGTGGAGGTGCCTCTCTGGCAGGTGGGTACCGCTGGGCCAAGTGTGACAAGCTAGGGGCTCCTCCTCTCTCAGCCACAGGCCCAGCTTGGAGGACCTGGGGGCACAGCTGCTCGGCAGCTTTTTGTCTCACTTTGCCTTGAGCCTGTGTCAGCCTGTGTCTTCCTGTCGGAGAGCCCTGTCCCCAGCCCCTGTCCTCGCAGGCCCCGGATTGGAGAGGGTCTGCTGATTTCGTCAGGTAGACTGCCGGGCCCATCTGCCGGGCTGGTCCTTTGGAAGGTGGCCTTTTAGTTTGAGGCGCAGGAACCCTGTACCCTCCGAAGAAGCATCCCTCCTGTGGCAGGTGCAAGAGCCCGCTCGTGGGGTGGGGAGTCCCTCAGCCAAGGGGAGCCTTCACCTTCCACTTGAGGCCTGGATGGCGGTGGCTTGGTTTGAAGTTTGCTGGTAAAATAAGTTCCTGCAACTCTCGGAGGGAGTCTGCCTATCTCCCCTGCCCACGTGTATATCGATTTCCGAGAGGAAGGGGGCGGGAGAGGGAGATGGAAACATCAAGGACGAGAGAGAGTCACTGATCCGATGCCTGCTGCACACCCTCCGCTGGGGATCAAGCCCGCAGCCGGGGCGTGTTCGTAGGTCAACGCGCCAGCCACTGAGCCATGCCAGCCAGGCTTTATTCTCCTCCACAGAGAGGGGCTTCCCGCCCTACAGCCTTCCATTCAGAGTGACTGGACTGACCGAGGTGATGGGTAGAGAGGAGTTGAGGAATGAGGCACAGCGCTGTGTCCCTTAACTCATCCAACCTGGCCAGCCCAGCCTTTCCTTGAGTCAGTTGTGGAGGGGAGGGGCTGGCTAGGTCTCCCTTTAACAGAGTTGGAGGGAGGGGGCAGGGTACTCCCTCCACTCTCCTACAGATGTGTGGTGTAAGCTGTGGTGTCGTGTTTTTTTGTTGTTGTTTTTTTGTTTTTAATAAACACGTTGCAGCAGATTCCTGTTCTTGGGCCTAGGCTCATGAGGTCACCAGGGCGGCCTGCGCGGGTGGTTTAGAGGGCCTGGTTTCAGGATGGGTATGGCAGAAACAGCCTGAAGATGGTGGTAATTGGAGAAGGAGCCTCAGTGGTCGGGAGCATTGCAGGTGAGCTGGGCCCTTGGCTTACCTATCTGAGAGCTTGCTTTATGCTGGGCACCGTTCCGGGCACGGGGAGTAGCTACACCAAAGGGCCCTTGCCGCCAAGGAGCTCACCCCCCTGATGGAGAAGACTCGGACATCACTGTGACAAGGAGTAAGAAACATGAGCGCAGCCAAAACCGGTGTGGCTCAGTGGATAGAGCGTCGGCCTGCGGACTGAAGGGTCCCGGGTTCGATTCCGGTCAGGGGCATGTACCTTGGTTGCGGGCACATCCCCAGTGGGGAGTGTGCAGGAGGCGGCTGGTCGATGTTTCTCATGGATGTTTCTAACTCTCTATCCCTCTCCCTTCCTCTCTGTAAAAAAATCAATAAAATATATATTAAAAAAAAGTTTTTATTAAAAAAAAAAACATTAGCGCAGCTTTAAGAGGATAGTGGTGCTATGTAAGTTGGAGGGAAAGCCCCTCACCTAAGGACGTTTGAGCAAAGGCTGGGGGAAAAGGAGAGAAGCTGTCCCAGGTGTACCGGGCCCCCACCAGGCTGGCCGGACAAATCGCTGACCCGTGGACCAGGTGGGGGTCCTGGGCAGGGTGCCCTCCTTCCCTCCTCACCTTCCCACGCCCCCGAATGGCTTCCCAAGGACTCCGCCTCCCTCGCCCGGGCCTGGAGCACAGCAAATAGGCGACCTGGTCCCAGAACCTGGGGGCTGGAGAAGCGAGCCCACGGCTTGGCGGGGCGGGGCGGGGCAGGGCGGGCCTGGGAAACCGGAGACCCGCCCGCTGGCGGCTGCCGCCTGCGCTCCCGCCCCGCGCCGCCAGGGGGCGCCCGGCCTCCCGCGCTGGCTCCGCGTCCAGGGAGGGCGGAAGCGGCTGTCTAGCCGGCGCCTTATAGGCCTCTCTGGTGCTTCCTGTTTCCTCTTTCACCAGGGACCCGCCAACATGGTAGGTTCTCTGGGGCTGAAGCTGTTCTCTCCCGCAATCGACCTCCATCCACGTCTTTCTGCGGCTTCTAACCCCGTCAGGCCGGGGCCTCCGCGGGCCGCTGGCTCCCGCGTCGGTCCCCGCGCTCCAGCTGCGCCCGCTGCCCCTGCCCTCCCTCCCGGGCGCGGCCCCAGCCCGCGGCCCCCGGCGGCCGGCGCGCGACGCCGCGCTCCTTCCCGGAGGGGGTCGGGCTCGCGGTGACCCCGTCTCTCCCCCCTCCCGCAGGGCCGCGTTCGCACCAAGACCGTGAAGAAGGCGGCCCGGGTCATCATCGAGAAGTACTACACGCGCCTGGGCAACGACTTCCACACCAACAAGCGCGTGTGCGAGGAGATCGCCATTATCCCCAGCAAGAAGCTCCGGAACAAGATCGCGGGGTGAGGGGAGCCGCCGGGGCCTGGCGGGGAGGTGGGGCGCGCGCGGGGCCTGGGTCTGTCCCGGGTCTGCCGTCCCCGGCTCGGGGACGGGGGTGGGGGGGACCGTGTCCTGGGGATTTCCGCCCGCGCGAGCTCCCGACACCCCGGAGAAGGGCGCTCGCGGCGGGTGAGCTTTTGCAGGGCGTCCCGGTCGGGACTGGGTCGTGTTGGTGTCAGACCCGGCGGTGACACCTGGCCGCGGGCAGGCCTCCCCGGGAGACTGAATATTAATTGCAGTGCATTTGGGAGGAGGAGAGGAAATGAAGACTGGGGAGGGGTCCTGGGAGTTGGAGGGGGAGGATTTGATGCGTTGGCAGAATTTGATAAGAGGGTTTGACAGGCAGGCGGGCGGGCGCTGTGTGTCGCTTTCGGAGGAGTCCTGGCTCCTAGGACGGGAGGGGAGGGTCCTCTCTCTCCTCACGGAGGAAGCAGGACTTAAAACGGCTGCTCGTGTACCCGGATCGAGGCGCACGGGCGTTCTCAAGTGTGTTTCTGGGCGCTTGTGCTGCAGCTATGTCACGCACCTGATGAAGCGGATCCAGAGGGGCCCCGTGAGAGGCATCTCCATCAAGCTGCAGGAGGAGGAGAGGGAGAGGAGAGACAACTATGTGCCCGAGGTGAGCTCTCCGCGTCTTGCTCTGGGCCCGGGCTCCTGCTGAAACGACAAGCAGGTGCCGCCTGGCTTCTATAGGGACCTTAGCTGAGCTTGAGAAGGAGGTCCTTGATCCATAAACCCTCACCCAGCTGCAGGGGCCTGCTACCTGCCTGCCTGGATGTTAGTCTCTGTTCTGCCCTGTTGGGGCCTTTTTTTTTTTAATTTTAAAATTTATTTCAGAGAGGAAGAGAGAGGGTGAGAGAGAATCATTGATTGCTGCCTCCTGCAAGCCCCCCTATTGGGGATCGAGTCCACAACCCCGGGCATGTGCCCTTGACCAGGAATGGAACCCTGGACCCTTCCGCAGGCTGAAGCTCTATCCACTGAGCCAAACCGGCCAGGGCTGTTGGGGCCATTTAAGTCCATCCTGGTTTTCACCTGAGAGCCCCCTTCGTCATGTTTGCCTGCCTTGCTGGGGCTTCTGGTTTGATGACTTGCCTTAGCACAAGTATTCCCAAAACGTGAACATAGTCTTACGGTTTCCTGAATACCAGTAAGAATGACGAAGGGCACACACACAAAGGTAAACCCAGAAGTGATCTTTGGGGCCTGTGATCCTTCAGCTGACTGCTCACCTAGTGGGATCCTGTCTCCTTGGCAAGTGCCCCTCGTTTTTGTTTTAAGAATTTGGGGGAAAGGGCAGGGAAGGTGAAAGAGAACTCACTGATAGGTATTTGACGGGGTTCCTGTTCCTCTAGGTTTCGGCCCTGGATCAGGAGATCATTGAAGTTGATCCTGACACTAAGGAAATGCTGAAGCTCTTGGTAAGCATGTGCTCAACTCCTAAAGTAGGGTTTCCAATAGCATCCTACTTTCTGTAATAATTCCAGGTGTTCTGTTTTCCATACATCATTTTCTTTCCATCCAGCTGGTTCTTTTTCATTATGTGGGCTTTCCCTCAGGGACTTCATTTCTTCCTTTTTTTAAAAAATTTTTTATCTTTATTGTCGAAAGTGTTACAAATGTCGCCTTTTGTCCCCCCCCATTGGACTCCCCACCCCCAACTTTATTCCTTCTTTGTCTGTATGCTGACCACTTGAGTGAGCTGTGGTCTCATTTCCAGATGCTTATTTCGGGGCACTACTTAGAGAGCTTAGCTGTCTTCAGTACCGGTGATAAGTGTCTCTTCTTAGGACTTTTTACTTAGCTGTTGATTGCCTAGGGCAGTGATGGCGAACCTATGACACGCGTGTCAGCACTGACACGCGTAGCCATTTCTGATGACACGCGGCCGCATGCCGAGGATGAAACATTTGCTGCTTCTGAGGATGAAACATTTACGACTAGAGTCTTGGAGTTAGTTTTTTCCTCAAAGTGGCACACTACCCGAGTTATGCTCAGTTTTTTGGCGAAGTTTGACACACCAAGCTCGAAAGGTTGCCCATCACTGGCCTAGGGCCTGCCATTTGTAAGGCAGCCTGCCCCAGGCTGGTCCTGGAAAGGAAGTGGCTCTGTGTATGCCTAGAGAAATGATACCTCCACTTCTACCCCAGGACATTTGGTAATGTCTGGACACACTTTTTTTTTAAAAAAAATACAGTTTTATTGAGGAAGGGAGAATGAGAGGGCAATAGAAACATCAATGATGAGAGCATCATTGATCGGCTGCCTCCTGCACGCCCCACACGGGGTCGCCCACCACTGGGGATCGAGCCCACAACCTGGGCATGTGCCCTGACCTGGTTCATAGGTCAACGCTCAACCACTGAGCCATGCCGGCCGGGCTGGACACATTTTTTCATTGTCACAGCTGGGGAGTCCGAGCAGACACGAGTGGACAGAGGGCAGGGGTGCTGCTAAGCATCCCACAGCGCACGGGACAGCTTCCTAGCAGCTTCCTGTGGGAGTGCAGGGTCCTTGAGGTCATTCTGGGGTGGGGAGGAGAAGGCCCTTTGTTGGGTTTCTTCGAGGTCCCACCGCAAGCTGGTAGAGGCTGAGAAGCGAGGCTCGGCGGTGGTCCTGGAGCCATGACCACAGATCTCACTGAACCCGTTTTGTCGTTCCAGGACTTTGGCAGTCTGTCCAACCTGCAGGTCACTCAGCCTACAGTTGGGATGAATTTCAAAACACCGCGTGGAGCCGTTTGAATCTTGCTGTGCTGTAATATTATCAATAAACCATGGACAGACAACCTCGCCCGTGTTTGTGGGTTTGGGTGCTGGTGGAGCAAAGGGCAGGAGTTCCTTATCAAGGAAGGGGGAGCTCACTGGGGGTAGGCGGTGCGTCCTGGGGGTAGGTGGCTCTGACCTCTGGGTAGGTGGATCTGCTGAGGCTGTGGGTCCAACTGTGCATGGGGAGTGGGGAGAGCACTGGGCTGGGCGCCCCTCTTGAGTAGTGGGGAGGGAGCTCTTCTGCACACTTGTCCTTTTACTGCTGATGCTGATCCGGGTGTGTTGATGCTGGGCATGTGTGTGGGTCTCTGCGCAGAAGTGGCGGAGCTCAGGGCTGGCTGGCCACGGATCCCCTGTACACCTGCTTCTGTGGGACAGGTGCAGCGGACATTCTAAAAATACCTTGTAATTTCAAACTTGGGCGGGGAAAGCTGCAAGAACAGTACAAAGGAGCTTCAAAATGTTCTACCTAGATCTTCCGGTTGTTTACAATTTGCCCCAATTGCTTTATATTCTCTGTATGTGTACTTGTTTTTTCTTATTCTCAGGGGTTCAGGAGAATGTGTATATGCATAGACAGGTGTCCCCTTTTTATTGATTTCACAGACGGAGAGCTAGAAACATCAATGATGAGAGAGACTGATCGGCTGCCTCCTGCACACCCCCCACTGGGGACCAAGCCCGCCACCTGGGCATGTGCCCTTGACCACAATCAAACTTGGGACTCTTCAGTCCACTGGCCGACACTACCCACTGAGCCAAACTGGCCAGCTAGGGCGACAGGTGCCCTTTTGATTTCAGAGACAGAGGAAAAGATAGAAACATCAATGATGATAGAAACATCAGCTGGCTGCCTCTTGCATGCCTCCTACAGGGATGGAGACTGCAACCTGGGCATGTCCCCACAGAATGATCAAAACCAGGAAATAGGACATCGATTCAGTAATTCCATATTCCTTTAGCCTCCTTTCTGTGTCTTTAATGACTGACATTTTTGAAAAGTACTGGCTGATTTTGTGGACTGTCCTTCCGTTTGGCTCTGATGTTCCTCTCGGTTCGATTGACTCCAGCCTTCTGTGGTATTACAGACGGGGTGCTGTGTTCTTGGGGCATCTACTGAGGCAGACTGCCGCCTTGTCCCACTTGCAGTGATGGCTTTGAGCAGTTGTGTTGGCTCCTCTATCAAAGTTCCCGGTTTCCCTTTGTAATTTAGGAGGTTTTGAGGGTAAGTATCTTCGTCAATTTTTTGCTCACGGCTGTTAGCATTCACTCCATTTACTCCCTGTATTAGTATTGTAAGGAAGAGCCTCTTGTTTACAGCCAACTTGTTTCCATTTTTTGGTGTGGGGTCTGGTATTGTCAACACATCCTCGGTGAAGGTGGGGGGGGGGGGGGTAGGGAGGCGGGCAATGGGGGGAAAGGGGGGGAGCATCTAATACCAATTAAGATTTTTAAAATTGGCAAGGTCACAAAAGTTTTTTTGTTTGTTTGTTTTTTAAGAAAAACCTACCCTCTCCCCCTTAACGTTTTTGGTGTCCGTGGTGAGGAAAGGGTGGCCTTTTGGTGCAGATGACCAACGAGAGCCCTGTTAACCAGATCAACCCTGAAACTAGCGAGGCTGTTCGCCACACTCCCCACCAGGCGGCGGTGTGGTCACATCGGCCGGCGCGCCGGCCCCGCGCCGCGAGCAGGTGCCCGTCCGGCGCCTGTAGAGGAGCCCACGGGCCTCGGGCCTCCCCTGGAGACCCCGTCGCGCTCACTAACTTCCGGTGGAGCTTGAGGCCGACGCAGCCCCGCCCCCGAGGGCCGGCCTCGCGCACGTGCGGCGAGTGGGCGGGGCCGGCGCAGGTGTTCGCGTGCGCGCCGCGCCGGTGGGAGAGGCCGGGGCGCCCGCCGGGAGCCGCCCGAGGGCCCGCTTCGCCCTCGCCGCCGGCCCCCCGGTGGCCCCCCAGGGGACTCGGGCCCCGGGGACCCCTTCCCGGGCTCTCGGCCTAAGGCGGACCGGAGGGCTCTCCGCCGGCGCCGGGGACTCCGCTCCGCAGCGGGGACAGCGCCTCAGGTCAGTTGTTTGTGCTTTTTTTTCCGTCTTCGGTTATTTGTGTTCCTTCTCAAAGGGGAATGACTCGCCGTTAGCTAGAAAATGGACACATTAAGCATTAAAAATAAAAATAAAAACAACGAGGGGACTGAGGAGAACGTTCGGAGAAGCCGGGGCCGAGTGGGGTGAAGGAGTGCTGAGGTGAGTTTATAAATGGGCACATGAAGGGACTTCCTGCCGAACCGGAGGCTGCTTTCCCCGTTGACTTTTGGGGCGGGGGGACCCCATTCTAGTGAGGAAGGCGGGTAAAGCTCCTTTTCCCTCCGGCTGCCGGGCTGCCCGCGGCGGCCTCCAGCTGCGGGTGGTTGTCGCGTTCCTGAAATCAATAAAAATACACTTTAAACCAGGGGTCCTCACACTTTTTAAACGGGGGGCCGGTTCCCTGTCCCTCAGACCGTGGGAGGGCCGGACTGTAGTTTAAAAAAAACTATGAACACATTCCTATGCACACTGCACATATCTTATTTTGAAGTAAAAAAACAAAAAAAACCGGCAAAAACACCCGCAGGTGGCCCGCGGGCCGGAGTTTGAGGACGCCTGGAAGCCGCGGCCCACGGGAGGACGGCGGCCCGTGGACGCGGGTGAGTCCGCAGCGGCTTCCGTGCGGGAAGCTTGGCGGGGCCTCCGGGTCGCTCCGCTGCTGCCTGCGGGGCGGGCGCATCCAGCGGCTGCCGGGACTCGGGTCTTAGCTTTTTGCATTAGCTTTTTGCACTTACACCTCTACAGCTCAGTCGATAGTGTTTGCACCTGTCTCCCGGTCTCTGGAAGTTGTTTTTAAAAAATGTGTGTGGGGGGAGCCCTAACCGGCTTGGCTCAGTGGACAGAGCGTCTGCCTGCGGACTGAAGGGTCCCGGGTTCGATTCCGGTCAAGGGCATGTACCTTGGTTGCGGGCACATCCCCAGTGGGGGGTGTGCAGGAGGCAGCTGATCGATGTTTCTAACTCTATCCCTCTCCCTTCCTCTCTGTAAAAAAATCAGTAAAATGTATTTTTTTAAAAAGTGTGTGGGGGGAGCTGGGGTGGACTAAAAGGGGTCAGTCGGGGGAAGAGGGGACATAGGGAATCCTGATAGGGGCAGAAATAGAATATCGGGGACCAGCCGTCATAGTAAGAAATATTCATCTTGCTCTGTTAACAGTGATTGTTTTGTTCGGATTAAAAAAAGGCACATGCCGCCCTGGCTGGTGTGGCTCAGTGGATAGAGCGTCGGCTTGCGGACTGAAGGGTCCCGGGTTCGATTTCGCTCAAGGGCACCTGCCCGGGTTGTGGGCTTGATCCCCAGTGGGGGGGGGGGGGAGGTGAGGAAGGGGGGGCGTGCAAGAGGCAGCCCATCAATGATTCTCTCTCATCATTGCTGTTTCTCTCTCTCTCCCCCTTCCTCTTTGAAATCAATAAAAATATATTTTTAAACCGAAGAAATTTGGAGATTTAAATAACTACATTCCCATGAATAAATCAATAATGTAAATAGGGGGGAAAAAAGTTCAATAAAAAAAGCTTAATTTTCAAAAAAAGTGTTGCAAGCCCTGGCTCAGTTGGTTGGAGCATTCATTGTCCCTTGCACCGGAACCTCCCAGCTTTGGTTCCTGGTCAGGGCACATGCCCAGGTTTTAGATGCCAGGTCAGGGCACCCCCCGGAGGTAACCAATTTGAGTTAATTTTCTTCCTCCCTCTTTCCCTCCTCTCTCTCCCTCTCTGGGAGTCAATAAGCAATTTTTAGAAAGTCTTTTGAGTGATTTTTTTATTTTTTAAAAATTATTGGGGCATAGCGACATGACAAAAAAAAAAAGTGGGCTTTGAATGTTTTAAGGTATGAGTAGCTCATTCATTCCCTAAACACGGAAAGCTGTTTACCAATGTTGAGTTAATTTCTCTGGGGGGGGGGGGAAATGCCCAGAGAAGATAAACTTATTTAAGGCAACTAGTCTTTGGATGAGAATGGTTGCTTGAAGAATTGAGAATCTTGAAAACAATATCAATAGTTAATTAAAAACAGGGCAAACCATTTTGAATAGTTTTCCTTGGCACATGATCATTTGTTTATTCAGGGCTCAATGCTCAGTTTGAAGATTGAAGAATTGGCCTCTGAACAGCCTGCATAGAACCACTACAGGTGGGAATATTTTTAAAGGTGCGAAATCACTAATTTAGTATAACCTTAAGTGGGGATTGGCAGAACTAATGTTACAGTTGATGGTTGTAAAAATATGTGTAGAGCAGGAAAGAGCTTATTTGGAGAGGTTTAAAACCTTGCAAAAGTGTAAGGTATTTAAAACCTATGCTATCCTGTGTAATAAAAAGGTAATATGCAAATCGACCGAATGGCAGAACGACTGGTCGCTATGATATGCCCTGACCACCAGGGGGCAGGTGCTCAACACAGGAGCTGCCCCCTGGTTGTCAGTGCGCTCCCACAGGGGGAGCCCCGCTCAGCCAGAAGCCAGGCTGATGGCTGGCGAGCGCAGCAGCGGTAGCGGGAGCCTCTCTCGCCTCAGCAGCGCTAGGGACCCCCTGGGGGATGTCTGACTGCTGGTTAAGGCCCGCTTTCCCTGGGGAGCAGGGCTAAGCTGTCAGTAGGACATCCCCCAAGGGGTCCTGGAGTGCGAGAGGGCACAGGCCAGGCTGAGGGCCCCATGCCCTCTCCCTTCCCCCCAGTGCATGAATGTTGAGCACCGGGCCTTTAGTGTTTCCTCAGTAGCTGTTCTGTAGAAAACACCTAAATCTGCCTTAGCTGGTTTGGCTCAGTGGATAGAGCTCCGGCCTGAGGACTGAAGGGTCCTGGGTTCAATTCTAGTCAAGGGCACATGGCCGGGTTGTGGCAGATCCCTGGTGGGGGTCTTGCAGGAGGCAGCCAGTCAGTGGTTCTCGCTCATCATTGATGTTTCTCTCTCTCTCTCTCCCTCTCCCTTCCTCTCTGAAATCAATAAAAATATATTTTTTAAGAAAAGAAAACACCTAAATCTGTCAGTTATTGAACAGTACTGTTAACAATGAATTTCACTCGCTCTTACAGATTTTACCAAAATTCATAGAACTGATGATGGTTTGTTTTTTTAAAATATATTTTATTGATTTTTTACAGAGAAGAAGGGAGAGAGATAGAGAGTTAGAAACATCGATCAGCTGCCTCCTGCACACCCCCACTGGGTATGTGCCCACAACCAAGGTACATGCCCCTGACCGGAATCGAACCTGGGACCCTTCAGTTAGCAGGCTGACACTCTATCCACTGAGCCAAACCGGTTTTGGCTGATGATGGTTTTTTTTGTTTGTTTGTTTTTTTTTGTTGTTGTTGTTGTTGTAATCTATTAGTTCTGTGTTTAATTTTTTGAGTACATGCCATACCATTTTCCATAGCAGCTATACTACTTTATATTTCTATCAGCAATGCACAAGGGTTCCAATTTTTCCACATAATTGTCAACAGTTATTATTTTCTGTTTGTTTTTTAAATAATCACTGTCTTTATGGTTGTGAAGTGGTATCTCATGGCTTTGATTTGCTTTACCTTGACAATTAATGATGTTAAGAATCTTTTAGTTCATTTACTGGCCCTTATATATCTTCTTTGGGGACATATCTGTTCAAATCCTTTGCTCATGTTTGAATTGGGTTGTTTGTATTTTTGCTGTTGAATTATAGGAGTTTTGTGTATATTCTGGATATCAATTCTTTATCAGCTATGATTTGCAAATATTTTCTGCCATTCTGTGTGTTGCTTTTTAATATATATATATATATATATATATATATATATATATATATTTACTTATTTATTTCAGAGAGGAAGGGAGAGGGAGAGAAACATTAATGATGAGAGAGACTCATGGATCGGCTGCCTCCTGCACGCCCCACACTGGGGATGGAGCCCTCAACCCGGGCATGTGCCCTGACCGGGAATTAAACTGGGAACTCCTGGTTCATAGGTCAACACTCAACCACAGAGCCATGCTGGCCAGGCTCAGCTCTTTTCTTCAAAAATTAAATTCATTGTGGTAACATTGGTTATTAATATTATATAACTTTTAGGTGTACAGTTCTGCAATACATTGTCTGTATATTGTGTGCTCAACACCCAGAGTCTAGTATCCTTCTGTCACCATGTATTTGACCCCATTTACCACGACCCCCTCCTCTTGTCACCACCATTCTGTCGTCTGTCGTCTGTTGTCCGTGAGTTTGTTCATTTCTTGCTTTCTGTTTTATATCCCACATATGAGTAAAATTCTGTGGTTCTTGTCCTTTTTCATCTGACTTATTTCACTTCACGTGATACACTCAAGATCCATCCATGTTGTGGCAAATGGCAATATTACATCAGTTTTTATGGCTGAATCGTAGTGCCTTGTGGACATATACGTCATCATCCGATGAGGAACACAAATAGTTTCCATGTCTTGGCTACCATGGATAATGTTGCAGTGAACATAGGGATGCAGACATCTTTATGGACGTTTTTCAGGTTTTCGGGTCGATACCCAGAAGAGGGTTTGCTGCGTCATAGGGTGTAGCTCTGTTGTTAAACGTTTGAGGAACCTCCCTACTGTTTTCCAGAATAGTTGCACGAACTTCCATTCCCACCAGCAGTGCAAGAGGGTTCCTTTTTCTCCAAATCTTCTCCAACACTTGTTACTTCTTGTCTTATTGATAATAACCATTTTATTGTGATTTTGATTTGCCTTTCCCTTCTAGCTACTGAAGTTAACCATCTTTTCATATCTGTTGGCCATTTGAATGTCTTCTTGGGAACAGTGTCTGTTCAGGTCCTCTGTCCATTTTTTAAATTGGATGTTGTTGAGTTTTATGAGTTATTTATATATTTGGATATTAGCCCCTTATTGGAGGTATAGCTTTCAAATATCTGCTGTTCAGTTGGTTGTCTTTTTGATTTGTTGATGATTTCTTATGCTGGGCAGCAGTTTGTTTTTTTAGTTTGATGTAGTCCCATTCAATTCATTTTTGCTTTTATTTCCCTTATCTTTGGAATCAAGTTCACAAAAAACTAGTACTTATGTTTTTTTTTGGTCTTAGGTCTTCTATTCAAGTCTTTAATCCTTTTTGAGTTAATTTTTATGTACGGTGTCAGATGGCAGTCTGGTTTCATACTTTTGCACGTGGCTTTCCAATTTTCTTAAAGCTGTTTATTGAAGAGGCTTTATTTCTCCCTGGTATGTTTTTAGCTCTTTTGTCAAAAATTAGTTGCCATATATGTGTGGTTATATTTCTGGGCTCTCAATTCCATTTCATTGGTCTGTGTGTCTGTAGTTCTGCAAATACCTTACTGTTTTGATGACTGTAGCTTTGTAGTATAATTTGAAGTCATGGAGTAGGATACCTCTGGTTTTGCTCTTTTCCCCTCATGATTGCTCTGGCTATTTGGGATCTTCTGTGGTTTCATACAAGTTGAGTATTTTTTTTTGTTCTATTTCTTTGAAAAATGTCATTGGTATTTTGATAGGGATTGCATTGACTCTATGGATTGCTCTGAGTAGTATGGCCATTTTAACTATGTTGATTCTTCCCATCCATGAACATAGAATATCTTTCTGTTTCTTTGTGTCTTCTTCAAATTCCTTCATGTGTTATAATTTCCATGTACAGGTCTTTCACATCCTATGTTAGGTTTATTCCTAGGTATTTTATCCTTTCTGTTCCAATTGTAAAGGGAATGTTTTCTTTATTTTGTTTTTGGATATTTATATTTCTTTTTTTAAAAAATATATTTTATTGATTTTTTACAGAGAGGAAGGGAGAGGGATAGAGAGTTAGAAACATCGATGAAAGAAACATCCATCAGCTGCCTCCTGTACACCTCCCACCGGGGATGTGCCCGCAACCAAGGTACATGCCCTTGACCGGAATCGAACCTGGGACCCTTGAGTCCGCAGGCCAACACTCTATCCACTGAGCCAAACTGGTCAGGGCTGGATATTTATATTTCATTGTTAGTATATATGAACACTGGATTTTTAAAATCTATTTTTATTGATTTCAGAAAGGAAGGGAGGAGGGAGAGAGAGATAGAAACATCAATGATGAGAATCATTGATTGGCTGCTCCTGCACGCCCCCTACTGGGGATTGAGCCTGCAACCCGGGCATGTGCCCTGACCGGGAATTGAACTGTGACCTCCTGGTTCATAGGTCAACTCTCAACCACTGAGCCCCCTGCCCAGGTTGGATTTTTTAAAAATCCTCATCCGAGGATATTTTTCCATTGATATTTAGAGTGGAAGGGGGGAAAGATAGAGGGGGAGGGAGAGAGAGAAACATTGATGTGAGACACTGCTTTCCATAGTGGTTGTATCCGCCACATTCCCACCGCAGTGGGTGAGGGCTCCCTTTCCCCACAGCCTCTCCCACACTTGTTGCTTGTCTTGCTGCTCATGGCCACTCTAGCGGGTGTGAAGTGGTACCTTATTGTAGTTTTGATTTACATTTCCCTGATTGCCAGTGAGATGGAACATCTTTTCATATATCTATTGGCTGTTCGTATGTCTTCTTGGGAGAGGTGTATCTTCAAGTCCTCTGCCCACTTTTTGATTGGGTTGTTTGTTCGGTATTGAGTTTTATGAGTTCTTTATATATTTTGGAAATTAAACGTTTGTCAGAGCTACTGTTTGCAAATATCTCTCATCTTGTTGGCTGCCTCTTAGTTTTGTTGTCAATTTCTTTTGCTGTACAGAAGCTTTTTAGTTTGATGTAGTCCCATTCATTTATTTTTTTGTCTTTATTTCCCTTGCATTTGGAGTCAAGTTCATAAAGTGTTTTCTATGACCATGGTCCGTAAGTTTCGTACCTATATTTTCTTCTATGTAACTTATTGTTTCAGGTATTATTTTAGGTCTTTGATCCATTTTGAATTAATTTTTGCACATGGGAACAAAATGCAATACAGTTTCATATGTTTGCATGTGGCTTTCCAGTTTTCCCAGCATCATTTATTGAAGACTAGAGGTCTGATGCACGAAATTCGTGCAATAGTAGGCGCTCGCAGCCCCGGCTTCATCCGGAAGGTGGTCCGGATAGTCGTTCCACTGTTCAGCCGTTCAGTCAATTTGCCTATTACGCTTTTATTATTATAGATACTTTCTTTATGCCATTGTGTGTTTCTGGCTCCTTGTGAAAATTATCTGTCCATAAACAGGTGGTTTTATAGCTGGGCTCTCGGTTCTGTTCCATTGATCTGTGTGTCTGTTTCTCTGCCAATGCCATGCTGTTTTGATTATCGTGGCTCTGTAGTATAATTTGAAGTCAAGGTAGCGTGATACCTCCAGCTTTGTTCTTTTTTCTCAGGATTGATTTGGCTATCTGGAGTCTTTTGTAGTTCCATACAAATCTGATGACTTCTTGTTCTATTTCTTTTTAAAATGACTGTTATTTTGACAGGGGTTGCATTAAATCTGTATACAGTCAAACCTCATTTCTCGAATATCTCCTATCTCAAACAATTCAGTTCTCAACCAAGTTGTTCACAGAAAAAATGTCTTGGTTGTTGCTGGCAAAATAGAAATAGATGATTAGCACAATTTTAAGACATAAAGAGGTCATGGAGAGTGCTGATGTTGCTAAGGGTGTGAAAATGTTCACAAAAACAACAATCATAGGCAACTGAATAGTTAGAAAAACTTGTTGTTGATTGGATAAATAAAAAAGCAGTTAGCTGGTGATAGCATTTCTGAGACAGTGATAGATGAAAATTTCCTTTAAGGTTAGTACAGATGGTTTAGTAAATTTAAGAAAACAAGTGTTTATTTATAGACAGTACTATACATGTGTACGGTATATAAGAAATGTTAAAACAGGGAATCATTTGGGGGTTTGGAATGGATTAATTCAATTTACATTATATTTAATGGGAGAAAATGATTCAGTTTTCAAGCAAATCACTTCTCGAACAGCCTTCCGGAATGTGTTAAGTTCAAGGAACAAGGTTCTATTGTATAGTTTTGGGTAATATGGCCATTTTGACTATGTTGAGTCTTCCAATCCATGAACATGGGGTATTTTTCCATATTGTTGTGTCTTTTCCAATCTCTTTTCATAATGATTTGTAATTTTCAGTATATAGGTCTTTCATGTTCTTTTTTATTTCTAGGTATTTTATTCTTTTGGTTGCAATTGCAAAAGGAATTGTGTTGTTGTTTTTTTTCATATTTTTTTTTTGAGGTTTCATTATTAGTATACAGGAAGGCAATGGATTTTTGCACATTGATTTTGTATCCTGCAACTTTACTGTATCTGTTTCTAATAGTTTTTTGGTGGAGTCTTTAGGGTTTTCTATATACAGAATCATGTAATCCCCAAAAAGTGATACTTTTACTTCTTCCTTCCCTATTTGGATGCCTTTTATTTCTTTCTCTTGCCTTATTGCTCTGGCTAGGACTTCCAGCACTATCCTCCTATCTAACAAAAGAGTAATATGCAAATTGACTGTCACTCTAAGACACAAGATGGCCGCCCAAGATGGCCTGCGGAGGAGGGCAGTTGTGGGCAGTTAGGGGTGACCAGGCCAGCAGAGGAGGGCATTTGGGGGAGACCAGACCAGCAAGGGAGGGCAGTTGGGGGGGACCCAGGCCTGCAGGGAGGGCAGTTGTGGGTGATCAGGCAAGCAGGGAGGGCAGTTGGGGGCAGGCCTGCAGTGGAGGGCAGTTGGGGGGTGCAGGCCTGCAGGGGAGAGCATTTCGGGGAGACCAGGCCTGCAGGGGAGGGCAGTTGGGGGGGGGGCAATCCTGCATTGGAGGATAGTTGGGGAGGACCCAGGCCTGCAGGGGAGGGAAGTTGGGGGGGACCGGGCCAGCAGAGGAGGGCCGTTGGGGAGACCAGGCCAGCAGGGGAGGGCAGTTGTGGGAGACCAGGCCTGCAGGGGAGGACAGTTGGGGGGGACCAGACTGGCAGGGGAGGGCAGTTAGGTGTGACCAGGCCAGCAGGGGAGGGCAGTTAAGGGCAATCGGGCCAGCTGGGGAGCAGTTAGGTGTCGATCAAGCTGGAAGGGGAGTGGTTAGGGGTGACCAGGCCTGCAGGGGAGGGCAGTTGGGGACAATCAGGCTGGAAGGGGAGCAGTTAGGCATCAATCAGGCTGGCAGGGGAGTGGTTAGGGGGTGATCAGGCTGGCAGGCAGAAGTGGTTAGGGGCAATCAGGCAGAGGCAGGTGAGCGGTTGGGAGCCAGCAGTTCTGGATTGTGAGAGGGATGTCCAACTGCCCGTTTAGGGATCAGGCCTAAATGGGTGGTTAGACATCCCTCAAGGGGTCCCAGATTGGAGGGTGCAGGCTGGGCTGAGGGACACCCCCCCCCCATGCACGAATTTCGTGCACCGGGCCTCTAGTGTTGAATAAGAATGATAAGAGTGGACATCCTTATCTTGTTCCTGATCTTAGAGGAAAAGCTTTCAGTGTTTCACCATTGAGTATGATATTAGCTGAGGGTTTATCATATATGGCCTTTATTATGTTGAGGTACTTTCCTTCTATTCCTATTTTATTGAGTGTTTTAATCGTAAATGGCTGTGGTATCTTATCAGATGTTTTTTCTGCATCTATTGATAAGATCATAAGATTTTTATTCTTTTGTTACTGTGGTGTGTTACATTAATTGATTTGCATATGATGAACCATCCTTGTGCTCCTGGAATGAACCCCACTTGATTGTGATGTATTTTTTATTTTTATTTTTTTTATGTACTGTTGTGTTTGATTTTGCTAGTACTTTGTTTAGGATTTTTGCATTTGTATTCATCAGAGATATTGGTCTGTAATTTCTTTCTTTGTGATATCTTTGTCAGGTTTTGATATCACGGTTTTGTTGGCCTCATAGAATGTGTTAGTAAGTATTGTCTCTTCTTCAATTTTTTGGAAGAGTTTGAGAAGGATAGGTTTTAAATCTTCCTTGAATGTTTGGTAGAATTCACTGGTGAAGCCATCTGGTCCTGGACTTTTATTTTTTGGAAGTTTTTTAATGGTTGTTTCCATTTTCTCACTACTGATCGGTCTATTTAGATATTCCAATTCTTCATGATTTAGACCAGGAAGGTTATATAATTCTAGGAACTTATTTTTTAAAAAAATATATTTTATTGATTTTTTTACAGAGAGGAAGGGAGAGAGATAGTTAGAAACATCGATGAGAAACATCAACCAGCTGCCTCCTGCATACCCCCTACTGGGGATGTGCCCGCAACCAAGGTACATGCCCTTGACCGGAATCGAACCTGGGACCTCTCAGTCCACAGGCCGACGCTCTATCCATTGAGCCAAACCAGTTAGGGCAATTCTAGGAACTTACTGAATTTGGTGGCATATAGTCCTTCATAATATCCTAGTACGATCCTTTGTATCACTGTGATGTGGTGACTTCTCTCTCATTTCTGATTTTGTTTATATGGGTCTTTTCCCTTTTTTCCTTAGTTGAGTCTAGCCAGTTGACATCTGTAGGTCTACTTCACTCTTTTTAGCTCTGATGTGTGGTACATGTATTAGTTATTTGTCACTATGTAACAAATTACCCTAAATTTACTGGCTAAAACAACGCCCACTGTCTCTCAGTGTCTGTCGGTAGGAGTCTGCCTCCGGGTTTCTAAGGCTGGCAGCAAGGTGCCTACTGAGCTGTGGTCTCGTCTGTGACCAGCACACCCGTGTGGGTGCTGATCACAGGATTCGGCTCCACGGCGGCCGTGGCCTGGGGCTACCTCACTTCCATGCCACGTGGGCATCTCCAGGGCACAGCTCACACACATTATGGCAGCTTGCTTCATCCGAGCAAGCAAATAGGAACAATAGAGTGTGAGTGAGATAGATATCATGATCTGTAATGGGCCTAATAGTGTCCCCCACAATTCAGATTCCCAGAACCCCAGCATGTGAACTGTGTGTTAACAGGGTCTTTCAGGTGTAACTAGTTAGGGATTGTGAAATGAAATCATCAGATTCGGAGCAGAGTGAGCCCTGAATGACTCGTGGCCCCCTGAGAAGAGGGGTCAGACACACACAGAATGCAGCCACGGGGGGAGGAGACGTGTCATCACGGCCCCACGAGGGGAGGGAGGGAGGGAGGGAGGGAGGGAGGGAGGGAGGGAGGAAGGGTTGCTGGCAGTGGCCGCGAGCTGGGAGAGGCGTGGGACGGTTCTCCCTCAGAGGCTACAAGGAATGACCCTGTTGACACTAACTTCAGTTCCTGGCCCCAGAATCAGGAGGAAATGGGTTCGTTTTCAGTCCTGTGTGTGGTAACTTGTCATGCAGCCCTAGGAAATGAGCCCCCTGCCTTTTGTCGCCACTTCTGGGATGTGACACTTCACCATGTTGCCATGTTCTCGGTTCAGCCACTGGTGAATTCCAGGAGGCAGGGTCCCGGGCCGCGTTTGGAAACTCTCTACTAGTTGCCATACTCTAAGGCCACAATTCCATTGTTTTTTGTGTTTTTTTTCTTTTTAACAACTTCACATAACATACAGTTCACCCGTTTAGAATTTACAACTCATTATTTTTCAGTATGTTCATAGGGTTGTGCATTATCACCAATGTAGTTTTAGGGCATTTTTGTCCCCTCGCCCCCACTCCCGAATAAAATCCCGTGTCCAGTAGCTGTCATTCCCTATTTTGTAGTGAACCTTAGGCACCCCATCTTGTTAAAATCGCTATTTAAAAGTTTTCCACTGAATACAGATGGTCCCTTGTTGTGTTAATTAATTCCGCTATCTCTGGCTTCTGTAAGTACGCTTGCTCCAATCTCTGCTAACCTAAGAGTCTGGCCTTGGTTCCTCCCAGGCCAGGTGCCTCCTAAGTTATCTGAATCGTACTGTGCTCAAGGCCACAAGTTTCCTGCAAGATAGCTTCTAAGCGCACTGCCCTCATCCCAGCACGAGACTTTTTTTTACAAAGCCTATGAGGGTCCGGAAACCCCATATTTGGGAGACAAAGAAGCTAGGAAAGTACAAAAAGAAAACCTCCTCCATATTGTTTTGGCTCAGACTCTGGAAGCAATATTCCTCTGAGTCCGTCGGCATAATCAAGACCCCACATTAGGCTTACTAAGGTGTCCCCTATGCAGCTCGCTGATTTATAACATAACAGTAGCCCTAGGCCAGTGGTCAGCAAACTCATTAGTCAACAGAGCCAAATATCAACAGTACAACGACTGAAATTTCTTTGGAGAGCCAAATTTTTTAAACTTAAACTTCTAATGCCACTTCTTCAAAATAGACTCGCCCAGGCCGTGGTATTTTGTGGAAGAACCACACTCAAGGGGCCCTAGGCAATCAGGTACCATCTGTCTGGAGGAAGGGAGAAAATCATATATAACAGTGGTTTGTGGTCCTCCAAAGCTTAACCCTACATGACAAAATTTAAAAAAAAATTTTCAATTACTGGTGACATTAAGTATTATGTTACTTTCAGGTGTACATCATAGTGATTAAATATTTTTATACCTTTCGATGTGATCCCATCCCTTAAGAAGTCTAGTACCCACCTGACACCCCCATAGTTATTCCAGTATTGTTATTTTTAATCCTTGTTGGAGGATATTTTTTCCACTGATTTATAGACAGAGTGGAGTAAGGAGGGGGGAGAAAAAAACAATGTGAGAGAGAAACATCGATTGGTTGCTTCCCCCACGTGCCCTGACTAGGGCTGGGGAACCTGCAACCGAAGTACGTGCCCTTGACTGGGAATCAAGCCCCGCGGCCCTTCAGTCCTTCAGTCCATGGGGTGATGCTCTACCCACTGAGCAAACTGGCCAGGCTACTGATTGTATTCCCTGCCAGTTTGTATTTTAATCCCCCCCTTTCAGTTAGTTCCCCACCCTCATCCCATCTGGCAGCCATCAGTTAGTTCTCTGCACCTGTGAGTTTATTTTTTAGATTCCACATGTAAGTGAAATTCTATGATATTCCTCTTTCTCTGTGTGATTTCTTTCACCGAGTGTAATACCCTCTAGGTCCACCCATGTTGTTGCAAATGGCAGCTTTGTTCCTTCTTATGGCCAAGTAGTGTTCTCTCATGTATACATATACACACCACATCATTCTGACCCATCCATCCATCAGTGCACACTTAGGTTGCATCCATGTTGTAAATGCTGCTGCAGTGAACATAGGAGTACATGTGTCTTTTCAAATTAGTGTTTTGAATTTCTTGGGATAAATAACCCAGAAGTGGAAATGCTGGGTCATATGGTTATTATATTTTTAATTTCTGAAGAGCCTCCACATTGTTTTCCTTGGTGGCTGTACTAATTTACAATTCCATCTGTGGTGCATGAGGGTTTTCTCCACTTCCTCGCCAATGGCTTAAATTCCATATATTTTTGTTCCTTTGACAATTTCCCTTGTAAGTAATCATATTGAAGGTCTAATCTATAATACACAAAACTCTTTTAGGATAAACTGAACATTTAGCTTATCCTACTTGGGATACCTGCTCCTCCTACTCCCGATGATGTGTCACTGTTATTTTCCCCACTCAATATACGCTGAGTGGCCAGATTATTATGATCTCTGAACGCATAATAATCTGACACTCAGTGTATTTGTCTTTCAAATGGGTACCAAAAGTATTCTAGACTTTTGCTGGAGATCAACCACCTATTTGCCCTATCAGCCAGTACAAAGGGGAAAACTGATCAGGTGCACGATTTATAGTATCTTTGATATCAAATAAATGAGGTATTCAAGAGAAGTACACTGAGTGTACTTTTAGCTTTGCCCTTGTGCTTACCCATCTCTTCATTTACCACTGGTTTCTGTAACCAAGCTCTTCTTCCTGGATTCACTTTATACATCTTTGGCATTTCTCCCACAGGGTCTGTGTGTGATGAGCTGTGTGTGCATGGCTGGAATTACGTTTATTTTACCTTCTCTCTGAGTGCTAGCTCAGTTAGGTATATAATTCTAGGCTGACCGTCTCCTTCAGGATTTTGAAAATGTTACTCCTTTGTCTTGAGACGTCTAACACTAGTTCCTTGTTGGTAGAACGAACAAGGTCTTTTCAAACAGCTTTCAGGTTCTGTTCTGAACTCTGTGTCACGTGGATTTATTTATTGACCCCGTTAAATCTGAGCAGTTATGTCTGTCCAACCCTGAAGGCCTCTTAGGTTCCCTTTGGGTGGTGCATGTCCATATGTATTCTCCCCTTTTGAAACATGTCTTTCTATTTTTAATCTCTCCCTGCTGAATACCTTAGCCTTCTGATTCACTGGTTCTGGGTTTAGTAAAATCTCGTCTTCTGTTAAATCTGTAGAGGTGTGTTTGTTTCGATGATGTTCTTCATATCTAGAATGTATTTGGTCCTTTTTGAAATCTCCCTGTTGTTCTGTAAACTACGTTGGCTTACCTTCAGGTTTCTGTTGCTTCTTTCCTCTCTTCACAAATGTGCTGCGGATTCCAGACAGTGCTGGACTGCTCTCTGTCCTCCCCGGGACTGAGTCCTTGTGGGAATCATTTGCTGGTTTTTTCCTGGCACCTGGAGGAGGAGGGGAGAGGGCCTTCCCCCCTCAGCCTACAGTTACCAACAGGAAAAAGGGGTCTTTCTTTCCATGAGAGAGACCCCCGTGGGGTGGGCCCTGTCATCGCTTCGGGGTGCTTGGTATCCATGTGGTGAATTAAAGGTAGTTCTGAGGATTTTTCAACATATTCATGACCTTTTGTGAAGGTGAAATAGTCATTAAACTATTAATCTTTTCTGTCAATAACGGAGTCTTCATTCAGAGGGCGAAAAACATGAAATATTGTCAGTCTTATAAAACACCAAAGAAGAGGTGACACATGAATTCTTACAAACAAATAGTTTAATTTCATTTTTATCTTGGAAAAAAAGCAGTGTAAGTTTAAAATGAAATAAGTACTTTGATATGTCATCATTTTTTATGGTACTACATTTATTGAAAGTGTGAAGATACAGAACCTTTATAAATATCTAGAATTTAAAATTACCATGGAAGATAAAAACAGATTGGTTTAAAAAAGTCAATTTAGTAAATATTCTGTTTGCTATGTTTCTATGACAATATTTGGTATAAACTCTACAAAATAAGGCAAACTTCTGGAAAAGTCATTAATAGAATTTTATGAAAAAAGTGTTCAGTCTTAATTTATTTTAATTTGTAGAATCACTGGCAAAGTACATCAGGCGCGTAGAGCAGTTTTAGAGGTCCCGTTTCCATACAGAAGGAGCCTTCTCCTGTAGAAACAGGGTTTCCTGATTAGCGTAAATCGGATAAAAATTTCACACGTACAAGTATCTCTATAGGGCCCTGGTGGGTGTGGCACGGTGGAGCATCATCCCAACACCAAAAGGTTGCAGGTCTGATTCTGTGTTGGGGTGGAAGGCAACCAACAGATGTCTCTCTCTCTCTCTCAATCAGTAAGCATGTGAGGATTAATTTGTTATGAAAATAAGTATATATTATATATTTAATGAATATGAATCATGTAAATTTGGTCATACCATTTAAAGTTGGCTTTGAAGTATTTTTAAACTCAGAAAATATTGAGTTTAAACGTTTTAATAATTGACATTAGTAACCCCCCTCAAACTTGGTGGTTGAAGTAACCATCAGTGCATTCCGCAGGGAGTGACTGTGCCTTCCATGAAGTGGGAAAGGTTGGAGTGCCATAAGGTGTCCCAGTGCTGCCCCTGTGAGAAACTGTTTGCCACATCAGGATTTCACAGTAAGTGGGAGAGGTCTTCATTCCTTCACAGCTTTCACCTTGACCTTCAATATATTCACCTTCACCTACTTCACCCTTCTCCTTCACTACCAACCACCTTCATCCACCTCCTTCACCACCTTCACTTGGACCATCTTCACCCACCTCAACCTTGAACATCATGTGCATCACCTTGACCTGTCCACACCCTTCATCTTTGCCCCTTCACCATCTTCACTCTTGCTTTGAATTTTATCTTCAATTTCAACACCTTCACCCTCACCAGGGCTATATTCACCTTGACCTGCACCCCTGTCACCTCCATCACTACCTTCATCTCAATTTGAAATTAACTGCTTTACCTTCACTGATACAACATTCACTACCTTCACTGGACTTTCACACCATCACCTTACCCAACTTTACCACTTTCACCACCTACACACTCACTTTGACTTCATCACCTTCAACACATCTTTTACCCATGTGACCTTTACCTTCACCCACCTCAACAGAAACAACATTCCCTCACCTTCTTCACTTTCATAACCTTCACCTTGATATTCAAACCTTCACCATCCTCACCCTCACTTTGAACTTCACCATTCCCCTGACCTGCACCACCTTCACCCCCTACCACACCACTGTTAACCCGAGTTTCACCTTTTATCCCCTTCACTTTCATTTTCACATTTCCCGCCTTCATCTTTTATATCAACTTCACCACGTTCTTTCACCACCTGCCCCATCACCACCTTCCTTACCATTTCACCATCTACACTTGACCCTTCAGCACCTTCACCTTCATCATCTTTACCCTCACTTTGAACTTTACCACATTCACCTCTTCCATCCTGAGTAGCACCACCTTCACCCAACTCCTTCCCTGATGCAACCTACCTTTGCCACCTATACCTTCACCTTCCACCAAATTTTACTATTTTCACCACCTTCACCCTCACTTTGAACTTCATATTCACACCTTTTATCTTTTCCACCTGCTACGTGATCTTCACTGCCTTCACCTCCACCTTCCCTTTCACTCACCTCCTTCACTGCTGCAACCTTCCTCTTGACACTACCTTCACACTGTTCCTTCTCCATGGCAACCTTTGTTGCACTTGACTTTCACCACCTTTGCCCTCACTTTGAACTTAACCTTACCACCTTCTCCTTACCATTTTTACCACCTACATTTTCACAGTGGCCACTTCACATCGACCTTCAACCACCTCCTTCACTATTGCAAGTTAACCTTCGCCACCTGCCCCTTGAGATTCGCCTCCTCTGTCTTGACCTGCACCACTTTCCCCCACCTCTTTCACTGTTGCCACCTTCACCATCACATTCACTACCTCTGCCTTCACCAATACCACCTTCAGCCTCATTTTCACCTTCACTACTGCCTTCTTCCTTCACCTTGACCTGCATCACATTCACCATATTACCCTCATTTTGAATTTCACCACCTTTACTCCCTCACTTTCATCCTCAGTTGAACTTTTCCATTTTCACCTTGACCTTCATCACTCACCTCCCTCACTATTGCAATCTTGACATTTGACCCCTTCATCTCCTTTACCTTTGCTGCTTTCAACTTGACCTTCACAATGTCTTTCAGCACCTTGAGATTCACCATGTTCACCCCCTTCATCTTGACCTGAACCAACTTTACCACCTACACCCCTTTCACCCCCACCTTCAGTACCTGACCTCCTCCACCTGGATCCGCGCTTTGCTGATGAAAGTAGTGAGGATTGAGGTGGCGAAGGTGTAGGGGGTGGGTGAACGTGATAGTGGTAAAGGAACCCTCTGCCCAGCAAGCTAAAAACCCACAGTGAGTCTGAGGTCAATGTTGGCTACAAAGCGTGGCTCTCACTGATTACCCAACTGCCTCCTATTCTTATTCTGTATAAGACTGCGAGGCCCAGTGGTTGAGCATCGACCTATGAACCATCAGGTCATGGGTTCGATTCCCAGTTAGGGCATATGTCTGGGTTGTGGGCTCCATCTCCAGTGTAGGGCATGCAGGAGGCAGCTGATCAATGATATTCTCTTATCATTGATGTTTCCATCTCTCCATCTCCCTTCCTCTCTGAAATCAATAAAACACAAGGAAGAGGGTTCACATACTATTTTGGTTCCAGAGGTGGTCGGAGGCCCCGCAGCTTCCTTTCGTCGAGTCCCTTCCAGTATTTAAAGTTGTTGTCCAGATGCTGCAGTAACTCCTGTAGGTCTACAAAGTCTGAAGAAATAGAGGGGAATGTGAGGCCTTCTCACAGCCTCAGCTTAGAGGGTTGGGCTTTCTAAGGAGAGAGCACTCGGAAGAAGGGGCTAGGCCTGGCATCTGCAGAACGCCAAGAGCCCAGGTTCCTAAAGGCAAGTCCTGCACTCAGGCCAGCAGCTCCTCTAGGACTTGCTCAGCTGACCACTCTGATCAGTAAAACAGGGAGCACCTCTGCTTAGTTACCCTAATCCGTACCCGGGGCTGGGGTGTCAGGACAAAGCATCGAGAGCCCCCACCTTGTGGTGTTGCCAGGAGACAGCAGGCTGTGAGTACCTCTCCCGCTGGTGCTCCCACCCCTGGCATTGCAGACCACACACATCTGCCTGCCCTGCAGCCCTTCCCCTCAGTGCAGTGCTGTGGCGGGCAGAGCAGGTTCCCAGGGGGTCTTAGTGGGTCCTCTTTGCAGGAAAGGGTGTGCCTCTGTCAGGGACCCGCGGCTGGGAGCAAATGGCTCCAGGAACACCGTGGGGTGTGGAGTCCGTGTTCGTGGTTGTGAATCCTAGTTTCTCTGCTACTCGCTGTGTGGCCCCAGTTCAAGTCTCTGAAACGGGTATAACACCCCCCTTGGAGGGGGCAGTTAACGAGGATGTGCACAAACGAGGATGTGCTCAGGGCCCCGGCGATAGCTTGTTCATCTCAGTCTTTCTGGAAGGTCTAAGCCCCCAAGCATAGCCTGGAGTCACATACAGAACACAGCAGGTACCGACATTTAGGACAAGGCCTCTAGAGTTCTTACCGTCCCAAGCATCGTACATGTCTGTGACGAAGTAGTCGATGAAGGAGATCTGGGACTTGGGGATGCTGCAGGTGTTTCGGTCAAAAGCTGGCATCACCACAGGTAAGTCCAGCTTCTTTTCCTCCTCGGTCTGCAGAGCAGAAAATACCAGAATTACAAGTCTCAGTGCCTGCTCCACTCCCAGAGCGAGTGCTGAGAAGCCGACTGGGAGCACCTGCCACCAGTTGTTCCCGAGTGGGGCCTGCTCTGTGCCAGGAGGGCCTCAGGACACCCACCCACATTCTCACCCCTGGAAGCCTCTTGCCGAAGCTCCTAAGATTCCGATGGCACCTGCGCCCACTAGCTGCCACCCTGCCCCCAGCACAGGACGCAGGGGTAAGTGAGACAGCCCCTCACAGCACGGGGGCTGGGGGCTGTTCTCCTCTCCGGCCACGTCATCTTATTTGGGAAGATTCTGCACACGCTGAGATACGTGCAGTAAAACAGAGCGAACTTCAGCTCAGGGGTGAAGCGCTGTATGTGCAGTCACCCGACGTTAGGAGAACATCACAGAGCGCGTGTACGCAGGCCTCGTGACACAGCTCCCGCCCCTACGCTACCGGCCTGTGCTAACTGCACTTCTG
The DNA here is from genome assembly GCF_951640355.1 of Cnephaeus nilssonii. Classification (NCBI taxonomy): domain Eukaryota; kingdom Metazoa; phylum Chordata; class Mammalia; order Chiroptera; family Vespertilionidae; genus Cnephaeus; species Cnephaeus nilssonii. The sequence goes on along the minus strand of NC_137095.1, from coordinate 6,793,154 downwards.
CCAGGTAAACATGGTGCCCTGGGACAGGGCGCTTAGCAGGCATGGAGCTGGCAGGGGTGGGCGCTGCTGTGGGTGAGGGGAGAGTGAGGCTACGTCGCTGCGCAGGACTACAGATTTCACATACAAGCCCTTCCCTGCCTCCTGCCGCCAGTGCTGCTCGGGATTGACTGGGCGGATCCAGGAGACAGTGGCTACTGGCTGAGGCGAGATCACCGTACACTGACAGGAGGGAGAGAGAGGTGCCTGAGGATCAGCAGGAACAGAAAATCAAGAGGGACAGAAAAATACAGGGGACTGGCACGGCCCTGTGGTTTTGGCTGTTGCGTGTTGCAACAGTGGTCAGATGAAGGAATTTTGTGTTATTCCTAAAAAAGAGGGTGTTTAACCTGGAGAGGGTGTAGGACTGAGGACTCAATATTTGGACTTTTTCGTTCCATTGGTCCTCTCTGCTCCCTCCTGCACTGAACTGATGGAATTTATCTATGCTTTACATCGTTAGATCCCGAAAATACTTCCCCCGTGCAGGGCCAGGCTGGATCCACCCGACCGCAGGAGGTCTGTGAGCAGTGGCCCTTCGCACCGGTTAAGGTCGGTCCTGACGACCTGTGACCTTGTCCAGGACCGTCCTCCACACAGTTACCGCGATGCACCCCACGCCGTCAGCGAGAGCGGGAAGGGCTGTCGCACGGGACGGGCTCCTCGGTGCCGAGACAGGTCAGTGGTGGAGCGAATGGGGTGGAACCTGTGCTCTCAGAACTGAGAGGCTGTGACTGCTGAGAGCGAATCTCCTGCCACCCCCACAGGAACGGCTCCCACCACAGGGAAGTGGAAACGGAGGCACGTAAGAGGCAGTGTCTGACCTGAGAAAAATACTCCTCCGAGATGCGTGCAGCCCACTCGATGCACTGCTCCAAGGGCCGGCAGGGGTTGGACACGTCAGCGCACTTGATCATCATCCGCTTGATCAGAGTCCGGTTCTCTGGAGCCCTGAGCATCGTGTGTATGGCGTCAGGGTCTGCATCACTCTCCTACAACATTGACATTCAGAGAGATCAAAGTGGCCCCGGGGGCCGCGCCCTGCCTCCCTGGCCTGGCCCCACTGCGAGCACGAGGCACTGTATGAGGTTTCTCTCTGTGGCCGGAGGGAGCAGAACAGGACCCGGTACTGGCCACAACCAGCTCTGTCCTGGGGGCCTGGCAGGGGCGTCTGCATCCTTGGGAAGGGGAGAGTCAAAGGCGGGCTAACAGGGAGACCAGTGAAGGGAGCCGAATCCTCAACAGGACGTGAGAAAGGGAATAAGCTGGAGAGACAGGAGTGAAGAAGTATTCGAGGGGGACACTCCATGTTTATGTTCTTAGGGAGTCACTCATGTTATTGGGAGTCTGACCTCTGTGTACCTTTCGTGGGGGATACTCCATGTTTATGTTCTATAGGGAGTCACTCATGTTTATGGGGAGTCTGACCTCTGTGTACCTTTCGAGGGGGGCACTCCATGTTTAGGTTCTATAGGGAGTCACTCATGTTTATGGGGAGTCTGACCTCTGTGTACCTTTTGAGGGGGGCACTCCATGTTTATGTTCTTAGGGAGTCACTCATGTTATTGGAAGTCTGACCTCTGTGTACCTTTCGAGGGGGACACTCCATGTTTAGGTTCTATAGGGAGTCACTCATGTTTATGAGGAGTCTGACCTCTGTGTACCTTTCGAGGGGGGCACTCCATGTTTAGGTTCTAAAGGGAGTCACTCATGTTTATGGGGAGTCTGACCTCTGTGTACCTTTCATGGGGGACACTCCATGTTTATGTTTTATAGGGAGTCATTGATGTTTATGGGGAGTCTACCTCTGTGTACCTTTTGAAGGGGACACTCCATGTTTATGTTCTATAGGGAGTCACTCATGTTTATTGGTAGCCTGACCTCTGTGTACCTTTCGTTGGGGACACTCCATGTTTATATTGTATAGGGAGTCACTCATGTTTATGGGGAGTCTGACCTCCGTGTACCTTCGTGGGGGACACTCCATGTTTAGGTTCTATAGGGAGTCACTCATGTTATTGGGAGTCTGATCTCTGTGTACCTTTCGAGGGGGGCACTCCATGTTTAGGTTCTATAGGGAGTCACTCATGTTATTGGGAGCCTGACCTCTGTGTACCTTTCGAGGGGGACACTCCATGTTTAGGTTCTAAGGGAGTCACTCATGTTTATGGGGAGTCTGACCTCTTAGTACCTTTCATGGGGGGCACTCCATGTTTAGGTTCTATAGGGAGTCATTCATTTTATGGGGAGTCTGAAAACTGAGTACCTATTGAGGGGGACACTATGTTTAGGTTCTATATGGAGTCACTCATGATTATGGGGAGTCTAACCTCTGAGTACCTTTACAGGGGGACACTCCATGTTTATGTTCTATAGGGAGTCAAATATGTTGATTGGTAGCCCCACCTCTGTGTAACTATCGTGGGGGACACTCCATGTTTTTGTTCTACAGGGAGTCACTCATGTTTATGTGGAGTCTCACCTCTGTGTACCTTTCGAGGGGGAAACTCCATATTTATGTTCTATAGGGAGTCATTCATGTTTATTCGTAGTCTGACTTCTGTGTACCTTTCATGGGGGACACTCCATGTTTATGTTCTATACGGAGTCACTCATGTTTATGGGGAGTCTGACCTCCGTGTACCTTTCCTGGGGGACACTCCATATTTAGGTTCTACAGGGAGTCATTCATGTTGATTGGTAGTCTGACCTCTGTGTACCTTCCTCTCGTGGTGGGACACTCCATGTTTATGATCTATAGGGAGTCATTCATGTTGATTGGTAGTCTGACCTCTGTGTACCTTTCGTCGGGATATACTCCATGTTTATGATCTATAGGGAGTCATTCATGTTGATTGGTAGTCTGACCTCTGTGTACCTTTCGTCGTGATATACTCCATGTTTATGATCTATAGGGAGTCATTCATGTTTATGGGGAGTCTGACCTCTGTGTACCTTTCGAATGGGACACTCAATGTTTAGGTTCTATACGGAGTCACTAATGTTATGGGGAGTCTCACCTCTGTGTACCTTTCGAGAGGGACACTCCATATTTATGTTCTATAGCGAGTCATTCATGTTTAGTCGTAGTCTGACCTCTGTGTACCTTTCATGGGGGACACTCCATTTTTTTGTTCTATGGGGAGTTACTCATGTTTATAGCGAGTCTGACCTCCCTATAAACATGAGTGACTCCCTATAGAACATAAACATGGAGTGTCCCATTCGAAAGGTTCACACAGGTCAGGCTACCAATCAATATGAATGACAACCTATAGAAACTAACATGGAGTGTCCCCCTCGAAAATACAGAGAGGTCAGACTCCCAATAACATGAGTGACTCCCTATACAACCTGTGTACCTTTCGAGGGGGACACTCCAGGTTTAGAGGTCAGACTCCCCATAAACATGAGTTACTCCCTATAAAACATAAACATGGAGTGTCCCCTACGAAAGGTACACAGAGGTCAGACTACCAATCAACATGAATGACTCCCTATAGAACCTACACATGGAGTGTCCCCCGCGAAAGGTACTCAGAGGTCAGACTCCCTATAAACATGAGTGACTCCCTATAAAACATAAACATGGAGTGTCCCCTACGAAAGGTACACAGAGGTCAGACCCTCTATAAACATGAATGACTCCCTATAGAACCTAAACATTGAGTGTCCCCCTCGAAAGGTACACAGAGGTCAGACTCCCAATAACATGAGTGACTCCCTATAAAACATAAACATGGAGTGTCCCCCACGAAAGGTACACAGAGGTCAGACGACCAGTCAACATGAATGACTACCTATAGAACCTAAACATGGAGTGTCCCCCTCGAAAGGTACACAGAGGTCAGACTCCCAATAACATGAGTGACTCCCTATAGAACCTAAACATGGAGTGTCCTCTTCGAAAGGTACACAGAGGTCAGACTACCAATCAACATGAATGACTCCCTATAGAACATAAACATGGAGTGTCTCCCACCAAAGGTACACAGAGGTCAGACAACCAATCAATATGAATGACTCCCTATAGAAACTAAACATGGAGTGTCCCCCTCGAAAATACACAGAGGTCAGACTCCCAATAACATGAGTGACTCCCTATAGAACCTGTGTACCTTTCGAGGGGGACACTCCAGGATTAGAGGTCAGACTCCCCATAAAAATGGAGTGTCCCCCACGAAAGGTACACAGAGGTTAGACTCCCCATAAACATGAGTGACTCCCTATAAAACATAAACATGGAGTGTCCCCTACGAAAGGTACACAGAGGTCAGACTACCAATCAACATGAATGACTGCCTATAGAACCTAAAGATGGAGTGTCCCCCTCGAACGGTACACAGAGGTCAGACTCCCAATAACATGAGTGACTCCCTATAGAACATAAACATGGAGTGTCCCCTACCAAAGGTACACAGAGGTCAGACTACCAATCAACATGAATGACTCCCTATAGAACATAAACATGGAGTGTCCCCCACCAAAGGTACACAGAGGTCAGACTACCAATCAATATGAATGACTCCCTATAGAACCTAAACATGGAGTGTCCCCCGCGAAAATACACAGAGGTCAGACTCCCAATAACATGAGTGACTCCCAAAGGAACCTAAACATGGAGTGTCCCCCTCGAAAGGTACACAGAGGTCAGACTCCCAATAACATGAGTGACTCCCTATAGAACCTGTGTACCTTTCGAGGGGGACTCTCCAGGTTTAGAGGTCAGACCCCCCATAAACATGAATGACTCCCTATAAAACAAAAACATGGAGTGTCCCCCACGAAAGGTACACAGAGGTCAGACTACCAATCAACATGAATGACTCCCTATAGAACCTACACATGGAGTGTCCCCCTCGAAAAGTACACAGAGGTCAGACCCCCTATAAACATGAATGACTCCCTATAAAACATAAACATGGAGTATCCCCCACGAAAGGTACACAAAGGTCAGACTACCAATCAACATGAACGACTCCCTATAGAACCTACACATGGAGTGTCCCCCGCGAAAGGTACACAGAGGTCAGACTCCCAATAACATGAGTGACTCCCTATAGAACCTGTGTACCTTTCGAGGGGGACACTCCAGGTTTAGAGGTCAGACTCCCGATAAACATGGAGTGTCCCCTACGAAAGGTACGCAGAGGTCAGACTACCAATCAACATGAATGACTCCCTATAGAACCTAAACATGGAGTGTCCCCCTCGAAAGGTACACAGAGGTCAGACTCCCAATAACATGAGTGACTCCCTATAGAACCTAAACATGGAGTGTCCCCCTCGAAAGGTACACAGAGGTCTGGCTCCCAATAAACATGAGTGACTCCCTATAGAACATAAACATGGAGTGTCCCCCTCGAAAGGTACACAGAGGTCAGACTACCAATCAACATCAATGACTCCCTATAGAACAAAAACATGGAGTGTCCCCTACCAAAGGTACACAGAGGTCAGACTACCAATCAACATGAATGACTCCCTATAGAACCTAAACATGGAGTGTCCCCCTCGAAAGGTACACAGAGGTCAGACTCCCAATAACATGAGTGACTCCCTATAGAACCTAAACATGGAGTGTCCCCCTTGAAAATACACTGAGGTCAGACTCCCAATAACATGAGTGACTCCCAAAGGAACCTAAACATGGAGTGCCCCTCTCGAAAGGTACACAGAGGTCAGACTCCCCATAAACATGAGTGACTCCCTATAGAATCTGTGTACTTTTCGAGGGGGACACTCCAGGTTTAGAGGTAAGACTCCCCATAAACATGAGTGACTCCCTATAAAACATAAACATGCAGTGTCCCCTACGAGAGGTACACAGAGGTCAGACTCCCCATAAACATGAGTGACTCCCTATAGAATCTGTGTACTTTTCGAGGGGGACACTCCAGTTTTAGAGGTAAGACTCCCCATAAACATGAGTGACTCCCTATAAAACATAAACATGGAGTGTCCCCTACGAAAGGTACACAGAGGTCAGATTCCCAATAACATGAGTGACTCCCTACAGAACCTAAACATGGAGTGCCCCCCTCGAAAGGTACACAGAGGTCAGATTGCCAATCAACATGAATGACTCCCTATAGAACATAAACATGGAGTGTCCCCCTCGAAAATACACAGAGGTCAGACTCCCAATAACATGAGTGACTCCCTATAGAACCTAAACCTGGAGTGTCCCCCTCGAAAGGTACACAGAGGTCAGACTCCCCATAAACATGAGTGACTCCCTATAGAACATAAACATGGAGTGTCCCCTATGAATGGTACACAGAGGTCAGACTACCAATCAACATGAATGACTCCCTATAGAACATAAACATGGAGTGTCTCCCACCAAAGGTACACAGAGGTCAGGGTACCAATCAATATGAATGACTCCCTATAGAACCTAAACATGGAGTGTCCCCCTCAAAATACACAGAGGTCAGAATCCCAATAATATGAGTAACTCCCAAAGGAACCTAAACATGGAGTGCCCCCCTCGAAAGGTATACAGAGGTCAGACTCCCCATAAACATGAGTGACTCCCTATAAAACATAAACATGGAGTGTCCCCCTCAAAAGGTACACGGAGGTTAGACTCCCAATCAACATGAATGACTCCCTATAGAACCTAAACATGGAGTGTCCCACTCGAAAGGTACACAGAGGTCAGACTCCCATTCACATGAGTGACTCCCTATAGAATCTGTGTACCTTTCGAGGGGGACACTCCAGGTTAAGAGGTCAGACTCCCCATAAACATGAGTGACTCCCTATAAAACATAGAGTGTCCCCTACGAAAGGTTCACAGAGGTCAGACTACCAATCAACATGAAAGACTCCCTATAGAACCTAAACATGGAGTGTCCCCCTCGAAAGGTACACAGAGGTCAGACTCCCAATAACATGAGTGACTCCCTATAGAACCTAAACCTGGAGTGTCCCCCTCGAAAGGTACACAGAGGTCAGACTCCCCATCGACATGAGTGACTCCCTATAAAACATAAAAATGGAGTTTCCCCCACGAAAGGTACACAGAGGTCAGACTACCAATAACATGAGTGACTCTCTATAGAACCTAATCATGGAGTGTCCCCCACGAAAGGTACACAGAGGTCAGACTACCAATAACATGAGTGACTCCCTATAGAACCTAATCATGGAGTGTCCCCCTCGAAAGGTACACAGAGGTCAGACTCCCCATAAACATGAGTGACTCTATATAGGACATAAACATGGAGTGTTCCCCTCGAAAGGTACACAGAGGTCAGATTCCCAATAACATGAGTGACTCCCTATAGAATCTGTGTACCTTTCGAGGGGGACTCTCCAGGTTTAGAGGTCAGACTCCCCATCGACATGAGTGACTCCCTATAAAACATAAACATGGAGTTTCCCCCACGAAAGGTACACAGAGGTCAGACTCCCAATAACATGAGTGACTCCCTATAGAACCTAAACATGGAGTGTCCCCCTCGAAAGGTACACAGAGGTCAGACTCCCCATAAACATGAGTGACTCCCTATAGAACATAAACATGGAGTGTCCCCTATGAATGGTACACAGAGGTCAGACTACCAATCAATATGAATGACTCCCTATAGAACCTAAACATGGAGTGTCCCCCTCAAAATACACAGAGGTCAGACTCCCAATAATATGAGTGACTCCCAAAGGAACCTAAACATGGAGTGCCCCCCTCGAAAGGTATACAGAGGTCAGACTCCCCATAAACATGAGTGACTCCCTATAAAACATAAACATGGAGTGTCCCCCTCGAAAGGTACACAGAGGTCAGACTCCCAATAACATGAGTGACTCCCTATAAAACATAAACATGGAGTTTCCCCCACGAAAGGTACACAGAGGTCAGACTACCAATAACATGAGTGACTCTCTATAGAACCTAATCATGGAGTGTCCCCCTCGAAAGGTACACAGTGGTCAGACTCCCCATAAACATGAGTGACTCCCTATAAAACATAAACATGGAGTTTCCCCCACGAAAGGTACACAGAGGTCAGACTACCAATAACATGAGTGACTCCCTAAAGAACCTAATCATGGAGTGTCCCCCTCGAAAGGTACACAGAGGTCAGACTACCAATTAACATGAATGACTCTATATAGAACCTAAACCTGGAGTGTCCCCCTCGAAAAGTACACAGAGGTCAGACTCCCAATAACATGAGTGACCCCCTATAAAACAAACATGGAGTGCCCCCCTCGAAAGGTACACAGAGGTCAAACTCCCAATAACATGAGTGACTCCCTATAGAACCTGTGTACCTTTCGAGGGGGACTCTCCAGGTTTAGAGGTCAGAATCCCCATCAACATGAGTGACTCCCTATAAAACATAAACATGGAGTTTCCCCCACGAAAGGTACACAGAGGTCAGACTACCAATAACATGAGTGACTCCCTAAAGAACCTAATCATGGAGTGTCCCCCTCGAAAGGTACACAGAGGTCAGACTACCAATTAACATGAATGACTCTATATAGAACCTAAACCTGGAGTGTCCCCCTCGAAAAGTACACAGAGGTCAGACTCCCAATAACATGAGTGACCCCCTATAAAACAAACATGGAGTGCCCCCCTCGAAAGGTACACAGAGGTCAAACTCCCAATAACATGAGTGACTCCCTATAGAACCTGTGTACCTTTCGAGGGGGACTCTCCAGGTTTAGAGGTCAGAATCCCCATCAACATGAGTGACTCCCTATAAAACATAAACATGGAGTTTCCCCCACGAAAGGTACACAGAGGTCAGACTACCAATAACATGAGTGACTCCCTATAGAACCTAATCATGGAGTGTCCCCCTCGAAAGGTACACCGAGGTCAGACTCCCAATAACATGAGTGACTCCGTATAGAATCTGTGTACCTTTCGAGGGGGACACTCCATGTTTAGAGGTCAGACTCCCCATAAACATGAGTGACTCCCTATAAAACATAAACATGGAGTGTCCTCTACGAAAGGTACACAGGGGTCAGACTACCAATCAACATGAAAGACTCCCTATAGTACCTAAACATGGAGTGTCCCCCTCGAAAATACAGAGGTCATACTCCCAATAACATGAGTGACTCCCTATAGAACCTAAACATTGAGTGTCCCCCTCGAAAGGTACACAGAGGTTAGACTCCCAATCAACATAAATGACTCCCTATAGAACATAAACTTGGAGTGTCCCCCTCAAAAGGTACACAGAGGTCAGACTACCAATAAACATGAATGACTCTATATAGAACCTAAACCTGGAGTGTCCCCCTCGAAAGGTACACAGAGGTCAGACTCCCCATAAACATGAGTGACTCCCTATAGAACATAAACATGGAGTGTCCCCTACGAATGGTACACAGAGGTCAGACTACCAATCAACATGAATGAGTGCCTATAGACCCTAAACATGGAGTGTCCCCCTCAAAAGGTACACAGAGGTCAGACTCCCAATAACATGAGTGACTCCCTATAGAACATAAACATGGAGTGTCCCCCTCGAAAGGTACACAGAGGTCAGACTCCCAATCAACATGAATGACTCCCTATAGAACCTAAACATTGAGTGTCCCCCTCGAAAGGTACACAGAGGTCAGACTCCCCATAAACATGAGTGACTCCCTATAGAACATAAACATGGAGTGTCCCCTACGAATGGTACACAGAGGTCAGGCTACCAATCAACATGAATGAGTGCCTATAGACCCTAAACATGGAGTGTCCCCCTCAAAAGGTACACAGAGGTCAGACTCCCAATAACATGAGTGACTCCCTATAGAACATAAACATGGAGTGTCCCCCTCGAAAGGTACACAGAGGTCAGACTCCCAATCAACATGAATGACTCCCTATAGAACCTAAACATTGAGTGTCCCCCTCGAAAGGTACACAGAGGTCAGACTCCCCATAAACATGAGTGACTCCCTATAGAACATAAACATGGAGTGTCCCCTACGAATGGTACACAGAGGTCAGGCTACCAATCAACATGAATGACTCCCTATAGAACATAAACATGGAGTGTCCCCCACCAAAGGTACACAGAGGTCAGGGTACCAATCAATATGAATGACTGCCTATAGAACCTAAACATGGAGTGTCCCCCTCGAAAGGTACACAGAGGTCAGACTACCAATTAACATGAATGACTCTATATAGGACATAAACATGGAGTGTCCCCCACGAAGGTGCACAGAGATCAGACTCCCTATAAACATGAGTGACTCCCTATAAAACATAAACATGGAGTTTCCCCCACGAAAGGTACACAGAGGTCAGACTACCAATAACATGAGTGACTCCCTATAGAACCTAATCATGGAGTGTCCCCCTCGAAAGGTACACAGAGGTCAGACTCCCCATCAACATGAGTGACTCTATATAGGACATAAACATGGAGTGTTCCCCTCGAAAGGTACACAGAGGTCAGATTCCCAATAACATGAGTGACTCCCTATAGAACCTGTGTACCTTTCGAGGGGGACTCTCCAGGTTTAGAGGTCAGACTCCCCATCGACATGAGTGACTCCCTATAAAACATAAACATGGAGTGCCCCCCTCGAAAGGTACACAGAGGTCAAACTCCCAATAACATGAGTGACTCCCTATAGAACCTGTGTACCTTTCGAGGGGGACTCTCCAGGTTTAGAGGTCAGACTCCCCATCAACATGAGTGACTCCCTATAAAACATAAACATGGAGTGTCCTCTACGAAAGGTACACAGGGGTCAGACTACCAATCAACATGAAAGACTCCCTATAGAACCTAAACATGGAGTGTCCCCCTCGAAAATACACAGAGGTCATACTCCCAATAACATGAGTGACTCCCTATAGAACCTAAACATTGAGTGTCCCCCTCGAAAGGTACACAGAGGTCAGACTCCCCATAAACATGAGTGACTCCCTATAGAACCTAAACATGGAGTGTCCCCCTCGAAAGGTACACAGAGATCAGACTCCCAATAACATGAGTGACTCCCTATAGAACCTAAACATTGAGTGTCCCCCTCGAAAGGTACACAGAGGTTAGACTCCCAATCAACATAAATGACTCCCTATAGAACATAAACTTGGAGTGTCCCCCACGAAGGTGCACAGAGATCAGACTCCCCATAAACATGAGTGACTCCCTATAGAACCTAAACATGGAGTGTCCCCCTCGAAAGGTACACAGAGGTCAGACTCCCCATAAACATGAGTGACTCCCTATAGAACCTAAACATGGAGTGTCCCCCTGGAAAGGTACACAGAGGTCAGACTCCCAATAACATGAGTGACTCCCTATAAAACATAAACATGGAGTGTCCCCTACTAAAGGTACACAGAGGTCAGACTACCAATCAACATGAATGACTCCCTATAGAACATAAACATGGAGTGTCCCCCACGAAGGTGCACAGAGATCAGACTCCCAATAACATGAGTGACTCCCTATAGAATCTGTGTACCTTTCCAGGGGGGCACTCCAGGTTTAGAGGTCAGACTCCCCATAAACATGAGTGACTCCCTATAAAACATAAACATGCAGTGTCCCCTACGAAAGGTACACAGAGGTCAGACTCCCAATAACATGAGTGACTCCCTATAGAACCTAAACATGGATTGTCCCCCTCAAAAGGTACACAGAGGTCAGACTCCCCATAAACATGAGTGACTCCCTATAGAACATAAACATGGAGTGTCCCCTACGAATGGTACACAGAGGTCAGGCTACCAATCAACATGAATGACTCCCTATAGAACATAAACATGGAGTGTCCCCCTCGAAAGGTACACAGAGGTCAGACTACCAATTAACATGAATGACTCTATATAGGACATAAACATGGAGTGTCCCCCACGAAGGTGCACAGAGATCAGACTCCCCATAAACATGAGTGACTCCGTATAAAACATAAACATGGAGTTTCCCCCACGAATGGTACACAGAGGTCAGACTACCAATGACATGAGTGACTCCCTATAGAACCTAATCATGGAGTGTCCCCCTCGAAAGGTACACAGAGGTCAGACTCCCCATCAACATGAGTGACTCTATATAGGACATAAACATGGAGTGTTCCCCTCGAAAGGTACACAGAGGTCAGATTCCCAATAACATGAGTGACTCCCTATAGAACCTAAACATGGAGTGTCCCCCTCGAAAGGTACACAGAGGTCAGATTGCCAATCAACATGAATGACTCTCTATAGAACATAAACATGGAGTGTCCCCCTCGAAAATACACAGAGGTCAGACTCCCAATAACATGAGTGACTCCCTATAGAACCTAAACCTGGAGTGTCCCCCTCGAAAGGTACACAGAGGTCAGACTCCCAATAACATGAGTGACTCCCTATAAAACATAAACATGGAGTGCCCCCCTCGAAAGGTACACAGAGGTCAAACTCCCAATAACATGAGTGACTCCCTATAGAACATAAACATGGAGTGTCCCCCTCGAAAGGTACACAGAGGTCAGACTCCAATAACATGAGTGACTCCCTATAAAACATAAACATGGAGTGTCCCCTACGAAAGGTACACAGATGTCAGAGTACCAATCAACATGAATGACTGCCTATAGAACCTAAACATGGAGTGTCCCCCTCGAAAGGTACACAGAGGTCAGACTACCAATTAACATGAATGACTCTATATAGGACATAAACATGGAGTGTTCCCCTCGAAAGGTACACAGAGGTCAGATTCCTAATAACATGAGTGACTCCCTATAGAACCTAAACCTGCAGTGTCCCCCTCGAAAGGTACACAGAGGTCAGACTACCAATCAACATGAGTGACTCCCTATAAAACATAAACATGGAGTGTCCCCTACTAAAGGTACACAGAGGTCAGACTACCAATCAACATGAATGACTCCCTATAGAACATAAACTTGGAGTGTCCCCCACGAAGGTGCACAGAGATCAGACTCCCAATCACATGAGTGACTCCCGATAAAATCTGTGTACCTTTCCAGGGGGACACTCCAGGTTTAGAGGTCAGACTCCCCATAAACATGAGTGACTCCCTATAAAACATAAACATGGAGTGTCCCCTACGAAAGGTACACAGAGGTCAGACTACCAATCAACATGAAAGACTCCCTATAGAACCTAAACATGGAGTGTCCCCCTCGAAAGGTACGAAGAGGTAAGATTACCAATCAACATGCATGACTCCCTATAGACCCAAATATTGAGTGTCCCCCTCGAAAGGTACACAGAGGTCAGACTCCCCATAAACATGAGTGACTCCCTATAAAACATAAACATGGAGTGTCCCCTACGAAAGGTACACAGAGGTCAGACTCCCAATAACATGAGTGACTCCCTATAGAACCTAAACATGGATTGTCCCCCTCAAAAGGTACACAGAGGTCAGACTACCAATAAACATGAATGACTCTATATAGAACCTAAACCTGGAGTGTCCCCCTCGAAAGGTACACAGAGGTCAGACTCCCCATAAACATGAGTGACTCCCTATAGAACATAAACATGGAGTGCCCCCCTCGAAAGGTACACAGAGGTCAAACTCCCAATAACATGAGTGACTCCCTATAGAACCTGTGTACCTTTCGAGGGGGACTCTCCAGGTTTAGAGGTCAGACTCCCCATCAACATGAGTGACTCCCTATAAAACATAAAAATGGAGTTTCCCCCACGAAAGGTACACAGAGGTCAGACTACCAATAACATGAGTGACTCCCTATAGAACCTAATCATGGAGTGTCCCCCTCGAAAGGTACACAGAGGTCAGACTACCAATTAACATGAATGACTCTATATAGGACATAAACATGGAGTGTTCCCCTCGAAAGGTACACGGAGTTCAGACTCCCAATAAAATGAGTGACTCCGTATAGAATCTGTGTACCTTTCGAGGGGGACACTCCATGTTTAGAGGTCAGACTCCCCATAAACATGAGAGACTCCCTATAAAACATAAACATGGAGTGTCCTCTACGAAAGGTACACAGGGGTCAAACTACCAATCAACATGAAAGACTCCCTATAGAACCTAAACATGGAGTGTCCCCCACGAATGGTACACAGAGGTCAGACTACCAATGACATGAGTGACTCCCTATAGAACCTAATCATGGAGTGTCCCCCTCGAAAGGTACACAGAGGTCAGACTACCAATTAACATGAATGACTCTATATAGGACATAAACATGGAGTGTTCCCCTCGAAAGGTACACAGAGGTCAGACTTCCAATAAAATGAGTGACTCCGTATAGAATCTGTGTACCTTTCGAGGGGGACACTCCATGTTTAGAGGTCAGACTCCACATAAACATGAGTGACTCCCTATAAAACATAAACATGGAGTGTCCTCTACGAAAGGTACACAGGGGTCAGACTACCAATCAACATGAAAGACTCCCTATAGTACCTAAACATGGAGTGTCCCCCTCGAAAATACACAGAGGTCATACTCCCAATAACATGAGTGACTCCCTATAGAACCTAAACATTGAGTGTCCCCCTCGAAAGGTACACAGAGGTTAGACTCCCAATCAACATAAATGACTCCCTATAGAACATAAACTTGGAGTGTCCCCCTCAAAAGGTACACAGAGGTCAGACTACCAATCAACATGAATGACTCTATATAGAACCTAAACCTGGAGTGTCCCCCTCGAAAGGTACACAGAGGTCAGACTCCCCATAAACATGAGTGACTCCCTATAGAACATAAACATGGAGTGTCCCCCTCGAAAGGTACACAGAGGTCAGATTGCCAATCAACATGAATGACTCTCTATAGAACATAAACATGGAGTGTCCCCCTCGAAAATACACAGAGGTCAGACTCCCAATAACATGAGTGACTCCCTATAGAACCTAAACCTGGAGTGTCCCCCTCGAAAGGTACACAGAGGTCAGACTCCCAATAACATGAGTGACTCCCTATAAAACATAAACATGGAGTGCCCCCCTCGAAAGGTACACAGAGGTCAAACTCCCAATAACATGAGTGACTCCCTATAGAACCTGTGTACCTTTCGAGGGGGACTCTCCAGGTTTAGAGGTCAGACTCCCCATCAACATGAGTGACTCCCTATAAAACATAAACATGGAGTGTCCTCTACGAAAGGTACACAGGGGTCAGACTACCAATCAACATGAAAGACTCCCTATAGAACCTAAACATGTAGTGTCCCCCTCGAAAATACACAGAGGTCATACTCCCAATAACATGAGTGACTCCCTATAGAACCTAAACATTGAGTGTCCCCCTCGAAAGGTACACAGAGGTTAGACTCCCAATCAACATAAATGACTCCCTATAGAACATAAACTTGGAGTGTCCCCCACGAAGGTGCACAGAGATCAGACTCCCCATAAACATGAGTGACTCCCTATAGAACCTAAACTTGGAGTGTCCCCCTCGAAAGGTACACAGAGGTCAGACTCCCCATAAACATGAGTGACTCCCTATAGAACCTAAACATGGAGTGTCCCCCTCGAAAGGTACACAGAGGTCAGACTCCCCATAAACATGAGTGACTCCCTATAGAACCTAAACATGGAGTGTCCCCCTCGAAAGGTACACAGAGGTCAGACTCCCAATAACATGAGTGACTCCCTATAAAACATAAACATGGAGTGTCCCCCACGAAGGTGCACAGAGATCAGACTCCCAATAACATGAGTGACTCCCTATAGAATCTGTGTACCTTTCCAGGGGGCACTCCAGGTTTAGAGGTCAGACTCCCCATAAACATGAGTGACTCCCTATAAAACATAAACATGGAGTGTCCCCTACGAAAGGTACACAGAGGTCAGACTACCAATCAACATGAAAGACTCCCTATAGAACCTAAACATGGAGTGTCCCCCTCGAAAGGTACAAAGAGGTAAGATAACCAATCAACATACATGACTCCCTATAGAACCAAATATTGAGTGTCCCCCTCGAAAGGTACACAGAGGTCAGACTCCCCATAAACATGAGTGACTCCCCATAAAACATAAACATGGAGTGTCCCCCACGAAAGGTACACAGAGGTCAGACTCCCCATAAACATGAGTGACTCCCTATAAAACATAAACATGGAGTGTCCCCTACGAAAGGTACACAGATGTCAGACTCCCAATAACATGAGTGACTCCCTATAGAACCTAAACATGGATTGTCCCCCTCAAAAGGTACACAGAGGTCAGACTACCAATAAACATGAATGACTCTATATAGAACCTAAACCTGGAGTGTCCCCCTCGAAAGGTACACAGAGGTCAGACTCCCCATAAACATGAGTGACTCCCTATAGAACATAAACATGGAGTGCCCCCCTCGAAAGGTACACAGAGGTCAAACTCCCAATAACATGAGTGACTCCCTATAGAACCTGTGTACCTTTCGAGGGGGACTCTCCAGGTTTAGAGGTCAGACTCCCCATCAACATGAGTGACTCCCTATAAAACATAAAAATGGAGTTTCCCCCACGAAAGGTACACAGAGGTCAGACTACCAATAACATGAGTGACTCCCTATAGAACCTAATCATGGAGTGTCCCCTCGAAAGGTACACAGAGGTCAGACTACCAATTAACATGAATGACTCTATATAGGACATAAACATGGAGTGTTCCCCTCGAAAGGTACACAGAGGTCAGACTTCCAATAAAATGAGTGACTCCGTATAGAATCTGTGTACCTTTCGAGGGGGACACTCCATGTTTAGAGGTCAGACTCCACATAAACATGAGTGACTCCCTATAAAACATAAACATGGAGTGTCCTCTACGAAAGGTACACAGGGGTCAGACTACCAATCAACATGAAAGACTCCCTATAGTACCTAAACATGGAGTGTCCCCCTCGAAAATACACAGAGGTCATACTCCCAATAACATGAGTGACTCCCTATAGAACCTAAACATTGAGTGTCCCCCTCGAAAGGTACACAGAGGTTAGACTCCCAATCAACATAAATGACTCCCTATAGAACATAAACTTGGAGTGTCCCCCTCAAAAGGTACACAGAGGTCAGACTACCAATAAACATGAATGACTCTATATAGAACCTAAACCTGGAGTGTCCCCCTCGAAAGGTACACAGAGGTCAGACTCCCCATAAACATGAGTGACTCCCTATAGAACATAAACATGGAGTGTCCCCTACGAATGGTACACAGAGGTCAGACTACCAATCAACATGAATGAGTGCCTATAGACCCTAAACATGGAGTGTCCCCCTCAAAAGGTACACAGAGGTCAGACTCCCAATAACATGAGTGACTCCCTATAGAACATAAACATGGAGTGTCCCCCTCGAAAGGTACACAGAGGTCAGACTCCCAATCAACATGAATGACTCCCTATAGAACCTAAACATTGAGTGTCCCCCTCGAAAGGTACACAGAGGTCAGACTCCCCATAAACATGAGTGACTCCCTATAGAACATAAACATGGAGTGTCCCCTACGAATGGTACACAGAGGTCAGGCTACCAATCAACATGAATGAGTGCCTATAGACCCTAAACATGGAGTGTCCCCCTCAAAAGGTACACAGAGGTCAGACTCCCAATAACATGAGTGACTCCCTATAGAACATAAACATGGAGTGTCCCCCTCGAAAGGTACACAGAGGTCAGACTCCCAATCAACATGAATGACTCCCTATAGAACCTAAACATTGAGTGTCCCCCTCGAAAGGTACACAGAGGTCAGACTCCCCATAAACATGAGTGACTCCCTATAGAACATAAACATGGAGTGTCCCCTACGAATGGTACACAGAGGTCAGGCTACCAATCAACATGAATGACTCCCTATAGAACATAAACATGGAGTGTCCCCCACCAAAGGTACACAGAGGTCAGGGTACCAATCAATATGAATGACTGCCTATAGAACCTAAACATGGAGTGTCCCCCTCGAAAGGTACACAGAGGTCAGACTACCAATTAACATGAATGACTCTATATAGGACATAAACATGGAGTGTCCCCCACGAAGGTGCACAGAGATCAGACTCCCCATAAACATGAGTGACTCCCTATAAAACATAAACATGGAGTTTCCCCCACGAAAGGTACACAGAGGTCAGACTACCAATAACATGAGTGACTCCCTATAGAACCTAATCATGGAGTGTCCCCCTCGAAAGGTACACAGAGGTCAGACTCCCCATCAACATGAGTGACTCTATATAGGACATAAACATGGAGTGTTCCCCTCGAAAGGTACACAGAGGTCAGATTCCCAATAAAATGAGTGACTCCCTATAGAACCTGTGTACCTTTCGAGGGGGACTCTCCAGGTTTAGAGGTCAGACTCCCCATCGACATGAGTGACTCCCTATAAAACATAAACATGGAGTGCCCCCCTCGAAAGGTACACAGAGGTCAAACTCCCAATAACATGAGTGATTCCCTATAGAACCTGTGTACCTTTCGAGGGGGACTCTCCAGGTTTAGAGGTCAGACTCCCCATCAACATGAGTGACTCCCTATAAAACATAAACATGGAGTGTCCTCTACGAAAGGTACACAGGGGTCAGACTACCAATCAACATGAAAGACTCCCTATAGAACCTAAACATGGAGTGTCCCCCTCGAAAATACACAGAGGTCATACTCCCAATAACATGAGTGACTCCCTATAGAACCTAAACATTGAGTGTCCCCCTCGAAAGGTACACAGAGGTCAGACTCCCCATAAACATGAGTGACTCCCTATAGAACCTAAACATGGAGTGTCCCCCTCGAAAGGTACACAGAGGTCAGACTCCCAATAACATGAGTGACTCCCTATAGAACCTAAACATTGAGTGTCCCCCTCGAAAGGTACACAGAGGTTAGACTCCCAATCAACATAAATGACTCCCTATAGAACATAAACTTGGAGTGTCCCCCACGAAGGTGCACAGAGATCAGACTCCCCATAAACATGAGTGACTCCCTATAGAACCTAAACATGGAGTGCCCCCCTCGAAAGGTACACAGAGGTCAGACTCCCCATAAACATGAGTGACTCCCTATAGAACCTAAACATGGAGTGTCCCCCTGGAAAGGTACACAGAGGTCAGACTCCCAATAACATGAGTGACTCCCTATAAAACATAAACATGGAGTGTCCCCTACTAAAGGTACACAGAGGTCAGACTACCAATCAACATGAATGACTCCCTATAGAACATAAACATGGAGTGTCCCCCACGAAGGTGCACAGAGATCAGACTCCCAATAACATGAGTGACTCCCTATAGAATCTGTGTACCTTTCCAGGGGGGCACTCCAGGTTTAGAGGTCAGACTCCCCATAAACATGAGTGACTCCCTATAAAACATAAACATGCAGTGTCCCCTACGAAAGGTACACAGAGGTCAGACTCCCAATAACATGAGTGACTCCCTATAGAACCTAAACATGGATTGTCCCCCTCAAAAGGTACACAGAGGTCAGACTCCCCATAAACATGAGTGACTCCCTATAGAACATAAACATGGAGTGTCCCCTACGAATGGTACACAGAGGTCAGGCTACCAATCAACATGAATGACTCCCTATAGAACATAAACATGGAGTGTCCCCCTCGAAAGGTACACAGAGGTCAGACTACCAATTAACATGAATGACTCTATATAGGACATAAACATGGAGTGTCCCCCACGAAGGTGCACAGAGATCAGACTCCCCATAAACATGAGTGACTCCGTATAAAACATAAACATGGAGTTTCCCCCACGAATGGTACACAGAGGTCAGACTACCAATGACATGAGTGACTCCCTATAGAACCTAATCATGGAGTGTCCCCCTCGAAAGGTACACAGAGGTCAGACTCCCCATCAACATGAGTGACTCTATATAGGACATAAACATGGAGTGTTCCCCTCGAAAGGTACACAGAGGTCAGATTCCCAATAACATGAGTGACTCCCTATAGAACCTGTGTACATTTCGAGGGGGACTCTCCAGGTTTAGAGGTCAGACTCCCCATCGACATGAGTGACTCCCTATAAAACATAAACATGGAGTTTCCCCCACGAAAGGTACACAGAGGTCAGACTACCAATAACATGAGTGACTCTATATAGGACATAAACATGGAGTGTTCCCCTCGAAAGGTACACAGAGGTCAGATTCCCAATAACATGAGTGACTCCCTATAGAACCTAAACATGGAGTGTCCCCCTCGAAAGGTACACAGAGGTCAGATTGCCAATCAACATGAATGACTCTCTATAGAACATAAACATGGAGTGTCCCCCTCGAAAATACACAGAGGTCAGACTCCCAATAACATGAGTGACTCCCTATAGAACCTAAACCTGGAGTGTCCCCCTCGAAAGGTACACAGAGGTCAGACTCCCAATAACATGAGTGACTCCCTATAAAACATAAACATGGAGTGCCCCCCTCGAAAGGTACACAGAGGTCAAACTCCCAATAACATGAGTTACTCCCTATAGAACCTGTGTACCTTTCGAGGGGGACTCTCCAGGTTTAGAGGTCAGACTCCCCATCAACATGAGTGACTCCCTATAAAACATAAAAATGGAGTTTCCCCCACGAAAGGTACACAGAGGTCAGACTACCAATAACATGAGTGACTCCCTATAGAACCTAATCATGGAGTGTCCCCCTCGAAAGGTACACAGAGGTCAGACTACCAATTAACATGAATGACTCTATATAGGACATAAACATGGAGTGTTCCCCTCGAAAGGTACACAGAGGTCAGACTCCCAATAAAATGAGTGACTCCGTATAGAATCTGTGTACCTTTCGAGGGGGACACTCCATGTTTAGAGGTCAGACTCCACATAAACATGAGTGACTCCCTATAAAACATAAACATGGAGTGTCCTCTACGAAAGGTACACAGGGGTCAGACTACCAATCAACATGAAAGACTCCCTATAGAACCTAAACATGGAGTGTCCCCCTCGAAAATACACAGAGGTCATACTCCCAATAATATGAGTGACTCCCTATAGAACCTAAACATTGAGTGTCCCCCTCGAAAGGTACTAGAGGTTAGAATCCCAATCAACATAAATGACTCCCTATAGAACATAAACTTGGAGTGTCCCCCACGAAGGTGCACAGAGATCAGACTCCCTATAAACATGAGTGACTCCCTATAGAACCTAAACATGGAGTGTCCCCCTCGAAAGGTACACAGAGGTCAGACTCCCCATAAACATGATTGACTCCCTATAGAACCTAAACATGGAGTGCCCCCCTCGAAAGGTACACAGAGGTCAGACTCCCAATAAAATGAGTGACTCCCTATAGAATCTGTGTACCTTTCGAAGGGGACACTCCAGGTTAAGAGGTCAGACTCCCCATGAACATGAGTGACTCCCTATAAAACATAAACATTGAGTGTCCCCTACGAAAGGTACACAGAGGTCAGACTACCAATCAACATGAAAGACTCCTTATAGAACCTAAACATGGAGTGTCCCCCTCGAAAGGTACACAGAGGTCAGACTCCCAATAACATGAGTGACTCCCTATAGAACCTAAACCTGGAGTGTCCCCCTCGAAAGGTACACAGAGGTCAGACTCCAATAACATGAGTGACTCCCTATAAAACATAAACATGGAGTGTCCCCTACGAAAGGTACACAGATGTCAGAGTACCAATCAACATGAATGACTGCCTATAGAACCTAAACATGGAGTGTCCCCCTCGAAAGGTACACAGAGGTCAGACTACCAATTAACATGAATGACTCTATATAGGACATAAACATGGAGTGTTCCCCTCGAAAGGTACACAGAGGTCAGATTCCTAATAACATGAGTGACTCCCTATAGAACCTAAACCTGCAGTGTCCCCCTCGAAAGGTACACAGAGGTCAGACTACCAATCAACATGAGTGACTCCCTATAAAACATAAACATGGAGTGTCCCCTACTAAAGGTACACAGAGGTCAGACTACCAATCAACATGAATGACTCCCTATAGAACATAAACTTGGAGTGTCCCCCACGAAGGTGCACAGAGATCAGACTCCCAATCACATGAGTGACTCCCGATAAAATCTGTGTACCTTTCCAGGGGGACACTCCAGGTTTAGAGGTCAGACTCCCCATAAACATGAGTGACTCCCTATAAAACATAAACATGGAGTGTCCCCTACGAAAGGTACACAGAGGTCAGACTACCAATCAACATGAAAGACTCCCTATAGAACCTAAACATGGAGTGTCCCCCTCGAAAGGTACAAAGAGGTAAGATTACCAATCAACATGCATGACTCCCTATAGACCCAAATATTGAGTGTCCCCCTCGAAAGGTACACAGAGGTCAGACTCCCCATAAACATGAGTGACTCCCTATAAAACATAAACATGGAGTGTCCCCTACGAAAGGTTCACAGAGGTCAGACTCCCAATAACATGAGTGACTCCCTATAGAACCTAAACATGGATTGTCCCCCTCAAAAGGTACACAGAGGTCAGACTACCAATAAACATGAATGACTCTATATAGAACCTAAACCTGGAGTGTCCCCCTCGAAAGGTACACAGAGGTCAGACTCCCCATAAACATGAGTGACTCCCTATAGAACATAAACATGGAGTGCCCCCCTCGAAAGGTACACAGAGGTCAAACTCCCAATAACATGAGTGACTCCCTATAGAACCTGTGTACCTTTCGAGGGGGACTCTCCAGGTTTAGAGGTCAGACTCCCCATCAACATGAGTGACTCCCTATAAAACATAAAAATGGAGTTTCCCCCACGAAAGGTACACAGAGGTCAGACTACCAATAACATGAGTGACTCCCTATAGAACCTAATCATGGAGTGTCCCCCTCGAAAGGTACACAGAGGTCAGACTACCAATTAACATGAATGACTCTATATAGGACATAAACATGGAGTGTTCCCCTCGAAAGGTACACGGAGTTCAGACTCCCAATAAAATGAGTGACTCCGTATAGAATCTGTGTACCTTTCGAGGGGGACACTCCATGTTTAGAGGTCAGACTCCCCATAAACATGAGAGACTCCCTATAAAACATAAACATGGAGTGTCCTCTACGAAAGGTACACAGGGGTCAAACTACCAATCAACATGAAAGACTCCCTATAGAACCTAAACATGGAGTGTCCCCCACGAATGGTACACAGAGGTCAGACTACCAATGACATGAGTGACTCCCTATAGAACCTAATCATGGAGTGTCCCCCTTGAAAGGTACACAGAGGTCAGACTCCCCATCAACATGAGTGACTCTATATAGGACATAAACATGGAGTGTTCCCCTCGAAAGGTACACAGAGGTCAGATTCCCAATAACATGAGTGACTCCCTATAGAACCTGTGTACCTTTCGAGGGGGACTCTCCAGGTTTAGAGGTCAGACTCCCCATCGACATGAGTGACTCCCTATAAAACATAAACATGGAGTTTCCCCCACGAAAGGTACACAGAGGTCAGACTACCAATAACATGAGTGACTCTATATAGGACATAAACATGGAGTGTTCCCCTCGAAAGGTACACAGAGGTCAGATTCCCAATAACATGAGTGACTCCCTATAGAACCTAAACATGGAGTGTCCCCCTCGAAAGGTACACAGAGGTCAGATTGCCAATCAACATGAATGACTCTCTATAGAACATAAACATGGAGTGTCCCCCTCGAAAATACACAGAGGTCAGACTCCCAATAACATGAGTGACTCCCTATAGAACCTAAACCTGGAGTGTCCCCCTCGAAAGGTACACAGAGGTCAGACTCCCAATAACATGAGTGACTCCCTATAAAACATAAACATGGAGTGCCCCCCTCGAAAGGTACACAGAGGTCAAACTCCCAATAACATGAGTGACTCCCTATAGAACCTGTGTACCTTTCGAGGGGGACTCTCCAGGTTTAGAGGTCAGACTCCCCATCAACATGAGTGACTCCCTATAAAACATAAACATGGAGTGTCCTCTACGAAAGGTACACAGGGGTCAGACTACCAATCAACATGAAAGACTCCCTATAGAACCTAAACATGTAGTGTCCCCCTCGAAAATATACAGAGGTCATACTCCCAATAACATGAGTGACTCCCTATAGAACCTAAACATTGAGTGTCCCCCTCGAAAGGTACACAGAGGTTATACTCCCAATCAACATAAATGACTCCCTATAGAACATAAACTTGGAGTGTCCCCCACGAAGGTGCACAGAGATCAGACTCCCCATAAACATGAGTGACTCCCTATAGAACCTAAACTTGGAGTGTCCCCCTCGAAAGGTACACAGAGGTCAGACTCCCCATAAACATGAGTGACTCCCTATAGAACCTAAACATGGAGTGTCCCCCTCGAAAGGTACACAGAGGTCAGACTCCCCATAAACATGAGTGACTCCCTATAGAACCTAAACATGGAGTGTCCCCCTCGAAAGGTACACAGAGGTCAGACTCCCAATAACATGAGTGACTTCCTATAAAACATAAACATGGAGTGTCCCCTACTAAAGGTACACAGAGGTCAGACTACCAATCAACATGAATGACTCCCTATAGAACATAAACATGGAGTGTCCCCCACGAAGGTGCACAGAGATCAGACTCCCAATAACATGAGTGACTCCCTATAGAATCTGTGTACCTTTCCAGGGGGCACTCCAGGTTTAGAGGTCAGACTCCCCATAAACATGAGTGACTCCCTATAAAACATAAACATGGAGTGTCCCCTACGAAAGGTACACAGAGGTCAGACTACCAATCAACATGAAAGACTCCCTATAGAACCTAAACATGGAGTGTCCCCCTCGAAAGGTACAAAGAGGTAAGATAACCAATCAACATACATGACTCCCTATAGAACCAAATATTGAGTGTCCCCCTCGAAAGGTACACAGAGGTCAGACTCCCCATAAACATGAGTGACTCCCCATAAAACATAAACATGGAGTGTCCCCCACGAAAGGTACACAGAGGTCAGACTCCCCATAAACATGAGTGACTCCCTATAAAACATAAACATGGAGTGTCCCCTACGAAAGGTACACAGATGTCAGACTCCCAATAACATGAGTGACTCCCTATAGAACCTAAACATGGATTCTCCCCCTCAAAAGGTACACAGAGGTCAGACTACCAATAAACATGAATGACTCTATATAGAACCTAAACCTGGAGTGTCCCCCTCGAAAGGTACACAGAGGTCAGACTCCCCATAAACATGAGTGACTCCCTATAGAACATAAACATGGAGTGCCCCCCTCGAAAGGTACACAGAGGTCAAACTCCCAATAACATGAGTGACTCCCTATAGAACCTGTGTACCTTTCGAGGGGGACTCTCCAGGTTTAGAGGTCAGACTCCCCATCAACATGAGTGACTCCCTATAAAACATAAAAATGGAGTTTCCCCCACGAAAGGTACACAGAGGTCAGACTACCAATAACATGAGTGACTCCCTATAGAACCTAATCATGGAGTGTCCCCCTCGAAAGGTACACAGAGGTCAGACTACCAATTAACATGAATGACTCTATATAGGACATAAACATGGAGTGTTCCCCTCGAAAGGTACACAGAGGTCAGACTTCCAATAAAATGAGTGACTCCGTATAGAATCTGTGTACCTTTCGAGGGGGACACTCCATGTTTAGAGGTCAGACTCCACATAAACATGAGTGACTCCCTATAAAACATAAACATGGAGTGTCCTCTACGAAAGGTACACAGGGGTCAGACTACCAATCAACATGAAAGACTCCCTATAGAACCTAAACATGGAGTGTCCCCCTCGAAAATACACAGAGGTCATACTCCCAATAACATGAGTGACTCCCTATAGAACCTAAACATTGAGTGTCCCCCTCGAAAGGTACACAGAGGTTAGAATCCCAATCAACATAAATGACTCCCTATAGAACATAAACTTGGAGTGTCCCCCACGAAGGTGCACAGAGATCAGACTCCCTATAAACATGAGTGACTCCCTATAGAACCTAAACATGGAGTGTCCCCCTCGAAAGGTACACAGAGGTCAGACTCCCCATAAACATGAGTGACTCCCTATAGAACCTAAACATGGAGTGTCCCCCTCGAAAGGTACACAGAGGTCAGACTCCCCATAAACATGATTGACTCCCTATAGAACCTAAACATGGAGTGCCCCCCTCGAAAGGTACACAGAGGTCAGACTCCCAATAAAATGAGTGACTCCCTATAGAATCTGTGTACCTTTCGAAGGGGACACTCCAGGTTAAGAGGTCAGACTCCCCATGAACATGAGTGACTCCCTATAAAACATAAACATTGAGTGTCCCCTACGAAAGGTACACAGAGGTCAGAGTACCAATCAACATGAATGACTGCCTATAGAACCTAAACATGGAGTGTCCCCCTCGAAAGCTACACAGAGGTCAGACTACCAATTAACATGAATGACTCTATATAGGACATAAACATGGAGTGTTCCCCTCGAAAGGTACACAGAGGTCAGATTCCTAATAACATGAGTGACTCCCTATAGAACCTAAACCTGCAGTGTCCCCCTCGAAAGGTACACAGAGGTCAGACTACCAATCAACATGAGTGACTCCCTATAAAACATAAACATGGAGTGTCCCCTACTAAAGGTACACAGAGGTCAGACTACCAATCAACATGAATGACTCCCTATAGAACATAAACTTGGAGTGTCCCCCACGAAGGTGCACAGAGATCAGACTCCCAATCACATGAGTGACTCCCGATAGAATCTGTGTACCTTTCCAGGGGGACACTCCAGGTTTAGAGGTCAGACTCCCCATAAACATGAGTGACTCCCTATAAAACATAAACATGGAGTGTCCCCTACGAAAGGTACACAGAGGTCAGACTACCAATCAACATGAAAGACTACCTATAGAACCTAAACATGGAGTGTCCCCCTCGAAAGGTACAAAGAGGTAAGATTACCAATCAACATGCATGACTCCCTATAGAACCTAAACATTGAGTGTCCCCCTCGAAAGGTACACAGAGGTCAGACTCCCCATAAACATGAGTGACTCCCTATAGAACCTAAACATGGAGTGTCCCCCTCGAAAGGTACACAGAGGTCAGATTGCCAATCAACATGAATGACTCTCTATAGAATATAAACATGGAGTGTCCCCCTCGAAAATACACAGAGGTCAGACTACCAATAACATGAGTGACTCCCTATAAAACATAAACATGGAGTGCCCCCCTCGAAAGGTACACAGAGGTCAAACTCCCAATAACATGAGTGACTCCCTATAGAACCTGTGTACCTTTCGAGGGGGACTCTCCAGGTTTAGAGGTCAGACTCCCCATCAACATGAGTGACTCCCTATAAAACATAAACATGGAGTGTCCTCTACGAAAGGTACACAGGGGTCAGACTACCAATCAACATGAAAGACTCCCTATAGAACCTAAACATGGAGTGTCCCCCTCGAAAATACACAGAGGTCATACTCCCAATAACATGAGTGACTCCCTATAGAACCTAAACATTGAGTGTCCCCCTCGAAAGGTACACAGAGGTTATACTCCCAATCAACATAAATGACTCCCTATAGAACATAAACTTGGAGTGTCCCCCACGAAGGTGCACAGAGATCAGACTCCCCATAAACATGAGTGACTCCCTATAGAACCTAAACATGGAGTGTCCCCCTCGAAAGGTACACAGAGGTCAGACTCCCCATAAACATGAGTGACTCCCTATAGAACCTAAACATGGAGTGTCCCCCTCGAAAGGTACACAGAGGTCAGACTCCCCATAAACATGAGTGACTCCCTATAGAACCTAAACATGGAGTGTCCCCCTCGAAAGGTACACAGAGGTCAGACTCCCAATAACATGAGTGACTCCCTATAAAACATAAACATGGAGTGTCCCCTACTAAAGGTACACAGAGGTCAGACTACCAATCAACATGAATGACTCCCTATAGAACATAAACATGGAGTGTCCCCCACGAAGGTGCACAGAGATCAGACTCCCAATAACATGAGTGACTCCCTATAGAATCTGTGTACCTTTCCAGGGGGCACTCCAGGTTTAGAGGTCAGACTCCCCGTAAACATGAGTGACTCCCTATAAAACATAAACATGGAGTGTCCCCTACGAAAGGTACACAGAGGTCAGACTACCAATCAACATGAAAGACTCCCTATAGAACCTAAACATGGAGTGTCCCCCTCGAAAGGTACAAAGAGGTAAGATTACCAATCAACATGCATGACTCCCTATAGAACCTAAACATTGAGTGTCCCCCTCGAAAGGTACACAGAGGTCAGACTCCCCATAAACATGAGTGACTCCCTATAAAACATAAACATGGAGTGTCCCCCTCGAAAGGTACACAGAGGTCAGACTCCCCATAAACATGAGTGACTCCCTATAGAACCTAAACATGGAGTGTCCCCCTCGAAAGGTACACAGAGGTCAGACTCCCCATAAACATGAGTGACTCCCTATAGAACCTAAACATGGAGTGTCCCCCTCGAAAGGTACACAGAGGTCAGACTCCCAATAACATGAGTGACTCCCTATAAAACATAAACATGGAGTGTCCCCTACTAAAGGTACACAGAGGTCAGACTACCAATCAACATGAATGACTCCCTATAGAACATAAACATGGAGTGTCCCCCACGAAGGTGCACAGAGATCAGACTCCCAATAACATGAGTGACTCCCTATAGAATCTGTGTACCTTTCCAGGGGGCACTCCAGGTTTAGAGGTCAGACTCCCCATAAACATGAGTGACTCCCTATAAAACATAAACATGGAGTGTCCCCTACGAAAGGTACACAGAGGTCAGACTACCAATCAACATGAAAGACTCCCTATAGAACCTAAACATGGAGTGCCCCCCTCGAAAGGTACACAGAGGTCAAACTCCCAATAACATGAGTGACTCCCTATAGAACCTGTGTACCTTTCGAGGGGGACTCTCCAGGTTTAGAGGTCAGACTCCCCATCAACATGAGTGACTCCCTATAAAACATAAAAATGGAGTTTCCCCCACGAAAGGTACACAGAGGTCAGACTACCAATAACATGAGTGCCTCCCTATAGAACCTAATCATGGAGTGTCCCCCTCGAAAGGTACACAGAGGTCAGACTACCAATTAACATGAATGACTCTATATAGGACATAAACATGGAGTGTTCCCCTTGAAAGGTACACAGAGGCCAGACTCCCCATAAACATGAGTGACTCCCTATAAAACATAAACATGGAGTGTCCTCTACGAAAGGTACACAGGGGTCAGACTACCAATCAACATGAAAGACTCTCTATAAAACCTAAACATGGAGTGTCCCCCTCGAAAGGTACACAGAGGTCAGACTCCCAATAACATGAGTGACTCCCTATAGAACCTAAACATTGAGTGTCCCCCTCGAAAGGTACACAGAGGTTAGAATCCCAATCAACATAAATGACTCCCTATAGAACATAAACTTGGAGTGTCCCCCACGAAGGTGCACAGAGATCAGACTCCCTATAAACATGAGTGACTCCCTATAGAACCTAAACATGGAGTGTCCCCCTCGAACGGTACACAGAGGTCAGACTCTCCATAAACATGATTGACTCCCTATAGAACCTAAACATGGAGTGTCCCCCTCGAAAGGTACACAGAGGTCAGACTCCCAATAACATGAGTGACTCCCTATAAAACATAAACATGGAGTGTCCCCTACTAAAGGTACACAGAGGTCAGACTACCAATCAACATGAATGACTCCCTATAGAACCTAAACATGGAGTGTCCCCCTCGAAAGGTACACAGAGGTCAGACTCCCAATAACATGAGTGACTCCCTATAAAACATAAACATGGAGTGTCCCCTACGAAAGGTACACAGATGTCAGAGTACCAATCAACATGAATGACTGCCTATAGAACCTAAACATGGAGTGTCCCCCTCGAAAGGTACACAGAGGTCAGACTACCAATTAACATGAATGACTCCCTATAGAACCTAAACATGGAGTGTCCCCCTCGAAAGGTACAAAGAGGTAAGATTACCAATCAACATGCATGACTCCCTATAGAACCTAAACATTGAGTGTCCCCCTCGAAAGGTACACAGAGGTCAGACTCCCCATAAACATGAGTGACTCCCTATAGAACCTAAACCGGAGTGTCCCCCTCGAAAGGTACACAGAGGTCAGACTCCCCATAAACATGAGTGACTCCCTATAAAACATAAACATGGAGTGTCCCCTACGAAAGGTACACAGAGGTCAGACTCCCAATAACATGAGTGACTCCCTATAGAACCTAAACATGGATTGTCCCCTACGAAATGTACACAGAGGTCAGACTACCAATCAACATGAATGACTTCCTATAGAACGTAAACATGGAGTGTCCCCCTCGAAAGGTACACAGAGGTCAGACTCCCCATAAACATGAGTGACTGCCTATAGAACCTAAACCTGGAGTGTCCCCCTCGAACGGTACACAGAGGTCAAACTCCCAATAACATGAGTGACTCCCTATAGAACATAAACATGGAGTGTCCCCCTCGAAAGGTACACAGAGGTCAGACTCCCCATAAACATGAATGACTCCCTATAGAACATAAACATGGAGTGTCCCCCACCAAAGGTACACAGAGGTCTGACAACCAATCAATATGAATGACTCCCTATAGAACCTAAACATGGAGTGTCCCCCTCGAAAATACACAGAGGTCAGACTCCTAATAACATGAGTGACTCCCAAAGGAACCTAAACATGGAGTGCCCCCCTCGAAAGGTACACAGAGGTCAGACTCCCAATAACATGAGTGACTCCCTATAGAACCTGTGTACCTTTCGAGGGGGACTCTCCAGGTTTAGAGGTCAGACTCCCCCTCAACATGAGTGACTCCCTATAAAACATAAACATGGAGTTTCCCCCACGAAAGGTACACAGAGGTCAGACTACCAATAACATGAGTGACTCCCTATAGAACCTAAACATGGAGTGTCCCCCTCGAAAGGTACACAGAGGTCAGATTGCCAATCAACATGAATGACTCCCTATAGAACATAATCATGGAGTGTTCCCCTTGAAAATACACAGAGGTCAGACTCCCAATAACATGAGTGACTCCCTATAAAACATAAACATGGAGTGTCCCCTACGAAAGGTACACAGAGGTCAGACTACCAATCAACATGAAAGACTCCCTATAGAACCTAAACATGGAGTGTCCCCCTCGAAAGGTACAAAGAGGTAAGATTACCAATCAACATGCATGACTCCCTATAGAACCTAAACATTGAGTGTCCCCCTCGAAAGGTACACAGAGGTCAGACTCCCCATAAACATGAGTGACTCCCTATAGAACCTAAACATGGAGTGTCCCCCTCGAAAGGTACACAGAGGTCAGATTGCCAATCAACATGAATGACTCTCTATAGAATATAAACATGGAGTGTCCCCCTCGAAAATACACAGAGGTCAGACTACCAATAACATGAGTGACTCCCTATAAAACATAAACATGGAGTGCCCCCCTCGAAAGGTACACAGAGGTCAAACTCCCAATAACATGAGTGACTCCCTATAGAACCTGTGTACCTTTCGAGGGGGACTCTCCAGGTTTAGAGGTCAGACTCCCCATCAACATGAGTGACTCCCTATAAAACATAAACATGGAGTGTCCTCTACGAAAGGTACACAGGGGTCAGACTACCAATCAACATGAAAGACTCCCTATAGAACCTAAACATGGAGTGTCCCCCTCGAAAATACACAGAGGTCATACTCCCAATAACATGAGTGACTCCCTATAGAACCTAAACATTGAGTGTCCCCCTCGAAAGGTACACAGAGGTTATACTCCCAATCAACATAAATGACTCCCTATAGAACATAAACTTGGAGTGTCCCCCACGAAGGTGCACAGAGATCAGACTCCCCATAAACATGAGTGACTCCCTATAGAACCTAAACATGGAGTGTCCCCCTCGAAAGGTACACAGAGGTCAGACTCCCCATAAACATGAGTGACTCCCTATAGAACCTAAACATGGAGTGTCCCCCTCGAAAGGTACACAGAGGTCAGACTCCCCATAAACATGAGTGACTCCCTATAGAACCTAAACATGGAGTGTCCCCCTCGAAAGGTACACAGAGGTCAGACTCCCAATAACATGAGTGACTCCCTATAAAACATAAACATGGAGTGTCCCCTACTAAAGGTACACAGAGGTCAGACTACCAATCAACATGAATGACTCCCTATAGAACATAAACATGGAGTGTCCCCCACGAAGGTGCACAGAGATCAGACTCCCAATAACATGAGTGACTCCCTATAGAATCTGTGTACCTTTCCAGGGGGCACTCCAGGTTTAGAGGTCAGACTCCCCGTAAACATGAGTGACTCCCTATAAAACATAAACATGGAGTGTCCCCTACGAAAGGTACACAGAGGTCAGACTACCAATCAACATGAAAGACTCCCTATAGAACCTAAACATGGAGTGTCCCCCTCGAAAGGTACAAAGAGGTAAGATTACCAATCAACATGCATGACTCCCTATAGAACCTAAACATTGAGTGTCCCCCTCGAAAGGTACACAGAGGTCAGACTCCCCATAAACATGAGTGACTCCCTATAAAACATAAACATGGAGTGTCCCCCTCGAAAGGTACACAGAGGTCAGACTCCCCATAAACATGAGTGACTCCCTATAGAACCTAAACATGGAGTGTCCCCCTCGAAAGGTACACAGAGGTCAGACTCCCCATAAACATGAGTGACTCCCTATAGAACCTAAACATGGAGTGTCCCCCTCGAAAGGTACACAGAGGTCAGACTCCCAATAACATGAGTGACTCCCTATAAAACATAAACATGGAGTGTCCCCTACTAAAGGTACACAGAGGTCAGACTACCAATCAACATGAATGACTCCCTATAGAACATAAACATGGAGTGTCCCCCACGAAGGTGCACAGAGATCAGACTCCCAATAACATGAGTGACTCCCTATAGAATCTGTGTACCTTTCCAGGGGGCACTCCAGGTTTAGAGGTCAGACTCCCCATAAACATGAGTGACTCCCTATAAAACATAAACATGGAGTGTCCCCTACGAAAGGTACACAGAGGTCAGACTACCAATCAACATGAAAGACTCCCTATAGAACCTAAACATGGAGTGCCCCCCTCGAAAGGTACACAGAGGTCAAACTCCCAATAACATGAGTGACTCCCTATAGAACCTGTGTACCTTTCGAGGGGGACTCTCCAGGTTTAGAGGTCAGACTCCCCATCAACATGAGTGACTCCCTATAAAACATAAAAATGGAGTTTCCCCCACGAAAGGTACACAGAGGTCAGACTACCAATAACATGAGTGCCTCCCTATAGAACCTAATCATGGAGTGTCCCCCTCGAAAGGTACACAGAGGTCAGACTACCAATTAACATGAATGACTCTATATAGGACATAAACATGGAGTGTTCCCCTTGAAAGGTACACAGAGGCCAGACTCCCCATAAACATGAGTGACTCCCTATAAAACATAAACATGGAGTGTCCTCTACGAAAGGTACACAGGGGTCAGACTACCAATCAACATGAAAGACTCCCTATAAAACCTAAACATGGAGTGTCCCCCTCGAAAGGTACACAGAGGTCAGACTCCCAATAACATGAGTGACTCCCTATAGAACCTAAACATTGAGTGTCCCCCTCGAAAGGTACACAGAGGTTAGAATCCCAATCAACATAAATGACTCCCTATAGAACATAAACTTGGAGTGTCCCCCACGAAGGTGCACAGAGATCAGACTCCCTATAAACATGAGTGACTCCCTATAGAACCTAAACATGGAGTGTCCCCCTCGAACGGTACACAGAGGTCAGACTCTCCATAAACATGATTGACTCCCTATAGAACCTAAACATGGAGTGTCCCCCTCGAAAGGTACACAGAGGTCAGACTCCCAATAACATGAGTGACTCCCTATAAAACATAAACATGGAGTGTCCCCTACTAAAGGTACACAGAGGTCAGACTACCAATCAACATGAATGACTCCCTATAGAACCTAAACATGGAGTGTCCCCCTCGAAAGGTACACAGAGGTCAGACTCCCAATAACATGAGTGACTCCCTATAAAACATAAACATGGAGTGTCCCCTACGAAAGGTACACAGATGTCAGAGTACCAATCAACATGAATGACTGCCTATAGAACCTAAACATGGAGTGTCCCCCTCGAAAGGTACACAGAGGTCAGACTACCAATTAACATGAATGACTCCCTATAGAACCTAAACATGGAGTGTCCCCCTCGAAAGGTACAAAGAGGTAAGATTACCAATCAACATGCATGACTCCCTATAGAACCTAAACATTGAGTGTCCCCCTCGAAAGGTACACAGAGGTCAGACTCCCCATAAACATGAGTGACTCCCTATAGAACCTAAACCGGAGTGTCCCCCTCGAAAGGTACACAGAGGTCAGACTCCCCATAAACATGAGTGACTCCCTATAAAACATAAACATGGAGTGTCCCCTACGAAAGGTACACAGAGGTCAGACTCCCAATAACATGAGTGACTCCCTATAGAACCTAAACATGGATTGTCCCCTACGAAATGTACACAGAGGTCAGACTACCAATCAACATGAATGACTTCCTATAGAACGTAAACATGGAGTGTCCCCCTCGAAAGGTACACAGAGGTCAGACTCCCCATAAACATGAGTGACTGCCTATAGAACCTAAACCTGGAGTGTCCCCCTCGAACGGTACACAGAGGTCAAACTCCCAATAACATGAGTGACTCCCTATAGAACATAAACATGGAGTGTCCCCCTCGAAAGGTACACAGAGGTCAGACTCCCCATAAACATGAATGACTCCCTATAGAACATAAACATGGAGTGTCCCCCACCAAAGGTACACAGAGGTCTGACAACCAATCAATATGAATGACTCCCTATAGAACCTAAACATGGAGTGTCCCCCTCGAAAATACACAGAGGTCAGACTCCTAATAACATGAGTGACTCCCAAAGGAACCTAAACATGGAGTGCCCCCCTCGAAAGGTACACAGAGGTCAGACTCCCAATAACATGAGTGACTCCCTATAGAACCTGTGTACCTTTCGAGGGGGACTCTCCAGGTTTAGAGGTCAGACTCCCCCTCAACATGAGTGACTCCCTATAAAACATAAACATGGAGTTTCCCCCACGAAAGGTACACAGAGGTCAGACTACCAATAACATGAGTGACTCCCTATAGAACCTAAACATGGAGTGTCCCCCTCGAAAGGTACACAGAGGTCAGATTGCCAATCAACATGAATGACTCCCTATAGAACATAATCATGGAGTGTTCCCCTTGAAAATACACAGAGGTCAGACTCCCAATAACATGAGTGACTCCCTGTAGAACCTAAACCTGGAATGTCCCCCTCTAAAGGTACACAGAGGTCAGACTACCAATCAACATGAGTGACTCCCTATAGAACCTAAACATGGAGTGTCCCGCTCGAAAGGTACACAGAGGTCAGATTACCAATCAACATGAATGACTCCCTATAGAACCTAAACATTGAGTGTCCCCCTCGAAAGGTACACAGAGGTCAGACTCCCCATAAACATGAGTGACTCCCCATAAAACATAAACATGGAGTGTCCCCCACGAAAGGTACACAGAGGTCAGACTCCCCATAAACATGAGTGACTCCCTATAGAATCTGTGTACCTTTCGAGGGGGACACTCCAGGTTTAGAGGTCAGACTCCCCATAAACATGAGTGACTCCCTATAAAACATAAACATGGAGTGTCCCCTACAAAAGGTACACAGAGGTCAGACTACCAATCAACATGAAAGACTCCCTATAGAACCTAAATATGGGTTGTCCCCCTCGAAAGGTACACAGAGGTAAGATTACCAATCAACATGAATGACTCCCTATAGAACCTAAACATTGAGTGTCCCCCTCGAAAGGTACACAGAGGTCAGACTCCCCATAAACATGAGTGACTCCCCATAAAACATAAACATGGAGTGTCCCCCACGAAAGGTACACAGAGGTCAGACTCCCCATAAACATGAGTGACTCCCTATAAAACATAAACATGCTGTGTCCCCTACGAAAGGTACACAGAGGTCAGACTCCCAATAACATGAGTGACTCCCTATAGAACCTAAACATGGATTGTCCCCCTCGAAAGGTACACAGAGGTCAGACTACCAATCAACATGAGTGACTCCCAAAGGAAGCTAAACATGGAGTGTCCCCCTCGAAAGGTACACAGAGGCCAGACTCCCCATAAACATGAGTGACTCCCTATAAAACATAAACATGGAGTGTCCCCCACGAAAGGCACACAGAGGTCAGACTACCAATCAACATGAATGACTCTCTATAGAACATAAACATGGCGTGTTCCCCACGAAAGGTACACAGAGGTCAGACTCCCCATAAACATGAGTGACTCACTATAGAACATAAACATGGAGTGTACCCCACGAACGGTACATAAGAGGTCGACTCCCCATAAACATGACTCCCTATAGAACATAAACATGGAGTGTCCCCCTTGAAAGGTACACAGAGGTCAGACTCCCCATAAACATGAGTGTCCCCCTCGAAAGGTACACAGAGGTCAGACTCCCCATAAACATGAGTGACTCCCTATAGAACATAAACATGGGGTGTCCCCCATGGAAGGTACACAGAGGTTAGCCTCCCTGGGGTCCTAGCCTCACAGGCCGGGGTGCTGGCGGTGGCAGCAAGGGCTTCAGTGCATAGAGCGAGGTGGTGGGCGTATGGGGGCCTCGGAGGAAGAGGATCTAGGAAAGAATCGGGGCTTTTTGTAAAATCTCTCCTAGCTCCATCGTCAGGATTGACAGAATAAACTCGAGGAGCCACCAACACGGGGCGGAGCCCCGCACAGGGCCCCTGGCCGCCGGTCCCCTCACCTCGCTCTCCTCCAGCTCTGCCAAGGGCTTGATGACGCTGTTGACAAACTTGTTGACGTGCTCAAAGTGCTTTGTCATCTCCGTGGCCAGGACCATGTCGATGATGGCCTGGCGCAGCGTCCGGTAGTCATTCCTGTTTCGGACGACAAAGGAGAGGCCGCTACAGATCGCACACCCAGACCAGACAGGCAGGGACTCCTGAAACCGGTCTGTGACCCGGCACACGTGTCCCCTGGGGCTAAATTCCTGACGTGCCTGGGAGGCGCACTTTAGAAGAATGGGCAAGTTACAGGCAAGCACCCTGATCATTAGCAAGGGAAACCCTAACAGAAGTTAAAAAAAAAGCTTAAGGCAAGACCTTCCAGATGCAGCGTCCATGACGTCATCATCCCTGTCAGGCACCCGGTGCTCAGAATAAAGAAAGGAGGTAGCGGGGTGAGCAGAGCCTGGTCTCAGTGACCCCGGAGCCTGTGGTTATGAAGAATTGCCCCACACAAGGACCCAACAGCTTTCGTGCCCAGAAACTCAGCCCTGATGGCTGAGCACGTCCAGGGAGTGCTCAACGCCTCTTCCCAGCACTGGCTTCTGATTACTTTCAGATTTCTATATTCTGAGGACGCAAACCATATAATTAAAAACTCAGAAGGTGCAGAGAATGTGAAATGAAACCTGCATTCTGCCCTTTTCTCCGTCACTCTGTTCCTTCCCCCGGAAACGGTCAGTGATCAGGGCCTTGTGTACTTTTTTTCCATGGTGATTGATCTGTACACATCCACACACAAGTAACTCTGAATAAAACCTACTTTAAATCCACTCTGAAACGCTAGAACGTGGCAAAAGGGAGTTGAGTACAATTAGGAGTCTCTTTTTTATAAAATCCCACATTAAAACTTTTCTCAAAAATCCAAATGAATACGTACTTTAAGTACAGTTGTTCATATGGGAAATAAAATAATTAACAAATAGACATACAAGAATAAACTTACTTTTGCCCACCCCTGTATTTCTCGTGACAGAATACGTTTTCCTTCTTCCCTCTGATGTTCAGTCCCTATCACTAGACACCAGGGGGCCAGTGGTGAACACAAGGCCCCATGATCTTACAGGGCTTAGGAATCCGCTCGGCCCTGCTGGGAGCTCAGCTGGTTAGAGCGTCATCCCATACGCCAAGGCGCAGGTTTGATCCCCCGTCAGGGAACATACAAAAAATCAACCAATGAGTGCATCAGTAAGTGGGACAACAAATCGACGTTTCTCTAAAATCCTATCTTATCCTGTATAATAAAAGGGTAATATGCAAATTGACTGAACGGCCGAACAACCAGTCGCTGTGATGCACACTGACCACCAGGGGGCAGATGCTCAACGCACGAGCTGCCCCTTAGTGGTCAGTGCGTTCCCACGGGGAGCCTGCCTCCGAGGCAGCGCTAAGGAGCAGCGAGCAGGCGGGCGGTAAGGAGCAAAGGTTCCTGGACTGCGAGAGGGTGCAGGCCGGGCTGAGGCCCCTCCCCCCGCCCCCGAGTGCATGAATTTTCAATCTAGTCAATCAATAAAAAACTTTTAGAAAGAATCGAATCAGACATTAGACAAATAATGAAAAAATGAGGTAAGCTCTACAAAAGGGACTTGGGACTGAGTAATGAGTTTGGGGGGCCAGGGAAGTAACGTGTGGACCGAGCCGAGGAGACACTTGCTGGGCAGAGGGCGTGTCCCAGGCCAGTGACAGGCGCTCGGAATGTCTGAAGGCTCCAGACGTCAGCATTCCCCTTCCTGGTCAAGTGTCAGGATGCAAAGGAGCTGTGCTGAGTGGAGGAAGCCAGTCACACAGCCCACGCAGCGAGGATGCTTCCGTTCACTAATTGTCTGGAACTGGCCAATCTGTGGAGACGGGACTGGTCCGTGGTGGCCCTGGGCTGGAGGGCTGGGTGAGTGAGGAGTGACTGCTAATGAGTTGGATATTTTCATTTATTTATTTTAATCCTCACTCGCTATTTTTTCATTGACTTTAAGGTGAATGGGGGAGAGGGAAAGACAGAGAGGAACATCGATGTGAGAGAAACACATCGATTGGTTGCCTCCTGCATGAGCCCTGATCAGGGCTGGGCCAGGGAGGAGCCTGCAACCGAGGCATATGCCCTTGACCGGACTCGAACCCGGGACCCTTCGTCCACAGGCCGACGCTCTGTGCACTAAGCCAGACGGGCCAGGCCGAGTTGGATACTTTGAGAGGAGGAAGAAAAGATCCTAAAAGTGATGGCGGTCAGGGCTCACTCCTCTGAATAAAGACCACCGTGCACTCCCAACGGGTGAGCAGTGTATGGTGGGTGGGGAGGGAGAGAGAGAGAGAGAGAGAGAGAGAGAGAGAGAGACCCCAACACCCTTCCTCGCTGTCCTCACCTCTCCATGTTCTTGAAGATGTTGTTCTTGTCGTCCCTGGTGGTCAGCTGGAAGGCCAGGGCCGCGTGGTGGCTCTCCAGCACGGCGCAGTCGTTGTACAGCACGGCCAGCGCGCTGCCCGCGTTGCACAGGAACGGGTTGGTCCTCCCCGGGTGGTCCAGGTCGTGGACGGCGGCTGCGATGAGGGCGGCGGCCTCGTCCACGGAGTCTAACGTTTGCTGAAAGCGAGAGACCTTTTAGAAACCGCCCTGCACCGAGCGAGGGCCCCATATGGTTCTCTCCTGCCCTCCCACTTCAGGGTAAGAGGAGCTCAGGCTTCTGAGAAAAGCGTCTTGTTGAGCAAACCCCGTTTCCCTGTCGCCGCTGTGAAAGTTGTATCTGGGCATGTTTTTTAGGGAACGTTACTGGACTGTCACTCACACAAGTTAAGGACTTGCCCAAACGCAGGTGTCCCTCAGCAGAGAGGCGTGAGTCACAGCCCCTCCTGTCCTTGCTGCCTTTCTCCCTGGGACCAACCCCGTCCTCAGACGTCTGGGTCACGTCCAGAATGGACACCATGACTGCCCAGTGCCACGGCGCGGGCCCCTGTGGCCGCAGCCTTCCCGGGCCAGGCCGCACCCGGGGGTCACTCCTGAGCAGCCACACTGCATGGAACTGGGGACGGGGGTGGGGGGCAGACAGCACACACAGCGCACCTTGACCCTTTCCTGGCAGAGGAAGTAGGCAGTGGCGTGGAGCACGTCGGCAGCGTGGGTGGAGTTGTGGTAGGGGTTGGTGGAGTGGTAATGGGCCTCGATAGTCTGCAGCCACAGCCGCAGCGTCGTCTCCGAGCACTTCAAGAATTCACAGACCCCAAAGCGAGCGAAGATTTTGAGACCAAGAAAAATCAAAGGCCTGTAAGGAGAAAGTCACAGCAGGAAAGCAACATGCTAGACCCCAAACAGCAAACCCGAGTCAGACGTCAGAGGGCGAGGCAGCAGGGCCCTGCCTCCTGGGAGCCGGCACAGCTGGGTGGGAGCTCAGACGCCTGCTGCACTCGGCTCCTCAAAGCCAGAGTGTTTGCAGCCAAGCTCACGGGTGCTGCCTTGAACCCGACCTTCTCCTTTGTGCCTGTGCCACTGGCTGGGTATCCTGCCTGAACATGTAACAGTTCCCAACGACCCCACAAGAGCCAGACAGTCATCCGCTCTGATGGTCTCGACAATCGGAAGGTGGACTGTATAAGAGGAGGTTCCCCTTAGAAGGTAAGCAAGCAGCCAATCCATGACCTGGCTTTTGGTTCGAAGGTCAAGAAATTTGGCTCGGCTGAGGCCGTGCCCAGAGGCGATCGGCTGGCAGGACCTGAGCTGACCTGCCTTAGCCGGATTCACGTGAAAGCCTGGTCACTAGAGCGTCAACCAGGAGCTCGAAGATCTGTCTGCCGTGGGTTTTCTTTTCCACGGTCTTTGCCACGTCGGGGACGTGGGAGGAGACTGTTTCCGCGGCTGCCTCACAGTGAACATGAGCAAAGGCAGGCAGGGCTGCCGTGGGACAGTTCCCCCAGATTGGGGTGCGACCCGACGGCTGTCTCCTGGTGATCCCAAGGGAGCACCCCTCCCCTGACTGCCCTGCCCTCTACCTGAAGGGCGGCCTGGCCAGCACCAGCTCCGTGACACCCCTCCCGTGTGCCAAGCCCGCCCGCTTGGTTAACAGGCCTTTCCCAGCAGGTGCAGAGGTAAAGGCAGCACCCTCCCTCGACTGCCGTCACACCCCGTCGCCATGCCTGTCGCCAACACAGCAACCGAAGCCTGGGGCTAGCTTTTCTCAAACATGTGTTGGCATATTTGTCATTTTTGGTTCTAGGCTCTGAGTGGGGCTCTTTGCTGTGATCCCAACATATCACTACCTACAGGAGAAATCAATACCCCTATTTTACAGGAAAAACGCCTGCTATTTGGAGAAGTCAGCCACTTGCTCAATCTCATGCTTCCGAGAGTCTGCTGTCTCCTCAGGGGTCGTGACCAGGCCCTCTTCCCTGGCTTCCCACGACCCCTCGCGGAGGCCTGGCCCTGGTGACTCAGGGGCACCCACTGCCCGGCTACTCCTTCCTGAGCCGCCGTCCCAGGACCAGGGACCAGCTCTGTGCAAACCCACTCCTCGGGGCTGTCTCCGCTCCGGCCCTTGGCATCGAGCTGTTCGCTGAGTGCCGAGTGGGCTCACCTTTTCTGAGTGGCAGCCTCCAGTTCAAAAATATTAAAGTCCCAGTCGTCCTCGTTTTCCATGGCCCGAGCTATCCGCGGTGGGACGTCGTGAAGGGACATGGGGGTGAATAAGCCGCTCGGGACTTGCTGCAGGTCTGGGGAGAGGTGGTTGGGAGCACGGTGTTAGCAGGCTCTGCGCGCGGCCACTCCTGAGGGCGCAGTGCGGGGCCAGGGCCGTTTCAGGGCTTTTAGGACAAACCGAGAAACGCCTTACAGAGGAGGAAAGCCATCGGGAAAACTCATTTTCATCATTTAAACTTGACTGTAATGTGGGTAATAAGGAAAACTCACTTTTTGTCGAGAGAGCATACTCGTTCCCAGATAGTCTTCGAAAACCATCCTGATAAAAATCAAGGAAACGAGAGAGAGAAGTCACCGCTGTTCTTTACTTCTTGACGCCCCCAAACAGCTGTTCCCAGAGGGCAGGAGGGCAGATTCTCCCTCACGCACCCCCAGGGCCGTCCCTCCCACCGCCTGGCACGAGGCAGCTTGGGAGACCCCAAGACCCGGCGTTCCTGCTGGCACTCCAGACGGTTCGGTTTCTTAGGGACAACACCCCTCTTCCCCACCATTTTCCCGTCCCCATCCTCCTCACCCGAATGGACACCAGGCTTCCGTGTCCTCTGGAAAAAGCTAGAATCTTCCTGGCCCTCTAAGCACCCGACTCCGCCCCGCAGAGCTGGGGGAGAGCTGCTCCCAGACCCTGTAGCAGCCCCCCTCCTATCCTGCGGGCCTCTCTCCCACCCCGTCCTGTGTCACTGTCCCCCTCCCACAGGCAGGGGGGCCTCTGTCAATAGGCCAGACCCTGTTAGACATTAGTCTCAACACACATTCCCATCACAGGGAACCTCGCTCTCTCTCCGCAGTCCTGATGTCATAAAGATGGGGCTGTGGGCGGGTACCAGGACCTGCCAAAAGCCAATGTTTAAGATGTCGAGTGACTGCAGAAAGCAGGAACTGGAAGTTTTATTTCTGACCAACACCAAGATGACAGATAGTGATGGACTGATTTGTTCTTCCCGTGTGAGACCTCTATCCGGGCCGGGCCGGAAGGGCACGTGGGACCCTCTCGAGCCCACGGCACGAGGCCGTTCTCCCCGGGAAGCCACCAGACTGTGCAGGACGTCAGGGAAACTGGGCCCGTCCCTGGGGCCTCTCTCTGTTTCTATGCAGCATTGGGCTTTTTTCCACCCCTGTTTTCAAAACCTTTAAAACAATTAGGTTTTATTTAAGTAAATTGCTTGTAGGACCTTTAAGCAAAAATGGAACCCTGGCTCGGCAGACTGTCTGCCCTCCTCTGCGGAGGCGGCAGGGGGGCGAGGCTGTGACATGGCGTGCAGCAAGCCCCGTGCAGCAGCCCACGACCAGACAACGGGGGCAAACAGGAGCAGCGGCTCCAGCCACAGCCCGGCCCGCGCACTCACAGATATCAGGCCCCCAATGAGGTCGTTGGCGTGAGGATCCTCGTCCTTCGCCCCAAACTGCGGTGAATACAGCTCAGTGGTTCTCAGGATTTCCAGGACGCGGTCTAAGGCTTCCGTCACAGACACGGAACTGTTCTCCTGGGCGGCGTTGATGATGTTGATCACCTACAGCGTGGCAAGAAAAGACACGAGGGTCACAGCCTTCACACCACGGGAGGGCAGCCAGATCAGCTGCCTGGTGCTCAGGGCCAACCCAGACCAGCCAGCCGTTCCGCCGCCCGTCCTCTCTCCAGAGCAAGGGCTCCATGGCCGGGAGGGCGCCGTTACCGCATCCTGCTCAGTGGAGACGGGCCAGCAACTCCTCACCTTGGTGATGGGCGCCTCGATGGTCATGGAGTGGATCCGGGCCATGGAGGAGTGTCGTCTCTGGCTGGCCACTGCGGGGAGATCCCACGGGCAGAGATTAGGGCCGGCTCAGCCTCGGGCACCTGTCTAGAGCCAGGGCTCCATGTCCTCGCCCCTCCCTCCCCAAGGCCTCCGTGTGCCCAGCTGCATGGTGAGGGGTAGGAGCAGAACTACCCGGTCACTGAGCTTCCTTCCCATCCTAACGAGCCAGCTCTGCTTCCCTCGGTTCCAGGCACTAGGATGCCCTTGGCCCGACTGAGCGTCTGATGTCAGAGAGAAACAGGAAAGGATCCGCACGCCAAGGCCACAAGCCTCGTTCTGCGTTTATGACAACGAGGCCTCCTGCCTGCGCGGCTTGCTGCTCCCGGGAGTCAGAGGCCCTGGGAGACAATGCCACACGGGCTCTCTGTGCCACACGCGCCGGAGCTAACACACAGCTCCCCGTCAACCGAAACCTTTGCTGTTTCCCACTGTCCTGCTTA
Source organism: Cnephaeus nilssonii (assembly GCF_951640355.1). Taxonomy (NCBI): domain Eukaryota; kingdom Metazoa; phylum Chordata; class Mammalia; order Chiroptera; family Vespertilionidae; genus Cnephaeus; species Cnephaeus nilssonii. The sequence goes on along the minus strand of NC_137095.1, from coordinate 6,749,265 downwards.
ATCCAGGCTGATTAGGCAACACCTCAACCCAGGCAAGCGGCAGCCCCGAGGCCCCAGTTTATTTTGCTGTTGGTCCTGCCAGATGTGGCTCCTTTGGGGGCGGCTGAGCTGGGGGAGCTTGGGCGGTGCGCAGGCAGGAAGACGAGTATCACAGAGTTCTGTGTGTCCCCCTGAAAGCCCCACTGTCAGGCCTTAAAGGGACACAGTGTTCCCCAGCCTGAGGCGGCTTCCCGTGACCGAGGCCCCAGGAGCAGCACCGCGAGACGAACCACCCCGAGGCTCCCAAACGCTTCAAATGCTGGCGACCAACAAAACTCAGTCTAAACTTGGTGACCAGGATAGGTGCTGACTTTCCCAACGTGGCCATTAAGCCAAAACTAAGAACCACTATTTTATCACGATGTCATAAAAGGGCCTGTTCTCATTTAAAATGTGATCGTGACATATGCTCACAAAAGCCATGCCACAGTGTAAATGCAATGAAGCCGGGGAGAGAAATGCACAGATGGTTGTGACTGTGTGTGCACAGTCCCCAGCACCTGCAGACCTCAACCATCGCTGAGCAAGCGTCAAGGTTACTCGGTAGGAGGTCAGTACAGGGTCCACTGTGATTCTGTGTGCTAGCAACAATCAATCGGAAAGTGAGGTAAAAACACACCATGTGACAGCATCAAGGAACACCAGTATCTTCTATACATATAAAAGCCTAACATGCTAAGTGTCCCCTTGTCCTGAGGACTGGGAGTTCAATCGCTCACTCTGACGTGCGCTGACCACCCGCCGGCAGCCGCCAGCCACTAGGGACCCTACCTGTGCATGAATGTCATGCACTGGGCCTCTGGTTTAGGAATAAATCTAATGGAAGATTTCAAAATTTATACACTGAAAATGCAAAATATTACTGAGGGAAAATACAGACAAGCTACATAGAGAGACACAGCATTTCATGGTCTGCAAGACTCAATATTACTAAGATTTCAGTTTCCCCCAAATTGATCTATAGATTCAAGAGACTCCAAGATAAAACACAGGAGATGGTGTGTGTGTAAACAAGCTGATTCTGTCTGTCAGACAGAAATGCAGAGAGCCCACAGTAACGGCCAGGAGCCGCGAGGAAGCGCACACTCTCAGGCGTCAGAACTTCCCGGGAGGCTGCGGGCATCGCTGGCACTGCTCCAAGCACAGACTAACAGCCAGTGACGGAACACCCAGGGCCTGACCTGTGTCACGGTCCCTGATTTCGATGGCGCTGCTACAAGACGTGTATTGTTTTCCAGTGCGGTGCTGGGCCAACGGGGTTTCCATGTTGGAGTAAAATTCATCCTTGGTCTCTACTCTCTCCTGATAAAAAATTAACTTGCAATGGATCACAGACCTCAAGTGAACAAAGGCTTCTAGAAGGAAACACGGGAGAACATTCCATGACCTTGGAACAGAGGAAGAGTCCTTAAACAGGACACGGAAAGCACTAGCTATGGAAGATGCACGGATAAAGTGAACTGGATTAAAATTAAAATTACGAACCTCTGTTCATTAAAAGAGTGAAAAGGCAAACCACAGAAAACCTACTTTTGATACATATATCCAGTAGCGGCCCCATATCTGGACTGTATAATAAACCTGTCTCTCCCTCACCCTTCCACTCTCTAAAAATCAATGAAAGAAATACCCCCGGGTAAGGATTAACAAAATAAATAATAAATAAACTATTAGGTCATTCAGGCCACGTATCTACATAATCTTTAAAAATTATATTCCAATTAGAACTTAATAACATTTGCAGAATAAGCCTCTCACTTGCCAAAATACAGCTCACCTCCCCATCAGAAGGGAAGCTTATGGCAAACTCCTGCCCACAGTGACACACAGCAGGTGCTCACCTAAAACCATCGATAAGTTCTTAGAAACTTCTTCTTTTTTTGTATAGCGAAGGTGGAGACTTATTGAAGAACAAGTACAGACTCCCACGTGGGGAGAGGGAAAGAGTCCCACAGAATGGACTCCCACGTAGGGAGGGGGAAAGGGTCCCCGAAACTTCTATTTCAGCAAAAATGGAAACAGTTTCACCCTCGGCTGACTGACACAAACAAGACTTGGATCCTGCAACACATTTCTGGTCACAAAAACATCACCAAACTTCTAAATAGAAACCCAAACACTTCTAACGTTAGACACTGAAATAAGCATGGCGATACACATGGTTAAGAAAGGTCAATAAAAACAAGTGAGGTCATTCCTCCTAACCCGATTATTCCAGTTCAGGGTCAAAGGCCCGGCAGGACCTCTCCACCGGGGGGCCTCACCCACACCCACTGGGACAGGGGCCTGCAGGCACACTTCCCCGGCGTGCTTTCGGCTGTGGGAGGAAACCCCCGCGGCCCGGGGAGACCGGCACCCCCCACACAGGCAGTGACCCTTTCCAGGACCTGCTGTGACGCTTTAGGAACTCAACGGTACAACAGACAGTAAACTGTCCCTTTTCCTTTTCTTCATTCCCTGACGCCCTCCAAAGGCTCAGCCTGGAGCCCAAGACGGGTTGCTGGGGGTGGAGGTGGGAGCAGTGGCCGGGGGATGAGGAGGGGAGGGGAGTGACAGGTCGCTGGGGGGGGCAGTGGCCGGGGGATGAGGAGGGGAGGGGAGTGACAGGTCGCTGGGGGGGTGAGGGGGGGCAGTGGCCGGGGGATGAGGAGGGGAGGCGCCAGGTCCAGGTGGCACCGGCTCCGGGTCCTGGGGACCTACCTTCGCTTGCTCGCGAGGCGACACTCCGGACGTCCAGGGAGCTTTTCCTCTTGTCTTTGTGTTTACCTGATTGGCTATCTGCGGGAACAAGCGATAAATCGCCTCATCAGGGGGTGGAATAACCAGTTACCATTGAAACACAATTTAGGAATTGGGCCCGCACGGTGCACAGGGAGACTGACGGCGGGGGCGGGGGGGGGGGGGTCCGGGCGTCAGGAAGCCCCATGGACATCACAGACAGACGGTGCTTCCCAGGCTCCGGGTCCCGTAACGAAGGTCCCGCTCGATGGAAAGTGGATGTGAACTCGGAACTCCTCACGCTGCTACAGACGGAGGGGAACCCCGACACGTTTGGCCCAAAGGGGAGAAACCCTTCATGCAATGGTTTCTGGAACACCAGGTCTGACGTCCTGGGAGGGGCGTGCCTCTCCCGAGGGGGCACCGGGTTGGGCTCTGTCATCTCTCCCCCCACCCCCTTCTGTGAACAGCACCGACTCTTCTGGGCTCCAAGGGGGTTACCTGGCCCCTCCCCCGACCCCCCCCCCCCCCCCCCGCACCAATGGATGACAGGCAGGCAGCCTTCCTGCCCCTCTGCACCTGCTGGCGCCTAGGGTGGTGCTGAGCCCTCCAGCCCTCAGCCGGCCCCCAGGTCACAGAGGAGGAGCCTGGGGGCTGCCTGTGGGGAGGTTCCCTCGAGCAGGCCCTGCAGGCCGGCCCCTGGCTCCCCGCTCAGACATAGCTTCACTGCCGTCTGCTACGCTCCTCTGCGGGGCACTGACCGGGCCTGTCCGCTCCCTGCCGGCCTCTGCGCTGCTGCAGCTGAAGGACACAAGTGCAGCTGACCCGACAGCCTGTGGACCCACACACACCCGACCCCTTTCCGGAAACTCTGCCTGCACAGTCCTCCTCCCTGCCTTCCGTCTCCACTCTTCTCCTGTCCCTCTCCCCGAACCAGCCGTCCCTGTGTCCCAATGTCTGGCGGCCCTTCTTCTCTCCTGGAAGACACAGTCTCCTTCGGAGCCCTCCTTCCTTCGCTGCAACTCTCTCCTGTCGCTGTCCTGCCCTGAGCTCTGGGCCTCCTCCTAACTGGCCAGGCCACCTGCACCTCCACCCGCAGGCACCGCCAAGGAACGCATTCTCTTCTCCCAGCCCGCTCTGTCCCCGGCCACGGCCACGGAGCAGCACCCAGGACTCCTCCCTCCTCCCTCCTCCCCACGGCCGCTGCTGCCCGGGTAAGTCTGTGGGTTCCACCTCCTAAACAGCCCGTTAACCTGCCCGCCCTAGGCCGCAGCCAGCTGCCTTCACGGTCCCACGGCCCGACTCAGCCCTTCCACCCCCTCTAAAGGCAGCCCAGCAATCCTCCTAAATAACCCGACCAGAACCTCCCAACGGCTCGTCGTGGTTTTCAGGATAAGATTTAAGCTCCCGTGTGGCGCCCAGGGCCGTGATCCTTGGACCCCTCTGTTGGCCATCACGGCCCCTGTGAGGTGCTGGTCTACCCGCCCCCCGCTCCACATCTTAGCACAGACCGAGTTCCTCCAGGGGAGCGGGCCTCTCCCAGGCCCCCTTCCCACCTGGTTAACTGCCAGCCTCCTTTGAGGATGCAGTCCAGGTGTGACCTTTGGGAAACCTTCCCCTAACGCCCCGCCCCCCCCCCCCCCCCCCCCCCGCCCCAACACTGCCGGTAACCGCCAGCTTCCGGTCTGCCTGGTCCCCAGGGGGATGAGTAAGCGCAGGAGTCTTCCTTTCTCCTTCCCAGGTGGCAGCACCACCCAGCACATAACAGACACACGTGTGCCATCCCAACGCCTGCTCGTCCTGTGCACAGGTGAGCACCACTGGATACAGCCACTGCCGGCCCGGCTCCAGACCTCCGAGACACAGCAACTTGCTGGCAGCCAGGATGGGACAGGCGTGCGACAGCCTGCCCTTCCCCTCCCCGGCCCGGACCACGCGAGGCTGGGCCGGCGGCTCCCCTCCTCCCAGGAGCACTTTGACATCTGCTGCCTCTGCCGCGGACAGAGCACTGCCCTCCGTCCATCGCTCCTCCTCCCAACCACAGGCCGTGTCTCCTCCCGCAGCTCCGGAGACTCCGGCCACACCGCTCCTCTGAAGCTGGGCTGCGAACTGGGTCATTCCTTCATCCTCCTCCATCTGTCCACTCCGCACACCCTCCTGGGCACCGCGGGTCAGGCCCTAAGCCAGGCACTGGGGTGGTCTAGAGGGGTCACAGGCCGGGAACTCAGGGCTACAGTAAGGATTCTAAAGGGCAGGAGCCCCGGGGGGGCGGGGAGGAGAGGTGCGAGCCAAGAAGAAAAGGAACCGGCCGATGGAGCGGCATGTGGTGGTCACAGCTACAAGCAGGAGGCATGTGCACCGAGGACGGGCTGTGGGGGGCGACGAAGCAGGCTTCAATTTCTACTTGGCATTTTAAAGGGACTCTCCCTCCACAATGCTCTTCCTGTCCTCTGACCGACCTCTGTCTGTTCCAGGCACCATTCCCACCATCGCCATCCCGGGGAAGTGTCCCCAGTCCCCCCACCCCACCCCCCCAGGGGGTGCCACAAAGTGCCATGTGTTCAGTACTGCCCATCAGTGCACCCAGCGTTCACGTCAGGGCCGGGACCAGACACTCGTCACACGGAGTGTCTTTGGTGTGACCGTGTCGTGTGGAAACAACACGGGCAGTTAAAGGGACACATGCTGGGACCTGTGGGTTTCCTGTACCTCCCGCTAGAGGGGTGGAGCCTTTGCCTCATTCCCCATCAGGAAGCCGCCAATGAGCGCTTCGCCCCAGAGCCACGGCAGCACAAGGGCTCTCCAATGGGGGGAGCGGGGGGGGGGGGGGAGGGGGGGCAGCGCCTGTGCCGGGGCTTCGGCTTCGGCAGAGCCCGCGGTGGCCCCGCACGCACGCTGCTCCCGGGGCCGCAGGGGCGGGCACCCAGCTTCCCTGGGTCCCTCCCTCAGAACGGTGCTCCGGCTTCCCTGTCCCACCGTGGGCCCCATCTCATCCTAATAAACTTCTTTCTGCTGAAGAACTGGTGTTCGTGGTGTGTAACCAAGGACCCTGCCTGTAACTCCACTGCCCCCCAAGGCACGACCATCAGCAGGGCCTGTGGATAAAAAGTGGTTAGATGCCGAGAGGAAGGCGCCTGGACAGCCAGCCGCTCACCCGGTGAGATGCAGGCGCCTGGAGGGTGTGATCTGGTCAAAGGACAGACAGCCCAGCGGGCGGCCTAGATCCTCCCAGCTGGACACCTCTGAGCTCGGCCCTGAGCTGCCTGCTAGTCCCAGCTCTGCACTTCCTGGCTGCCCGCTCCATGCTGTCAGCCAGCCCTTCTGAACCTCAGCTTCTTTCTCTGTAATAGAGATGACGGTAACAGCCGTGCCACCTCACAGGGCTATGCTACATATTAACTAGAAGCCCGGTGCACGATCCCTTGGCCTGGCCTGCGGGGATGGGGCCAAAACCAGCTCTCCGACATCCCCTGAGCGGTCCCGGATTGCGAGAGGGCGGTTCTCGGGTGACGCACCCCGGGATCTGGCTCCCTCCTCTCTGGTTCCGGGTGCATCACCTGACAACCGCAGCTGCCAAGTCACCACAGCTCAGCAGCTCCTGCACTGAGTGTCTGCCCTCTGGTGGTCAGTATGCATCATAGCGACCGGACATTCGGTTGGCTGGTCGCTTAGGCCAGTGGTCGGCAAACCGCGGCTCTCGAGCCACATGCGGCTCTTGGGCCCCTTGAGTGTGGCTCTTCCACAAAATACCACGGCCTGGGCCAGTCTATCTTGAAGAAGTGGCGTTAGAAGAAGTTTAAGTTTAAAAAATTTGACTCTCAAAAGAAATTTCAATCATTGTGCTGTTGATACTTGGCTCTGTTGACTAATGAGTGTGCCGACCATGGCCTAGGCTTTATATAGATATCCAAGGAAAGGCGCTCCCTGACCTGCAGTGCGAGGGTTATGGCCACGCTGGGCCTGCGGGCAGCTTCCACTCCTGCTCCAGCCCCTCAGGCTGCCTCTGCCCCTCCTGAGCCTGCACTCTCCACGTCGTTAGTGAGCTCTCCTCCTTAGTGAGCTCTCGGCTGCAAAGGCCACCTCTGGCTCTGCACTCCCCGCCCTCTTCTCTGTGCCACCCAGCCCTGACTCAGCTTCCCCGCCGTTCCCTCCAGCTCCTCCTGGGGCCCCTCCATCTCCACCCCCTCCACCATCCCTGCTCAGTCTCACCAGTCCCACATCCGAGCTACCTGCGGACGCTTTGTTGGCAGCAAAACTTACACCCCAGCCCCTCTCTCTGCAGCACAGAAACAAGGGCCTGGTGCCCGGCAGGCACTCAACAGACACTATAATGAACGAGCCGATGAGCACACACAAACCCAAGGAGCCATGCCTTCACCTCACCTTCCCAGCCCGTCTCACCCCTCACCATCCAGGCCTCCCGACTGCGCTTCATTGCTTTCCTCGCTCTGGTCCCCACCACCTTCCCACGCGGCCTCCGTCTTCCTCCTGCCGGCACTGGCTGCTACGGCGATGCAGGCATTTTGTCTGGTCCCTCTTCCCACCTCGTCTGTCACACACCTGCCCTAAGAGCTCGGACAGCAGGCTATCCCGGGCTCCCACAGGCTCAGGCTGCACTGCCTGCAGGGGAAACCCTCCTTCCTATGTAGCACCCAGGGATCCTGCGTGACCCCAGTTCCTCTCCGCACACTGACCCTCCATACCGGTTCCCTTTAACCCGTGCTCTTTCCAGAACACACGGGACTTTCCGTCTTCTGTGCCTGTCTTATTCCTGGAATACTTTTCCTTCCACACACTTTAAAAAAATTTTTTTTAAATTGATTTTGAAAGAGAGGGAAGAAGAGAGAGAGAGAAGAGGGAGGGAGGGAGGGAGGGAGGGAGGGAGGGAGGGAGGGAGAAAGAAAAGGAAACACCCATTTGTTGTTCACTTATTGACGACTCACTGGCTGATTCTTGGATGAGCCCCCAACGGGGATGCAACCCACATCCTTGGTGCATCGGGACGACGCTCAAACCAACGGAGCTCCCGGGCAGGGCTCCACCGCCTCTTCTTCAAACCCACTGTCCCTGCCTGGACGCCCCTCTCCCCTGAGACGCCATGGCCCCGCCCCGTCTCGCCCGCCCCATCATCTCTTATCACTCGCTGTGCGCCCCTCAGCACCCGGACTCTGCCTTTCACCCACGAGAAGTCGCCGCACGTGCCAGCCCACCGCTGCCTGGGCGGTGCCGGGGCAGGTTAGCCAGTCTTCCCGCTTCCGTCCCTGAGAAAAGGGAGCTTTGTCTATAGAGTGTCTCCCCATCGGGGTACCACAGGCTTCCCCGGCACACCCAGCACATGCCTGGTGCAGCCGGCTCAGGGAACACGGGCCCGTTGCTGAGGGAATGAGCTACCTGGAAGCTGAAGGAACAGGAGACAGACGGTCTCCTCCCGGACCTGGACCACGGGCATCACCCAGCTGGGCGAGCGGACACCGAGGGGGGCGGGTCTGAGGGGCCCGGTGCCTCCTGTCGGAGACAAAGCTGTCCCTGGTGGAGACCTGCGTCCTAGAGCACAGAGCAGCCAACAACCCACACGCCACCCAACACGCCTCCACACTGAACTCATGCGTGTGAGGTGGCCAGTGCTCTCCCCGCAGGACGCCTGTCGGAACGCCCTCAAGGGCTCCAGACCTGGGACTGGGCCGGAAACAGACCCGCCGGGCAGCGGGCAAGCCGGCCAGAGGGAGGAGAGCAGGGGGGCCATACCTGTGGGCGTGTCAGACTGAACCGATTCCGTGATTTTCTCAGCCTGGAAGTGAAACGGAGAAGCCGTTAGTGCCACGGCCTGCGTGCGGAGGGGCGCCCCGCCCCGCCCCGCCCCGAGGGCCCGCACACACCTTACTGTTGCCGTTGCTCACTCGGATAATGGACACATAGTGTCTAATTTTCCTGCAAGTAGAAAACAAGGGTTATTTCTCCGCGCTCTATGCTGACGGGCGTCGCTATTTCTCGTTATGAAAAGAGCATCTCTCGTCCACATACACAACCTGCTCTGAGAAAAGCGCCCTGTGGTCCCCCACACTGACCGCGTCTCCACAAACGCCCTTCGGTGCCTGCAGCAAGGAAGTGGACTCTTCGGTAAAAACAACACAATCCAAAAAAATAAAATAAAATAAAATAAAATAATAATAAAAATAAAAAAAATAAAAACAACACAATCCTTCCAAGTCGTTGTAACATACAAATAAAAACACCTGTTTTTAAAAATGAGCTGCATGCTAACCCAGCGGGAGCCGGCGGTCACCTCGCGTGTTTCGTGCTCACGACCCCTCATGCTGAAGCGTCTCGGGTTCCCCTGAGCCATCCGACCCCCGTCACTCGGGGAAACAGCCAGAGGCCACGGGGAGCGGAGGGCAAAGCACCCGGAGCTCCTCACGGAAGCCGCCGGCTCTCCCTACTGCCTGTCCCCCTGGATAATCACTTATCACACAAAAATGTGGAGAGGACAGACAAAGGCAAAGAATCAGAACCGTCTCCCCGAGGCATCACCGGCCGCAGCGGAGCCTGGCGACCACGCACATGAGCCGCGCGGTCAGGGTGGAGGTCTCACCGCTGAGCCTCAGTTTCCCCATCTGGAAAGTGGCCACGGTCAGGGCCCACGTCAGGGCGTGGCGGAGGAGATGAAGTGTGAGGCGGGCGCGGAGGGAGGCCAGGGGCCACTGCCACACCACCGCCCCTTCCGTCTTCCTCGTCACCCGTGAGCGGGTCACACACTCACGGAGGTGTGATTCTGCATCTATATAAGCATCTTCCTTGTCACTGCCTTGGCCATCACCTCTTCTAACAGGTGCACATTTGTGGCTGGGTGTTCTAGAACGTGCTCATCCTTTCCCATCGTTCCTCTTACTTAAGCTAGATTCGGGGACCAACCAGAGGAGCCTTTTAGGCTCCTGACAGACAGACAGACACTGCTTTCCGACCTGCGGTCACATCTGTTTGATGAGTTTCCATGAAGGGTGGTGTTTGAATTATTCTGATGTAATCTGCTAGGTCTGTGCAGGGACAACACAGGCGATTAGACCAGACAGAACTCTTTCAGCCAGTGCTTGTCACGGCTCAATAAGCTGACTTCGTGTTCGGACTCCGATGCGTTGGGCCCGTGTCTGTGCAGCACAAGCAAGAGGGCCCGGAACCTGGGGGCCCGGAACCTGGGGGCCCGGAACGTGGGGGCTCAGAACCTGGAGGCCCAGAATGTGGGGGCCCGGAACCTGGGGGCTCAGAACCTGGGGGCTCAGAACCTGGGGGCCCGGAATCCAGGGGCTCAGAGTCGCCGGCTAGAGTCAGGCTGCAGCCGAGGAGTCCCCTGGAAGGCCATGGGGTGACACCCGACCTGTCACACGTCTTTCTCTCCCATCCCTGCAGGCAGCCCTTACCTTACCAAGGACTCACAGCACACTTTGCCATCAGCCAAACACGGTGTGCCGATTGGAGCACGTGTTCATTCTACTTACCCTCCCTGTCCAACGACAGGTATGATCTTCACATTCTGTTGAACGTTATCTCCGTTTTTGGAGCAGTAGACGCCTTGCCACTCCTGTAAATGCAAGGCAGCATCGTTAGACCCTGTGCACACACCCCCCAGAGCATTCTCCACTCCGGCCCCGGGTCATCACCACGGCTACAGTAATGAGCACAGAAACCGTCCCACCCCGAACACAACTGGGATCATCTGCAAATTCTTCTCTACCTCCCGTCCACCTCCTCCCGGGTTGCTGACACAAGCCAGGCACCAGTCTACGCAGCGGCCCTGTTTTCAGTGGCTGCCTGCTGGCTCCCCAGCGGAGAGCACCCCCACCTGCCGTGAGGGGGAGGGGCAGGGGAGGGGGGAGGGGCCTCTGGCCCTGCACTGGACAGGGGAAGAATAAGGACTAGAGAGAGAGAGAGAAGGAACACTCTGGCCACTGGCATGGCGGGCTGCCACCGCCCTCAGGGTTGTGGGAGGGTTTTGGACCCTCTGCATTTGGGGGTGAGGGGGAGATGATGGGGTAACAGCCAGGTCTGGGCTCAGGCGGAACAGATCGGTGAGAGCTTCAAGCCAGGGCTGCAATTGTTAGTCGAGTTCTCAGATCAGACAAAACATAGGGAAAACAGAGATTATTTCCCAAGGGAACTGCGGGGTGAGGGCAGGTGTGTGCGGGCCAGGGCTGCAGCGGGAGGGCGGGGCTCACTCGGGTGGTGGAGAGAAGCCGGGGGGAGCTAGGTTTGTGACCACCTAAAAGGTTCTGAATTCTCTAGGAGTCACCAAGGGCTCCGAACTATAAAAGTCCTAAACCCGCTGCAGGACGACTCCCAGGGTGCCCCACAGCCTCCTGACGGTCCGGAGCCCCCAGGACCGGAGCTGAGCGGGCGGAAGAGGCCCCCCGGGGAGGGTAGCCGTGGAGGCTCAGGTCTCCTGCCCAGACCCTCGCTCTTCTCTGCGGGCGGCCTGGCGCCCACGAAGGCGGCACCTCCCTCCTGCCTCAGCGTGAGCACCGGCTGGGCTTCTCCTCTACGGACAGCCCCTCCTCAGTGCCCATCGCCGCGGGAATCCAGCCACCATCCCGCGTCCTACCCCAGGGCAGCAGTGTCTGTGCCTGGTAAGCAGGAAGAACACGGGGGCGGGGGGAGGGGGGCACTCTCTCCTGCCTGGGAAAGGGAATCCCGGCCCCCAGCCAGATGATGTGAACCTACACCCCGAGGGAGTGACAGGCCCAACACGACTGATCAGTGTCCGGCAGGCGGCTCAGCGGTGCGTGTCCACCTATGAACCAGGCAGTCACCAGCTCTGTCCCCAGCAGGGGGCATCAGGGGCAGCTGATCAGTGATTCTCTCATCACTGATGTTTCCATCTCTCCCTTCCTCTCTGAAATCAGCAATTTTTTTTTCTTTTTAAAGACTGACCACTCAGGAGTTGGTGGACTGACTGGAGGTGGGGCCGTGCCCTCGGGGACGGAGCGGCTCTCACCGAGGCGGTGTGCCTGGCCCCCGAGGGTCCCCGCCCCCGCCTCAGACTTCGTCTCTTTCTGGTAAGGGACCACCTCCTTGACCAGGAGCGGAAGGTACAGTGAGATGGAGCAGCGCCCACTTTCATTTCCCTGAGGCCGACCCCGGGTCTGCACAGGCCGGTCTGTCCTGTTCTCCCTGCAGGCAGCCTGCGTGCTCAGAGCCGTGGCAAAGCGAAGGGACACACGGCCCCTCGGGGTCTCCGAGGGGCCGAGCACACGGGGTTTAAGCGTGGCACGGCCCTCCTGCCCCGACGGCAGGCTATTTCCTGCAACAGGAGAGCACGGGCCTCCACGGTGAGCAGAAAGGCAGGTCACGGGTTTCTCCATTTTTTCAATAATCATATTAATAGTCCCCACCCAACTTCCAAAAGCAAGTATGAGTCCAACAGAAACAACTTAAGCGGGACCATGGGCAGCAGGAGCCTCCCCCTTCTCACTCTCTGAAACCTAGTAACGTGTCTGAAGCTCCTGTTCAGAGAGAAACAATCTTGCCGACTGAGCCTGCCTTTCTTGTCTGCCTTCAGCACCACGATGAGTGACTTCTCACGCGACTGAGTCATGATTCCTCTTACCCGTCTGTTCTGCACCCTGGAATAGGGGGTCTCAGAGGCAGGACTTGGTGTTTTGTTTAGTTTCTCTATATCAGCATGTAGCAGCGTGCCTGGCATATAGCAGGCATTTTATTTTTATTTTTTAAAATATTTTTATTGATTTCAGAGAGGAAAGGAGAGGGAGAGAGAGAGAGAAACATCAATGATGAGAGAATCATTGATTGGCTGCCTTCTGCACACCCCCTACTGGGGATCGAGCCTGCAACCTGGGCATGTGCCCTGACCGGGAATCCAACCCGAGACACTTCAGTCCACAGGCAGACACTCTAGTCACTGAGCCACACCAGCCAGGACCACACAGCAGGCATTTTTAAAAATGCTGAGAGAACGAATGTGGCTCAGAGGACTGCTGGGCTCAGGTGTGTTCTGAGAGCGTGTCACCTTGGCAATCCTTTACCCAGAACCATGTGCCCATGTCACCAGTTAGGTCAATTATTAGAAAGATCAGCATATTATAAAGATGAAAACCATGACCGTAAGTGTCAGAGTGACTCTGATCACCGGCGAATCATACTCTCTACTTCCTGTGTCCTCACCTGCAAACCGGGACCCACAGGCAGAACCCCGCCCCCTCCCGCCTGCTGCGAAGAGCAGGCAGGGACCCGGCACGTGCCATGCTCAGTGGCCCGCCGTCTCCTTCCGCCCCGCCGTGTGATAGGAAAGTCAAAAAGGTACTAACCTCTTACTTACCTTGCCCATCTTCATGCATGAGTTTATAGTAGTGAACAAGTCAGCCTTTTTTTCATGTACAGGTATTTTTGCTAACTCCTTCCCTATTAATTCACCCGACTCATAGCCCATTGTTGTTTCAAATGCTGGATTTACATACTGGGGGGGGGGATGGGGGGAGGGGGAGAAATAAAAAAAAGAAAAGAAAGCATCAAGTGAATTAAAAGAAATTCTGAAGAGTACAATGAAGACGGACTGTTCCGCCTACGCGGACACTTTCCCCTGAGGCGCAGGAGCCTGAGCTCACCGGGGCCTGAAGCCGTGAGAACACAACCCCCGAAGGGCCCTGGAGTGCGGAGAGCCTGAGAGCCGCTGCGGGGTCACTGCTGGGCCTCTCCCATGTTCTCCTGAGGCTCCAGGCAGTTGGCAGGTCCCCGTGGAGACAGCCCAGGGGCTGCTACAAAGGGCTGCTGGGGTTCGGAACTGGGATAGAGCCCCAGACTGGGATCGGATAGAGCCCCAGACTGGGATCGGATAGAGCCCCAGACTGGGATCGGATAGAGCCCCAGACTGGGATCGGAAGCAGCCAGGCTCCATTCCCACAGTCCCTTGGGCTCCTCCACGTCGCCCACTGCGCATCTGTTTAATGGGAAGGAAACCTCCTCGCTCCGGTGGGGCGAGTGAATTATGTACTTGGGAAGCAGGCTGTGAACTGGGGAGGGTTTGCAAATATAAGGCTTTATGCTTGAATTTCCAAAGGGCCTAGAAGACATGTATGGGGAAAGCTGTACATGTGCTAATAATAATAATAATCTATACTAATAAAAGGGTAATATGCTAATTAGACCAGGAGACCTTCTGGATGTCCTTCTGGACAAAGCCATGGTGGCGAGGCCAAGGCAGAGGCAGTTAGGGGCGATCAGGTCAGGAGGGGAGGGCAGTTGCGGGGCGAGCAGGCTGGTAGGGGGAGGTTTGGGGGTGAGCAGGCCGGTGGGGAGGGACAGTTGGGGGATATCAGGCTGGCAAAGGGGGACAGTTGGGGGTGAGAAGGCCAGCAGGCAGGTGAGCGGTTAGGAGCCAGCAGTCCCAGATTGTGAGAGGGATGTCCGACTGCCAGTGGGATCAGGCCTAAACCGGCAGTCGGACATCCCCCGAGGGGTCCCAGATTAGAAAGAGTGCAGGCCAGGCTGACGGACACCCCCCCCCCCCCCCCGCACACACACACCCATGCACGAAATTCGTGCACCGGGCCACTAGTAATAATAATGTGAGGATGATGACAAAATCATCATACTGTTCAAGGCCTATTTCCAAGGCCTATAGCAAGCATTTCACACACATTAACTCATTTAGTCCTCAGCACCCTTACAAGAGGGAGGCTGATGTCTGTATTAATATTTCTCTCATTCGTACAGATGAGAGAGCGGATTCAGACAGAGTAAGTCAGACGCTCAGCTAGGAAGGGGTGAGGTCTGACACCAAGCCCGCGCCCTCGCCCGCTGGCCCCTGTGCTGCCTCTGAGGGCGCCGATTCCTGAACGTTCCTGAATGTCGGCATCATCAGCTCTTTAGCAAGGAAGTCACAAGTTGGGTTACAGAGCCTGGGGTGCTCAGAGCTACACCAAAGGGGGGCTGTTCTCTGGCACAACGCCCTCCCCTGTCATCTACAAGTGTCTCCCGTCACTGACAGAAACCCACTTTGCTAATAATGGACAAGTTGTTCGGAAATTACTCGGTTATTCTGAGCAGTTTCTCGGAAATTTCTGTAAGTGTAAACTACCATCAAAGGCCGTGAGGAAGGTGAGAACTTGCAGGCCTTATGGTCAGAGCCATTTCCCTTTGCAGCATCCTTCCTCCCCCCACCCCCCGCCCCCTGCCCCCCAACCCCAGTAACAACCCTCCCGGACAAAAGGCTCTCCTCAAACACACAGTAACTAGGAGACCTCTTCGTACCTACAGGGCGCTTATTTTAAATTACATCTCTTGTAGATTTTGTTCTGATCATCCTCTATGGGAAAACTGGTCTCTTGAACTTCAAAAGGAAAATCTTCCTGGAGGGCTTCAGTTCTAAAAATGAGAACAAGCCCCACCCGAGACCCAGGACAGCCTCCCGAGGACAAACCTGTATGTAGTTGTCCTCACTTGTGATCTTAATGGCGTCCTGGCTTTTCTCCAGTGCGGTGAACACTGACTTACAAGCCCTTCGTGGAGAGGGAAAGGTGGGTTAATGCAAACACTACAGACTCTGATTCAATCTTGCGGTGCTACATTAACTTATTTAAAGGTGTCTTTTGATTATTATAAAGGTAACGAATGCTAATTCAAAAAAGAAGGGAGGGCGGCCCTGGCCAGTGTGTAAGGTGGTCAGAGCATCCGGCCGTGACTGAAGGGTCCCGGGTTTGATTCCCAGTCACGGGCACGTATCTCAGTTGCAGGCTCACCCCCGGCCCCAGGTGGGGCGTGTGCAGGAGGCAACCAATCGATGTGTCTCTCTTACATTGATGTTTCTCTCTCTCCTCCTCCCTACCTTCCTTCCACTCTCTTAAAAAAAAAAAAATCCTCAGGTGAGGATTAACAACAAAAAAAAGAGGCAGAAGTTCCCACCTCTGGTTGCAACAAGTTTAGAGAAGATGGATCTGTGAGAAGCCCTATTGGTTTTATCACTCTTTTTAAATTTCTACAGAGATGGTAAATAAGACATGGCATATAACTTTCATTTGCTTTAGTACTAGTGAAGTTGAACACCTTTTCGTGTTTACTGGCCATTAACATATATCCTCTGTGAACTGCCTGACCATGTCCTTTCTCTTTTTTTTACCCTGTGTTTCCATTTTTAAAAAATATATATTTTTATTGATTTCAGAGAGGAGGGGAGAGAGAGGGAGAGAGAGAGAAACATCAATGATGAGAGAGAATCATCGATCGGCTGCCTCCTGCACGTCCCACCCTGGGGATTGAGCCCACACCACACCCGGGCATGTGCCCTGACCGGGAATCGAACCGTGACCCCCTGGTTCATAGGTCGATGCTCCACCACGGAGCCGCGCTGGCCGGGCTGCAGCCCCATCTTTACATCTGAGTCTCCAGTTACTAACATGACCACTGACTGAGACGCCCAGGCAGACTCCGAACGTCTGTATGTGGAGAGGAGCCACTCCATCACCCCAGGCCATCTTGCAGGAGGTCAGTTACCCCCAAAAGGGAGCCATCCCCGCCAGGTGCTCCCTGGCGACTGGCCTGTGTGGAGCGGGGACCTCCCAGAGGCAGGAGTACCTGAGTTTCAGCTGTGACCGCACCTCTCCGAACTCCAGCTGGAGCAGCTCCGCGTAGCAGGCCAGGAGGCTGGGGTTCTCCACGTACCTCTGCAACAGAAGGGGTTGTGGCTAAACAGTGTGCGCCCTGCGGTTACTGTGTCTACCCGTCAAGTCATTCTTTCCACCAGGCTTCCCAACCTGGTAACTGAAACTAGAGGATGTGGGTCGTGTACATGTCACTCGCAGAGGCTAGAATCTGTAGAAAGAAATTTACCAAAGTCCTACATAAACTTTCAGAGCATATTCACTTGAGAAGTATGTTGTCCTCCTTAAAGTTACACACACCAATAATATGCCAAAAAAATGCATGCCTCTCTCTCTGCACCTGGATTTCACGAGGTAACCCCACTCAGGTAACCTTCACTGACCTGTCACCGTGGCCCAGCTAAGCCAACAAACCATCACCCTCCAGGGCAGAGGGAGCAGGAGGCTGTGGTTCACACGTGCTCACTCTAACCTGGACTCCCACCTCTGGGGTAGAACAGCGTGCATCTTCTTACCCAGTGAAAACCCAGGCTATGTGCACAGGAGGCCATCTGTTGACTTGTATGTAAGCACACCTGTCTCCATGGCACAAGATCTCACCTCCTGGGAGGTAGGCCAGCCAAGGCCTGGGACGGCTGGGGACCCCAGTGCACCTCAAGCCTCCCACGCCCTGACTTCGTGTGGGCAGGGGCACAAGCAACGCGCCCCGGGATCTCTCCTCCCTGCGGTGAGCAGCGGCACCTGTGCAGGCAGGCGGGACCCTCGGTGCTCTGTGCAGTCAGGGCTGACTGATGAGTGAACAGCAGGCCCAGCACTCTCTTCCCTCTCAGGAGACGGGCTGGGAGGCCTGTCACCTCGCTCTGATTTCCGCGGTGAGAAGGCCTGTGTTGGCCTGCAGGCATGAATGAGGACCTACATGTTCGTGGCCAGCAGTCCCTGATTTCCCTCCCTACCTTTTTTTTTTTAATATATATTTTTATCGATTTCAGAGAGGAAGGGAGAGGGAGAGAGAGAGAGAAACATCAATGATGAGAGAGAATCATTGATCGGCTGTCTCCTGCACACCCCACACTGGGGATCAAGCCCACAACCCAGGCATGTGCCCTTGACTGGAATAGAACCCGGGACCCTTCGGTCTGCAGGCCAATGCTCTATCCACTGAGCCAAACCAGCCAGGGCCCTCCCTATCTTTTAATGATAAGTCAGCCCCTCCACATGCACGTTATTTTACCCCTATCTCACTTTGTGTTTATGACTGATTTCACACCGTGGTTTTCCCTTCCTGTGTCTGCCAGTTTAATCAAGTTGCTGTAAATTCCATGTGTACTCTTTTTTAAAAAATATATATTTTAATTGATTTCAGAGAGTAAGAGTGAGGGAGAGACAGAAACATCAGTGATGAGAAGGAGTCATGATCGGCTGTCTCCTGTACGCTCCCCACTGGGGATCGAGCCTACAACCCGGGCATGTTTCCTTGACCAGAATCGAACCCGGGACCCTTCAGTCTGCAGGTGGACGCTCTATCCACTGAGCCAAACCAGCTAGGGCCATATGTCCTCTTGTTAGCTTGGAAGATTTATTAAACGTTTCTGTTCTGTTAATGGTTACCTTACTTTTCACTGATCTCAAAAGCAGACAGAGATTTCATTACTATTACTTGAAAACAAGATACCAATTACAAAGTAGCTCCCCAGAGCAATGCCGTGGTCTGCACCTTTCCCACAAAGACGAAATGTCAGAACACGCTCGTGTCCACCCACATTCCATGTCTGCCTGATAAAGGCCATGGGAATACTTACATCTCCACCTCCTCCCACAACCCTGAAGACACCTAGGGTTGGCTAAGATAGTCCAGGATTTAAATATTGAGCTATTATTAAAATCTCTCTTCTGGTATGTCCCTTCTGTTAGAAGAGTATTATTTATGTCAGTCTGTATTTTTTCACTTAGGTTTAATTTTATACACAGATATATTTTATGTATAATCCTATATAATAAAAGCCTAATATGCAAATCGACCGAATGGCAGAAAAACCGGTCGCTATCACGCGCACTGACCACCAAGGGGCAGACACTCAATGCAGGAGCTGCCCTCAGCCCACAGGCCAGCCAAGGCGGGTGCCAGCGGGCCCCTCCCCCCCATCACCCCGCCGGTCACCCCACAGATTGGCCCTGATTGCTGGCCAGGCCTAAGGACCCTACCCGTGCACAAATTTTGTGCACCGGGCCTCTAGTCCTTTATAATAAAAGGGTAATATGCAAATCGACCGAACAGCATAACAACTGAACAACCAATCAAAGCGTAATATGCTAATGATATGGTAAAGCTGCTCAACCACTCGCTATAACGTGCCCTGACCACCAGGAGGCAGACAGATTGACCAGTCACTATGACATGCACTGACCACCAGGGGGGCAGATGCTCTGACCAGTAGGTTAGCTTGCTGCTGGGGTACGGCAGATCGGGGACTGAGCTAGATGGGCTGGGCATGCCACGGAGGCCTCCCACGGTCTCTCCCCAGCCAGTGGGGTCCCTCAGTCTGGTCTGCACCCTCTCACAATCTGGGACCCCTTGGGGGATGTCGGAGAGCCGGTTTCAGCCTGATCCCGCAGGCCACTCCCCTTGGGAGGGCACCTGACACAGGGCTCAGGGCTGGCGAGCACTGCGGCAGTGCGAGCCTCTCCTGATTGAGACTGTTTGGGTGCAAGCCTGCGGCAGGCACCGTGGGGCCGGGATGAGTGGGAGCGGCAGGTAGGAGCTGCAGGCAGGAGTTGCAGGCGGCCTTAGACTGTGGGTTTTGGCCCAATCCCTGCAGGCCACCCAGAGGGACCCCACCCGTGCACAAATTCGTGTACCGGGCCTCTAGTGTCATATAATTACATATAACACATATGCACATCTGTGTTGATACATATGCAGAGAAGAAAAGAAACAGAGCATGTACCTATGGCAGGCCCACCACTCACCACGTCTCCTCGCCACTGCATCCTCCCTCATCTTCAAGTTCCTGTTCTAGTTCATCTGCTGTGTGGCTGGAGTCCTTGCTCTTATTTTCCCCAGACTGGGCTCTGAGGGAAACGGCCCAGCAGCCCGGCTGGGGTGTGTCTCTCGGCTTGCACCTCTCCTAGGTGTAATCTCTAGACATGGTCATTACTGTGTCACACAGGGAATGTGTGCTATGTTCACCCCACGTTCACCATTTTCTTGCTTGCCATCCCTTCTTGCATTTCTGGCCTTCCTCCTGGTATTCACCTCCGCTCTGCCCGAGGTACAGCCTTTAGAATGTGCTTGTGAGGATTTTCTAGTTACAAACTCTCTAATGTTTCCTGTTTCTCAAAGTCTACACTTCAACCTCATTTCTGAAAGGTATTTGTGCCAGGTATGACATTCCCGGTTGGCAATTATTTTATCACATTGAAAATATGATTTCACTGTGTGCTATTTTTCATTTATCACTACTAAGAAGCTAGCTGTTAGTCTGTCATTCTTTTTAATCTGTTTTCTCTGGTTGATTTTAAGCTCTTCTATTTTACCTGTTTTTTCACTATGATGCATCCTCTTTTTATTGACTCTATTTTGGATTTGTTGGAATTTTTGAGTCTGTGGACTAGTCTTTTGTTCACCCTGGAAAATGCTCTTCAAACACGACCTCTACCCACTCTCCATCCTGTCCTTCTGTACTGGTTAAGCCTGTATCTCTAGCTCCACATTTCTCAGGCTCTAACTCATATGCTATTAGCCTATCTCTGTGCTACATGTTGAATTTTTTCTGACTTACTATGTTTTAAGATTTTTATTTATTATGTGCTCGTTTCTCCAAATTCCATGCCTGCTCAGAACCTGCTATGTCACTTTTTATAGCTTCGTACGCTTTAAAGTCACATCTGATAACCCTCGTGTCTGAGGAGCGTGAGGGTGTGTCTGCGCCTCCCCACAAGTGCTCCCTCGCGGTGCCTTTCCTCTTGCGGGCGCTGAGCTGTGACTGAGTGCTGCCTGCGCCCTCCGACCACTGCTGGTGAGATCCTCGGAGGCCAATGCGGGGTCTGCCTCTGGGGAGGATCTTACGGCTCCTGCAGGGACCTGGGGGTACTATCACCCACAACCCTTGAAACGCAATTCATCGTTTGAGGTTTCTTGACTACCTCTACTTCACTGATATAAATTTGGGCTACAAATCTGGTTCTCTTCACCCGATTCCCAAAGCAACCACCGGACCAACGCCTCAGCCTTTAGGCTCAGGAGAAACCAGTAGACTGGATCTGGGGGGTGGAGAGAAGGGAGATGTGTTTGGGTTGCCTTATTTCCAGAATCCTTGAACTGACTTTAAGGCATTATATCAACACTCCTGTGGTATAACTATTTTTTTTTTATTGATTTCAGAGAGGAAGGGAGAGAGAATCATTGATTGGCTGCCTCCTGCACACCCCACACCGGGGATCGAACCCACAACCCGGGCATGTGCCCTGGACCGGGAATCGAACCATGACCTCCTGGTTCCTAGGTCGATGCTCAACCACTGAGCCACACCGGCCAGGCTGGTGTAACTTTTAATGAGTATGCCATTAAAGATGACTTTACCCCTGAGCCAAACCGGTTAGGGCAAAGATGACTTTACCAGGCATAGGTGTGTGTGTTTTTTTGTGTGTGTGTTTTTTAATCCTCACCTGAGGGTATTTTTTCCATTGATTTTTAGACAGAGAGTGGAAGGGAGGGAATGAAAGAGGGGGGAAGGAAGGGAAGGCAGAGAGAAAGAGAAACATCGATGTGAGAGAGACCCATCAACTGGTTGCCTCCCACATGTGCCCCAATCAGGGCCGGGGCTGGGGTCGACGTTGAGCCTACAACCCAGGTATGTGCCTTTGACCAGGAATTGAATCCACCATCTTTCTGTGCACGGGCCGACATGCTAAACTACGGAGACACACAGCCATGGCAACAGGCATACCTTTGACAGATTAAGAAAGCTAGGTATTGTAGAATTAATAATTACCAGGTTATAAAATTAAACCAAAATGGAACACAGCACAAGGACAACACATTTTTCTCTCCAAATTAATCCAGTTGCTCGCTCTGAACTAAGATAAAATACTCCCTCACGTTGAACCACACTTGCGTAATGAAGAAGGGGGTACATACCCTCGTAAAGCCAGCACTAATGAGGGGCATCACAGACTCTTCTCCATCCCGCCTTCAAAAGGACAGAGCAAATGGTTAGAGACGATTCTTACCAGTGACAGCTCACCTCTTTGTGCACTGATGCACGTAACACTGTAACTGTCCTATAATGGGTACTTTTAGATAAATTAGAGTGATATACAAATCAAAAGTATACAACTAAAAATAGTTTTCTGTTTTAGTTTCTTATGTAGCTTTTTGGCTGTATATAGTAATAGCTGAAATATAGAAAGTCATACTAACAGCCAGAATACAGGAGTAACCACATTATCTACTAGTATTTGATATGTAAACATTTTAATTTAAACTAAATTCTTTCCTATTTTATTCTACTGCCTGCTTATTTTTCTTTTAAACACGTAGGAAAGGTAAAACAGATAAAGGGTGATAGAAGGAAACTAGAGTTTGGCGATGAGCAAGATGTGGTATATACAAATGTCGAATTTCAGATGCTGCACACCCGAAATGTATACAATGTTATAAGCCAATAAATAAATAATTTTAAAAGCCCTTCTCCCCCCAACAAGGCTCAGAAAAAATAGTTTAAAGGGCACAGCAACATTTCTCCTATTATAAAAATATGTAAGCTAAGTAACATTTATTTGAATACTGCCCTTCTCACATATTTTTATCCTTTCCTTACTTCCAACTTAAGGATGAAATGTAAGATTTCTTCCATTTATGTATAATTCTAAATCTTCATATATATATTTGGAGTTAGGTGCCCTAGGAAGATAGCCCTGGGAAAAGTGGAATTCTCTAGTGCTGTGCCTATTTCTAAAGTGAAAGGCAGTCCAAAATCACAAACCCAAGCATGAGAGTAGAAACTCTCCTATGATGTTAACTGGCAAAGCAGAAGAAAATAAGAAAAAAGAAAAAAGAAAGGGCCAAACTAGAAGGGTCATGCAGGACAGCCTGCAAGCTGTTATTCAGGCCTCTGTTAAGAGTAAGCATGATGTTAACACACAAATTTCAAAGTAAAAAAAGAAAA
Source organism: Cnephaeus nilssonii (assembly GCF_951640355.1). Lineage (NCBI taxonomy): Eukaryota > Metazoa > Chordata > Mammalia > Chiroptera > Vespertilionidae > Cnephaeus > Cnephaeus nilssonii. Next base: position 6,726,740 of record NC_137095.1, on the reverse strand, counting down.
AAAAAGAAAGAAAGAAAGCTTACCTGCGTACTACACCGATAATAACTGTGTTTTCCGAAACTTTTGATGATCGAATAGACCTATTAAAAAAACAAATTTAAAATGAATTTAAAACCATTCTTTAAAAACTAAAAGCACTTAGAAGTCCTGGTGGAACAATGGGCGTTGGGGGGAGAGGACGAGGGGGAGCAAAGGCTCCCCTCGCTCTGGACCCACCTTCTTGGCTGCTTGGGCCCTTTCTGCTCCCCAGCTTCTGACCTATCTGCCACCTTCACTTTGGTTCTTTAATTGCCGGGCCAGCCCTGCCTCCGGGTTTTCTGACAGGAAGCCGGGAGAAGGCGCCGGTAACCGGCACCGCACAAGGTGGCCTGTGACAGCCGCACAACTGGCTGACCTGCCTCTGCCCCTCCAGAGGGCGGCCAGAACGACCTTCCATTCTGCTCTTGCCACTCACCTGCACAGAACACGCCAGGGTCTCAGCTGCCGAGGGGTGAAGTCCAAGGCCTTGGGCTCAGCCCACAAAGCCCACATGACCGGCTCATGCCTGCAGCTCCACCCTGAGCCCCGTCCCATCCCTGCCTGGCCCAGCAGCCATCCAACCCACTGGAGTCGAGGAGCCCTAGACACCCTGCCTGTCCCTACGAATGCTCTCCCTCTACCTGGAATGTCCCCCCACCCCCCCAATCTCCTGCTCGTCAATCAGGACTCAGCCCAAATGTCCTATGTGAAGCTGCCCTGACACGGCTCTGCAGCACTTGGTATGTGCATCCTCTTTGGGCACATACACCGAGTGGCCAGATTACTATGATCTCTGAACACATAATAATCTGGCCACTCAGTGTGTGTGTGTGTGTATGTGTGTGTGTGTGGCCCAGTGCATGAATTCGTGCATGGGTGGGGTCCAGCCAGCCTGGCCAGGGGGAGGGGACATGGGCGGTTGGCCGGCCTGCCTGCTGGTCGAGTGGACAATTTGCATATTAGCCTTTTATTATATAGGATGTACACTGAGTGGGCAGATCATTATGCGTTCAGAGATCATCATCATCTGGCCACTCGGTGTATGTGCCTGTACTGACATCACTCACTTGTCCTGCCAACTATGGCCTCCGCTCCTCAGAGGCAAGACCCACATCTTCTTCACCTATGTGGCTCTAATACCAAATGCAGCGCCCAGAACTGAGGAGACATGCAAGATAGGGCTCCTCGACTGGTAGATTTGGAAGTATAGCAGACGGAATATTTGGCCTTCCACAAGACAACTGATAAAGTGTAAGGAGTTATAAGCATCCCCAATGAAGAGACACAGGTGAATGCTAGGCATTTAGACAAGTCAGCCACTGATGAAAGGCCTTCCACGGGCCGTGTGATTAGGTATCCCAGACGGAGGCTGACGGGAAGGGCAGGGCTCTGCCAGGGCTAAGCTCTCGGGCGTTGTGTAAGTCAGCGAGGAGAGAGCGAGCGAGCGGATCAGGAGGGAGAGGCTGGAAATAAGCCAGGTCAGGGCCAGAATCATGATGAAACTGACTGAGGAAACCACAGAGTAAGAACCCAGTTCACATTCCTTATTTTAAAATTATATAAAATTTTAATCTATATAGCAAGAAAAATTTGCTGGATGAATTAACCCCATTTTTTAGAATATTCCCAAAATGTGTAACAATTGTACATTTTCCTCCCTTAGAAGGTAGAGCATATTCTGTGTTCTGTGTGTTTTACCACAATAAAGAAGCGCAGCATAACTATAACCTAACCTTCATTTTACAACAAGGAGGACCTAGCAGGGCGTGGTTTCCATCACCCAGGCGTAGCTGAGGCTAGGTCTGGGCCTGGACACGATGGGGAAAGAAGCCGTTTCCCCGGGCGTCGCACTCACCCCCTCTGCTATCGGGCTCTTGGCCTCCTTAGGTGCTGCCTCTGCCTCGCAGCACCCCACCAGGCGACCGAGCACATGGGCCTCAGACAGGCTCTGCCCTTCCTGGGTGACAGCCTTCCAACGGAGCAGACCATGACCTGGGAAGCCACGTGTTCCGACTTTGCCGTTGAGAAACATATCCCAGAGAAGGCCAGGAGCTGGTCAGGGCAGGAGCTGAGCACAGGACTGGGGCCTCCCTCTGCACAATCCCTCATGGAGGTGCCAGGTGACAGCCAGATGCACGTCAGACAAATCTGGCTACAGTGACAACGGCTTACTGCAGTCAGCCAGACAGAAACGATCAGGGGGAGGGGACATGGGCGGTTGTCAACCAGACAGAAACGGGACACAGGCGCCAGATCAAGACCAGAGGTGGGTCACACCCGTGAGAGTCGCCCAGTCTGACTGCCCAAAAGTTGGGGTCCCACCACCAAGGAAATAAGTGCATGAAAATCACCATGATTCTGCAAACAACCTCTTAATAAAATGTGAACCCTTGTTATATTTAGTTTAAATCTTTTCTATTTCCTAAAAGTGTAGATTTAAATGTCCATAAAATTAATATTATAAAATGTTACATTAAAATTATGATTTATCTTCCTCCAAATAAAGTTTTCTATTAAGTAAAAATGGATGTTTCCCTTTGCCTCACTTCCATCAGCAGCAAATAATTTTCTTTAAAAAGTACTTTCCTGCCCTGGCCGGTGTTTCTCAGTGGATAGTGTCAGCCTTCAGACTGAAAGGTCCTGGGTTCGATTCCGCTCAAGGGCACATGCCCAGGATGTGGGCTCCATCCCCAGTAGGGGGCGTGCAGGCGGCAGCCGATCCTTGATTCTCTCTCATCACTGACGTTTCTCTCTCTCTATCCCTCTCCCTTCCTCTCTGAAATCAATAAAAACATTTTTTTTAAAAGTACTTTTCTTATATTTGTTTGCTACCCAGAATTCTCTCATGCTACTGATATTCTGCAAGTATTTTAAACAAGGCGCATTCACTTAACACTAGAGGACAATTGTCAAACATGTGGAAAATTATAATAACTTGTTGCGGTGATATGCGGGTGACAGTTGTGGTTAGTTACATATTGAGTTTCATCCTAACACTTAATGGCTGGGATTCATACTTTCTTACCGTTTTTAAGAAAGCAAAGATAAAGCCAGAGGCAAAGACCAGACAATAAAGATCAGTCCTAGACGTAACGCTATGGTAATCTAACGTCTTGTTTATTTACATGCATGAAAGCAACTTAGAGGACACTGAATTTAACCCAATGTGTTTCTGGGTGGCATTACTGTCACAGGCGCCTGGGCCACTCAGCACGCAGGACTGAGTCTCGGGCTCACCTGCACAGCGCCGGCGCATCCAGCTGTTGGGGGTTCCTGTGGTCGATGATGATGATGTCGTGATGTGCAGCCAGGAAACAGGTCAGGACGGCCTGGACCTCCTGGGCCACCGTGCACTTAAACCCCGCTTTTTCACACGCCTTTCGGAACCCTTTACACTGGCTATCTTCTTTGATAAACACTAACAGTACCTGAATCAAAAAAGCATAAACACTTAAAAAAAAAAAAAAGAGGTTGGAATATCATTTAACAAGCCACAGAAAACTCCCATGTGTCTTAAGGCAAGCACACAGATATGATCATAATCTGTTGATATAAACCCGTCTCCCCCATGTAACTCAGGGGCCGGGTCCCGGCTCCTGGAAACCCGGGCTATTCTATCTGGAAGCCGAAGGGCATGGAACACATACTTCCTTCTTTTGCTAGTAAACCTCTGGCAGAATGCAACAAAGGATTGGCCAAACACTTCATTTTGAAATTAAACCAATTAAACCACACAAATATTTGTTTTAGCTAACAGTAAGTTAACTAGGCAGTCCTTAGATGGGAGAGGCTAATATTTCAGTCCAACTCCTAGAACACTTAATATTTTATATGATGTATTTAAATGTTCTGACTCAATGTAATTCCTCCAAGTTGAAAAAAAATCATTTTGATTATAAGAGAGAAAATTTAAAGCAGATGGAAATGTCAGTGGAGGGACACAGGAATAGCACCAGGTCTAAGAGGCAGGATCTGTGCCCGGATGCCGCTGGCTGTCCCCAGGCCTGGCCTGGGTGAGGTGAGGCCTGGATCTGCTGCTCCCCCTATCCAGCCAGGGCACCCCCAACCCCAGTAGATGTGGTTCAGCAGCACAAACAGCATCCCCTTTACACCCAGATTGACTCCTGGGAGCCAGGGTTAGGGAGAGGCAGGGCAGCCTGTGAGAGCGAGGCTGCAGAGCGGAGAGAAACCCTGTGCCCCAAGGCGTATTAGTTCCTCTAGGTTGACCATGTGTACGAACACCCCAAGTGCAAAGAACCGAGAGAGCATATCTCCGCTGGTCTTGTCCCACATTTAAAAAGACCTGGAACAGTGAACATGTGTTTGTGTGTGGGAAACGTCAATGAACTTTGGGGCTAAATTTCAATTGGTTATTTTTGTCTAATATTTTGGATTAAATAATTTCCAGGTATTTTTCTCTGATAACAGCTATTCAGAAACACAGGGAAGGACATGCTTTTACGTTTTTATATTAGAAAATTTCAAACCTACAAAAAAGTTGTGAATGATAATGAACGCTAGTATACACTTCTAGTTTCATCGGTTGTTAAAATTTTGCCGCCTTTTGCCCAGCCAGTGTGGCTCAGTGGTTGAGCATCGACCTATGAACCAGGAGGTCACAGTTCGATTCCCAGTCAGGGCACATGCCTGGGTTCCAAACTTAATCCCCAGTCGGGGGCATGCAGGAGGCAGCCAATGAATGATTCTCCCTCATCACTGATGTTCTTATCTCTCTCTCCTTCCCCCTTCCTCTCTGAAATAAGGAAAAAAATTAAACTTTGCCACCTTTACTCACTCCCCTCCCCCACTCCCCCACTACACACACGCCCAATTATACACATTCTTTATTTTACTGCTGAACTTTTTAAAGTAGGCCGCAGACATTTCTTCATCTATGAATAGTTCAATGTGCATTTCTAAGAAACATACACTCTTAAATAACTCTAGTACTGACATTGTTATCTAACCCAGAAGACAATTTCAATGTATAACTTGAGGCCCTCTCCCTCCCGCCTTTTTTTAAAAAAAATCAACATGAGGAAACGGCGTGGCTTAGAATTAATTACCTGGAGTTGGTCTGCATGAAACCTCATGGGGCCAAACTGCACCTGCGATGCTGACACCTGTGAGAAAAACATCTGCTGACACGTTCCGTCTCCATCAGAGCCACAGCTGGGACGGAGACGCCGGCTCCGGAGGAAAGTTACAGAGAGTGAGTAATCATTACACAGAGGAGTCCCAGGGGTCTCCTTAGCACCCAGGGAAGGCGGAGCGCAGGGAGGGGGCGTGAATGAGGGGGTCCGGCTTTTCTTTTCCTCACTGTGTGTGGCTTGTCATGAAACAAGAGTTAAGGAAGTAAGCTTCCGAGTCTCCGTTGGAGAAAGTCAACAGGACAAAATTAAGGCAAACAGGAAGGAAAAAAATAAAGCTAAAGGCAATAGTTAATGAAAATGTCAAATGCTAATGACTAGTATGATTTTAAAAAAAATACATGTATGTGCGTATACAGTGTTGGTCACAAGCTGAGGGCCCAGACGAAAGCGTGGCTGGCTCGGGGCCACAGCTCCCCCCTCCCTCCCCCCCGGGAAACAACTGTACATGTTACACGGAAAGTGGTGAAGTGACAGCTGGCACAGGCCAAGCACAGCACAGCTCTCTGTCTCGACTTACGCCAGCGACTCACCCCTGCATCCAGCGTGAGAAACAACAGAAGCTACGGATTAATTCTTTAGGGAGGATGGATGTTGCCTCAGTGTAAGTGTAGCAATATCTTTTTTTTTAAATATGTTTTATTCATTTTTTTTTACAGAGAGGAAGGGAGAGGGATAGAGAGTTAGAAACATTGATGGGAGAGAAACATCGATCAGCTGCCTCCTGCACACCCCCCACTGGGAATGTGCCCGCAACCAAGGTACATGCCCTTGACCAGAATCGAACCTGGGACCCTTGAGTCCGCAGGCCGACGCTCTATCCACTGAGCCAAACCGGTTAGGGCAGCAATTTCTTTTTAAGACATTACTGTTTTGGCGATTCTCGTTTACCACTGAACACTTGATTTACTCAATGAGGCTGCATTCTGACCTTACGTCCTGTCTAGGGGGTATATCCGGCTCTCAGGTCCTCTGTGGAGCAGCGGCCCAGTCAAGTCCAACAACTGCTTACCCCGGCCGGGCCCTCCCCCCAAAATCACCACCACCAGGAAATGTGATGACATTACTCAGGGAGCGGACGTCAGCCGTGGGCCCTCGAAGAATAACCTCCCAGCGGCTCTGGATTGGGGATCAGAACTCCTGGAACCCTCCTGTTTGCCCTTTCTCTGCGTATGAACGTCAGTGTCAAACTGGCCTAGTCAGCTCTTTTTTATTTTATTTTATTTTATTTTTTTTATTTTTATTTTTATTGATTTCAGAGAGGAAGGGAGAGGGAGAGGGAGAGAGAGAGAAATACCAATGATGAGAACCATCGGCTGCCCTCCACACGCCCCCTACTGGGGATCGAGCCCGAAACCCGGGCATGTGCCCTTGACTGGAATCGAACCCGGACCCTTCAGTCTGCAGGCTGATGCTCTATCCACTGAGCCAAACCAGCCAGGGCAGCTCTTAATAATATTTACTTTTTACACTAACACTTAGAAGGGAAAATCATTTCCCAATTACATTCAGTAATGTAGCTCGGATTTAATCTTTCAGCTTCAAAAGCAGCTGATATTTTTAGGTAATATAGAAACAAACAGTATGTTCATAGGCTGATGCAGGTAAATTCTACAAGTTGTTGAGTTTAGTCTTTTGGATTTTTTTTTTTAATTTCTTTATTGATTAAGGTGTCACATATTTGTCCTCATCCCCCCATTCCCATCCCACACCCCTCCCCATGGATGCCCCAACCCCCTGCTGAACTTAACCATTGGTTAGGCTCATATGCATGCACACAAGACCTTTGGTTGATCTCTCCCTCCTCCCCCCACCCTCCCCTATCCTCCCTTTGAGGCCCGATAGTCCGATCGATGCCTCCTTGTTTTTGGTTCTGTTCTTTTTCATCAGTCTATGTTGTTCATCATTTCCCCTAGATGAGCGAAATCATGTGTCACTAGAGATATACTTATAAGAATTGAATGTACGACGAGCAATAATAGTTATGCTGACAGGCAAATGAATCAGTCTGTAGTGAGTTTCTGTCTTTTGGATTTTTAAATATTTATGTATTTAAGATTCAGTTATAAAAAGGATTGTAAAATTAGGAATATCAGATAAGGATGATGTCCATTTGTATTTTTAACATTTTAAAGTAATTTCTTTGAATATGGCTATCAGAAACATGAACTAAATTAGAAGTTTTGATGAAACACATCAGCTTTTTCCTTTTTTTTTTTTTCCTTTTGCCTAACTGACCTATCATTTAGATGCGACTCTAGAAGGCAAGGTATACTAGTTACGAATCCTGATCATGGTAGGGGTGGGAGAGGAAATAAATAATTCCAACCTGTATAAAATTCCTACACCCTGACCCTCCCTATTCCTTTGCCTGCTTTGTTTTATTCTCTGTAGCTCTCAGTCACCATTTACCACGCTACTAATTTTATTATTTATCTTCTTTATTGTCTGTCTCTCCCACTAGAATGGAAGTTCTATGAAGACAGGGATTTACCTGCTTTATTCATTGTTCTATTTCCAATACCCAAACAGCCTGGCGCCGGCAAGCATTGAAAAGATATTATTGAACGAGTGTTTACACAACAGTTACTCTTTTTGAATCCATCTAGAAATCATATTCATACCAGCTTTTTCATATACGTGTACATATTATAGAACTTCCAGTTCTCAGAATATTTTCATATTCAGAGTATACTTCATAAGGGAACATGAAGGAAGGAATCTTACCACAAGAGAATCATGTTCTCTCTCTCTCTTTCCTACATCCCCTTTATTAGAAACTAAAGTTATGCTGAAATAAGTTTACATTAATTGTATACAAACCTAGGAACTGCAGTGAAGACTGAAGTCAGATTTTGTCCCCAGCCGTACTATCTCCCCAGGCTTTGCCTGTACAGCCAGCGGCCGTGCGTTCTGTCTCTCTCTCTCTCTCTCTCTCTTCCCGCGCCCCCTCTCTCTCTCAACAAAGAGGGGTCATTTGATCAAAGGGACACAGTCTGGGTAAGAATCAGGGGACACCAGTTCTTAGCAGGGAAAAGTCAAAATTAATCCAGGTGTGTGTGTGTGTGTGTGTGTGTGTGTGTGTGTGTGTGTGTGTACCACCCACTGCTATGTTATAAGCAAGCACAGAGCTAGGTATCGGGAGTGTAAAGAACGAGTGTCTAACCCTGGCTGTGAGTAAACAATGACAGTGTGGTTCAGTTTTAATGGAGAAAGAGGTTGTGTGCTTCCAATCACATTTAAATCCCACTTAGTCCTTACCCTATGAGTAAGGTGAACTCATTAACTCCATTCCACTGGTGAAGAAACTGCAGCTGAGAGCGGTGTGGTTAAACAGCTGGTAAGGGGCAATGGTGGGGACGGGACACCATTCACTACAATTTAATTCCCGTGGTCTTTTATTTTTATTTTATTGATTTCAGAGAGGAAGAGAAAGAGAGAGAGAGAAACATCAATGATGAGAGAGAATCATTGATCAGCTGCCTCCTGCATGCCCCCTACTGGGGATTGAGCCCACAACCCAAGCACGTGCCCCCGACCGGAATCGAACCTGGGCCCCTTCAGTCCACAGGCTGATGCTCTATCCTCTGAGCGAAACAGGCCAGGGCAATTCCCGTGGTCTTTCCATGCTCCATTGAGAAAGACCCAAAACCACCCGACCCTAACCTGTGTCTAGCTGAAATAAGCCCAAGAACCCGGAAAGCAGCATTCATCCCTTCAACAAATCTTTGTTGCACAGCCACATTATGTTAAACTAGAGGCCCGATGCACGAAATTCGTGCAAGAGTAAGCCTTCGCAGCCCCGGCTTCGTCCAGAAGGTTGTTCGGAAGGATGTCTGGAAGGTTGTTCGGCTATCGGGTCTAATTAGCATATTATGCTTTTATTATTATAGATGGCTTTTTAGGCACCGAGCAGTCAACAGAGAACAAGACAGATATAAGGAGGCATAGGTAGAGCTGTTTCCATTTTCATGAAAAGCCACTAAAGAGTTTTATACAAGAAAGTGGCATGACCTAACTTTTATTGTTTTAAAGATCCCTTTGGCTCCGGTGGAGCACGGACAGTGGGAGGACGAGAACAGAGGCGAGGATACCAGAAAGGAGGCTTCCAGAGAAGTCCCAGGGGCAGAGGGCAGCAGCTGGGCCGGCAGGGTCCATGGAGGCAGAGTGATTAGGACTTGCTGATGGAAGGACACAACCCAATCAGACCAGAGTGCTGACCTGTGACTTGCAGTTTGATATCACTATTGCGTAGAAGTTTGGGGCTTTGCACGGCAGCCTAATAGAAGCTGGTGTGGGTCTGTTCCCAGATCCACCCACAAGATGGCACTAAGATCTACGCTGAGGCAAAGCTGCTAACCCTGCCCCGGTCCTGCCCGAGCAGGCGAAGCGCTGCATATCCATGCCTTCTGTCCTCGTCTCTCTTCCTCTCGCCTCGCCTGTTCCTGGTTTTCTCTTTAGTCAATTTAAACAGCAAATATTTACGATGAGCCTTTTGTAAGTTACTCTAACTGAACAACAAAACTGAGTCGCATGCCAGGGTAAAAGCACCCAGACCCTTTTCCCCTAGCCACAGTGTTGGGCAAAAAAATGGTGTCTGGATTAAATGAGCTATTTTAAAAAGTATGTTTTTATTGATTTTTAGAGAGAGAGGAAGGGAGAGGGTTAGAGAGAGAGGAACATGGATGAGATGAGAGAGAAACATCATCAGTCAGCTGCCTCCTGCATGCCCCCTGCTGAGGATTGAGCTCAAAACCCAGGCATGTGACCTGACCGGGAATTGAACTGGTGGCCTCTTGGATCCTGGGTCCATGCTCAACTGCTGAGCCACACCGGCCAGGCTAAATGAGCTACTTTATTTTCCGGCGTATAAGACGACTTTTTAACCCAGGAAAATCTTCTACACGCCCAGTCGTCTTATACGCCAGAAAATATGGTATTTAAGGAACAGTTTGAGGCTCATAATAAAATCGAGAGGGAGGCACGGAGATTTCCCTTACACCTCCTGTCCCCGCACATGCATAGCTCTCCCCATCATCAATCTCACTCACCAGAATGGGACATTTTTTATTTTTTTACCAAAAAAATGAACCTATACTGACACATCAGAATCACTTCAAGTCCATATTTTACATTAGGACTCACTCTTGGTATGTACATTCTGTGGGCCTGGACAGATGTATAATGAATGACATATGTTTGTCATTAAAATATCACGCAGAGTATTTTTTCACTGCCCTAAAAGTCCTTTGGGATTCACCTCTCCCCAGCCCCCAACTTGGCAACCACTGATCCTTCTACTATCGCCATCGTTTTGCCTTTTCCAGAATGACATATAGTTGGAATCATACAAGTATGAGCCTTTTCAGATTGGTTTCTTTCACTTCGTAAGTAACGTGCATTTAAGGTTCCTCAACGTCTCTTGGCCAAAGACCCTAGAGTCAGGAAATGAAAAGGTAAGCCACTGAAAGGGAGAAGGTATTTGCAGAACATATAACCGACAAAGGACTCAGATAATCCTATATAATAAAAGGCTAATATGCAAATCAACCAAATGGCAGAATGACCAGTCGCATCACGTGTACTGACCACCAGGGGGCAGACGCTCAATGCAGGAGCTGCCCCCTGGTGGTCAGTGCGCTCCCATAGGGAGCTGCAGGTGGGTGGTAAGGAGGGAGGGGTCCTGGACTGCAAGAGCCCTGGACTGAGAGATGGATGTCTGACTGCCGGGGATCAGGCCTAAGCCAGCAGGCAGACATTCCCCCTGGTGGTCAGTGCGCTCCCACAGGGGGAGCACCGCTCAGCCAGAAGCCCTGAGCAGGGCTCACGGTTGGCAAGCGCAGTGGTGGTGGCAGGAGCCTCTCTCGCCTCCGCGGCAGCGCAAAGGATATCCAACTGACAGCTTAGGCCCACTCCCCCTAAGCCGGCAGCTGGACATCCCCCAAGGGCTCCCGGACTGCTAGAGGGCACAGGCCAGGCTAAGGAAACCCCCCGAGTGCACGAATTTCATGCACCAGGCCCCTAGTATATAAAGAATGATTGAAGATCAGTAAGAAGAAACCGACCACCCGGCTGGAGACAGCCTTGCACAAGCAGATGACGCTAATATCTAAGGACTTAGAAGGATAATAATCCTCTGCATCAAGATTCAGCTAGGAAAAGAAAGGGAACTAACTCATCAACAATCTCTAAGTTTTAACAATTTTATAAGAAAGTTTTAAGCAGGAAATCTGAACAGATATTTCAAATTTGACAAAACAAATGTCACCAGCTAGAGTCTCCTCTATTGTAAGAGAGTTCTGAGAAAAACATGGAAAAAGAAGCATCTGCCTCTTCCTTGTGTGTATGGGGGGAAATGAGTTACTTATGCAACGACTACACAGTGGAACGCTTTGTTTCCATAGAGATTATGACACAACTTAAATTAGAATATTCCGATTTGAATTGAGAAATGATCCTTTTGTCTAAGTGAATGGTGTATTCAGTGTGAATAAAAGCTCCGCACATCTGCTGATATCATTTCCTCTTTACTTCAGTAATAATTAATCATGAGAATACATCCACACAGCCCTAAAATGGAATTCATACCCCCAATTTAACAAGTGCCTCAAAATATGTAGTGAATGGCAGATTTTCCTACAGGATGTACAAAAATACTGAACACAAAATATTTAAAAATATTTCTTGCTCATTTCACATCTATTACACTTAAGCATTCCCTGTACTCGCTGTCTGAATAAGACAAAAGTTAATTTAGTCTGCCTTCTGCCGTTACTACCTGAATTCAACAGATAAACTGTCTACCGGTGCATGAAATTATTAATCTGATGCACAAAAATATCAGAATGTTAACTTTCAACAGCAGCAAAATAGATGATCTATAAATACAGTCTATTCAGGGGCTCCACACTGCCCCAGATAAGGCCTGGACTCTCTGAGATGGCATTCAAGGCTCCAACTGTCCCCACCACTCAGAACTCCTGACACCCCGTCTCTCACCACTGTGCTGTGGCCACGTGGCTCCCTCAGCGTGGCACACTCCTGCGTTCTTCCTAACTCCTCCTCATCTTTCAAGACTCAAGAGAGGCTAAGCTCTACCTATGCCTCTGGCCCCCACCTCCATCTGGAGGAGGTGTCACGCCTAGGTGTCCCCCATGGGCCCTGGTTTCTCTGCATCACAATAGAATCATATTCTGTTTCCCCTACTGAAATGAGCTTCTGAGTTCTATTCACTTGCATAAAACTGGCACCCCAAAAAGTCCAGTGTTTGGTAAAGGCCGAATGAACCCACTACCGAGTAATTGATATCCCCAACGCTGCTTCACGTTTTGATAATATATCTTCCTAAAGGAAATAGCTAAGAAAAAAGGATAATCCAAATCGTTAGAGTAGAATGAAGATGGGCTAGGTTTCCTGACTGGTTTATATTACACATCATTCTGCTCTTTTTCTCATTTCACTGTGAAATCTTTCCAGTGAATGGATATTCTATCTCATTCTCAAAGGTCTCCAAAGAAATGATGCAATTTTTAATTTAGTTACAGTTGAGTATATCTTCAATTAACCAAATACTAGTATTCAAACAAAATTCTGTGTGATTAGATTCTCATCTGTTGCTACTTTGGGCATAATGGCTCCTCATATCAATTGCTATTTTCAGCCATGTTTTGTTTAGATATTTTAGAATGTGCCTCCTTTGAAAAAATTATTTCCCATTTAAATTATAACAAGTGAAAAACAGCACTGGTTTTGAGCAACATAACTGAATCTGATATGAAGCATGATGCACAAAACAGGAAGTAAACCTTCTACTTCAATCAAAGGCACAATTTTCATATAAAAAAAGGATACCATCTTGTGATTTTGTAAAAGAAAAACAACAAAAAGTATAAAACCACAACAAATAAAAGCAAAAATATTTTATACATTAACAATAAATTTTAAATGTACATCTATATACACTTCAAATATTTTTACCTATCAAGCAAAATGAAACTCAAATTTTTCATGCTGATTTAATAGTGTACAAAATTTTTCCTAACAAAAAGAAGACTTAGAAATAGAGAAGGTATCAAACATATATGGCAGTGATAAGGAATAAATCAAAAACACAAAGTTATAATTACCCTCAGAGAATGAAATAAAGCAGACCATTCATGCAAGTGGCTGGTTTCACTTACTACATGTTGATTTTTCCCAAAGTCCTCAGTAAACAGAGAGCTGAAAGACTTGGGCAAGCACCCAGATTTCCAGCACACCAAGGCCTTCTCAAGAGAACAGCACTGTCCTGGCCGGATGGCTCAGTTGGTTGGAGCATCGTCCTGTACACCAAAAGGCCACAGGGTTCGATTCCCAGTCAGGGAATCTGTTACGTACGTACCTAGGTTGTGGGCTCAATCCCTAGTTGGGGTGCGTATGGGAGACAACCGATTGATGTATCTCACATCAATGTTTCTCTTGCTCCCTCTCCCTTCCTTTCTAAAAATCAATTTCAAAAAAACAACACATCCTCGGGTGAGAATTAAAAAAAGGGCAAGAGAACAGGTAGACAACAGTCATTGGATTTAGGGTGCACTCTAACCTTGTATGACCTTATCTAACTATTTACATCTGCAAAGACTCTATTTCCAAATATGGTCAACAATCTGAGGGTCCAGTGGACATTAAGTTTGGGAGGATACCACTGGACCCAGTACACTCATTAAGTCACAAGAGCAACCTCAATTAAGTAATTAAAAGTGATGAATCCACTTCATTTATATAAAGTTCAAATCTGCCAAAACTAATCTATAATATATTTTGTAGGGATGGAGTGACTGAGAGAAAATTCAAGGCCAAATAGGGTCCTGGAATGTTCTATTTATTATTTTTTAAAATATATTTTTACTAGAGGCCTGTTGCACGAATTTGTGCACGGGTGGGGTTACTCGGCCTGGTTGGCAATCAGCCCATCTTGCCCAGTCCCCGATCGGGGCCAGCCGGCCAGGGGGAAGGACCGTGGGAGGTTGGCCAGCCGCGAGAGGTTGGCTGTGGGTGCGCACTGACCACCAGGGGGGCAGCTCCTGTGTTGAGCATCTGCCCCCCTGGTGGTCAGTGCACGTCATAGCTACCAGCCAGTTGTCCGGTCGTCATGGTCACTTAGGTTATATATATATACGAGAGACCCAGTGCACAAAATTCATGCACGGGGGAGGGAGGTGTCCCTCAGCCCTGCCTGCACCTTCTCCAATCTGGGACCCCTTGGGGGATGTCCGACTGCTGATCTAGGCCCAATCCCACAGGCCTAAACCGGCAGTCAGACATCCCTCTCACAATCCGGGACCGCTGGCTCCTAACTGCTCACCTGCCTGCCTGCCTGCCTGCCTGATCGCCCCCTAACGGCTCCCCTGCAGGCCTGATTGATGCCTAACTGCTCCCCTGAAGGCCTGATAGCCCACAACTGCCCTCCCCTGCCAGCCTGATTGCCCACAACTGCCCTCCCCTGCCAGCCTGATCGCCCACAACTGCCCTCCCCTGCCAGCCTGATCGCCCACAACTGCCCTCCCCTGCCGTGACCCACCTCCTCCACCGGGACCCGCCTCCTCCACGCAGTGCAGAGTCGCGGGACCCCCAGGCCTCACCATGCACAGCGGCCACTGAGCCCTGCCTCCGCTGTGCGCGTGGCCATCTTGTGACGGCCATCTTGTGATGACATAAGGGCATGACGCCACATAGGCTATTATTAGTATAGATAGATTGATTTCAGAGAGGAAGGGAGAGGGAGAGAGAGCTAGAAACATCAATGATGAGAGAGCCTCCTGCACGCTCCCCACTGGGGATCAAGCCCACAACCCAGGCATGTACTGTGACCAGGAATCGAGCCATGACCTCCTGGTTCATAGGTCGATGCCCAACCACTGAGCCTGGCCAGCCGGGCTGCAATGTTCTATTTCTTAATCTGTTTGCTGGTTACATTGAGAAAAATTCATAAAGTTGTACACTAATGATTTATATATTAACTGCATTAACTTTCAAAAAGCATTTGCTTTAAAAAGATACCTATCAGCACTTCAGTTTTCATTGGAAGAGAAGTCCTCTCTCCAGCAGCCGGGCCAATGGCAGGGCAGCCGCCTTTGGGGAAGGGGGTGGGGGCGGCTTCTCTCCCTCACCTGCTGGCTGCTGCGTCTGAGGCAGGGGCAGAGGACATGACCAGGGAGGTACTACTAGACAATCTCTCATTGTTGGGGCCTGATGGATTTTTAAAGCATTTTTGTCGTTTCTCTGGAGACTCTCCAGCTGTGTCCCTCCCACCTCAACTCCCTTCAGATGGGCAGTGCCTCTCTTCCAGGTTTTTTCCAGTCTTTCCTCATTTTCTACCCTGGTATAGACACTCAGCCTTTGTGCTGGGGTCCCCTCTGCCTGGTAGGCTAACATCTAGGCGGGAACCCTTTAAGAAGGACCCCATGTACACACTCCCTCTAGATCCAGCACCTGCCAAAGCCAAGCTGTGCTCACAGCTCTGCTCTCTGGCACCAGCGATTGCTTAGTGGGAGGGGAGGTGGTCCATTCAGCTTCAAGCCCAATAGGCTTTCAGGCAGGTGGTGGCTCTGCTGCTTGAGGTGCAGACTCTGTTCTTTTTTATTTTATTTTTTATTTTATTGATTTCTTACAGAGAGGAAGGGAGAGAGATAGAGAGCTAGAAACATCGATGAGAGAGAAACATCGATCAGCTGCCTCTTGCACACCCCCCGCTGGGGATGTGCCCGCAACCAAGGCACGTGCCCTTGACCAGAATCGAACCCGGGACCTTTCAGTCCGCAGGCTGACGCTCTATCCACTGAGCCAAACCGGTTTCGGCCCAGACTCTGTTCTTTAATGGCTGGGGTATCTTCTGTTTGCACCCCCTTTTACTTATAGGGACCTCCAAGCAAGGATCTCCATCCACTGCTCAGACATATGTCAAGAGCTACAGTCTGAATGAATGTAGAATGAAAAAACAGCGGGGAAGCTGGAGGAAGGAAAGGAATGCAATACCTGTTACTAAAAGCAGCACCCACAAAGTGCCCGACTGGCCTGTTTTTGGTGCCATACATTTTCTTTTTCAAACATATTTTTATTGATTTCAGAGAGGAAGGGAGAGGGAGAGAGAGATAGAAACAACAATGATGAGAGACAATCACTGACTGGCTGCCTCCTGCACACCCCACACTGGGGATCGAGGCCACAACTCGGTCTTGTGCCCTTGACCGGAACAGAACCTGGGGCCCGTCAGTCTGCAGGCCGACACTCTATCCACTGAGCCAATCCAGCCAGGGCTGGTGCCGTAAATTTTCAACCTCAAATAATCGAGTCGAAGATTTGGGGAGCTAGTATTAGAAACTGCGAGGTGTCACTTAAACTGGAGTCCCCGTGTGTACTGTCTGTTACGTACGTACACTACGTCCATGAAAGCAAGGACTGGATAATAAATGAGGCTTTGGAAAGTCTCCCTCCTTCCTGCCACCTCAGGTCAGATGCTCCCTGCAAATGTCACTGCATAAGTCCTCCCTCAGTCCAGCTCCTCTGCATCTTGGGGTCCAGCTGGACCCTGTGCAGCTCTGCCCCCAGCTCATGTGCTCATGGCCACTATTTCAAAGAAAACCCCAGGGTGTATCTCTCACCTTGGAAAATGTGATTTGCTTATTGTTTTTTCTGTTGTTTTTTTCCCCCGAGATCTGCAGCTGCAAGTGACTTCTATCCACTTCCTCTCATACTCCTAGTTCAACCTGGCTTGGGTTTCAGACATCTAATTTCTTCAAATATAAAGTTTGCATTTCTGTTTCTTCTTCTCCTAGGTCAGTGATGGCGAACCTATGACACGCGTGTCAGCACTGATACGTGTAGCCATTTCTGATGACACGCAGCCGCTGAGGCAGCCGCATGCCGAGGATGAAACATTTGCTGCTCCTGAGGATGAAACATTTGCGAAATAATGTTTTTTCCTCAAAGTGACACACTACCCGAGTTATGCTCAGTTTTTTGGCGAAGTTTGACACACCAAGCTCAAAAGGTTGCCCATCACTGATCTAGGTGCTCGGGATAATTTTCCAGGGCAGGATGGAGAAAGGCTGACTTTACCATGTTCACATCTTAAATTCTACTTCTTTTTCCTCCAAAAAGAAAACCACTTTATAATCTCCTTGAATATAAAGTAATACATGATCATTCCAAAGACCAGGCAGTACAGAAAGGGTGCAAGAGAAAAAAGTAAAATGCTGTTACCTGAAATCTCATTAACCTAAAGTAATCCCAGTTTAACACATGAGCACATATTCTGATGCATATGAATCAGCCTTTTCCCATGCCTTTTTTTAACTTAAAACTGGGTATTTTCTTGAAGAAGAAAAAAAAATATCTAAATTATAATTTTAATAGCTACACAATATTCATGAGAACTTCCTTTTACCTAGAGTATCATGAGACACTAGAATGTTTAATTTTTAAAATAAACAATCCCATAAACCAGAAGTCATGCCCTTGAAAGATCAAATTTTCCACATTTTAGTTTCCTTGTAAATCAGAGAAAAGGAGGGTTTATTCCACCAGCTTTTAGAAATACAACACGCAGACCTGGGTCTTTAAAAGCTAGGTATCTAAGGCTTCTTTTTTAAAAGTTACTGTTCCCACGACCTTTGTTCCTTGTATAATAAATACCCTGTGTTTTGCTGGCTTTTCATTTACAAGACAGAGAAAATGCAAACAACCAAATTATCCAAGTCTTGCGCACCGAGGACAGGCAATCTCCACAGGTTCTTCATTAGGACGGTCAGAAGTACAGACTGCTGCCTTTACAATGCGCACCACTGCCTGCCATCTGAGTTTCATTAAACTGTCTTTTCTAATCCACTTCCGTAATTAATAGAGACTTACAGCTATACAAGCACTGAGCCTCAAAGCTGGTTGTGGCAGTGAAGTCGAGGGAATACATTCTGTTCCTTCTCTCAGCAGACCACAGAGACAACATTTTTTTTTCAACAAAACATCCCCCACACAAATGAGCAAAACTGCAGATGGCAGAGTGGCACGTGCCAGGGTACAATGACTTTAGGCAAGTGTTATCCACAAAAACATTCCGACAAGTATGTGAAGGTGAGCGGCCTCTAAGTCAGGATACGCTCCTTGCAAAACTGGGTAGCCTCGGATTCAGCAACAAGCCATCAGGCACGAGAAGAACTGGACCTGGAGAAGGCCAGCAGTCAGCCGCCGGTGATTCATTCACAGTAAGCAAGCCATCGCCAACAACAGCGTGTAACACATGGCTATTTACTATGTACCCAAGAGTATCTAACTTAATTCTTACATCAACCAAATAAAGTAGAAACTGCTATTCTTCTTCCTAATTATATCTGAAAACAGAAACTCGGTAAGGTTAATCTACTTGTCAGTCACACAGCTAGTAAGTGGGGGGGGGGGGGGGGGTGGAACTTGGACCCAGGGCTGTATGACTCTCAAGGCCCATCCTTGTCACTGCACGTATCGCCTCACGAGCTACACAGCAATGGGAACACAGAAGAGGGGTCAGTGGCTTTGACCGAAGAAGGCAGGAGGGGCAGGAATCGGGCTGGGTCTGGAAAGGCAGGTAGGACTTGGGCAGCAAAGAGGCAGACCATGGTCCGTGTGAGCAGAAGCACACAGGCGAAGAGAACAGAGCAGAGTCTTTGACAATCACATGGATGACGCTCATTACTCTGCCACCCGCTCAAAACTACCTGGCGAGGTGGTGTCACAGAAACTGGAAGACAAGGCATGTGAGAGACAAAGGCAGAAATCTAGCCCCAGGCCTGCCTCTCAGCATTATGTGGCCTGAGGTACATCACTTTCCACTCTGGGCCTCAGCCTAGGGCGCCAAATAAGAAACGGAATGGTACAACAAGAGGAAAATTACAGGCCAATAGCCCTGATGAACATAAATGCAAAAATCCTCCACGAAATATTAGTAAACCAAACTCAGCAATACATTAAAAAGATCATACACCATAACCAAGTAGGATGTATTCCTGGAATGCAAGGTCAGTTCAATATCCTCAAATCAATTAACATGATACACCATATAAACAAAACGAAGGATAAAAATCGTATGCTATCAACAGATACAGAAAAGCCATTTGACAAGATTCAGCATCCATTGATGATAAGAACAAAACAAAAAGAAAAACCTCTCAGCAAAGTAGGAAATAGAGGGACTACACCTCAACATAATAAAGGCGATCTGTACAAACCCACAGCTAACACCATACTCAACAGTGTTTTCCTCAAGATCAGGAACAAGACAATGAGGTCCACTTTCACCACTTTTGTTGAACACTAGGGGCCCAATGCATGAAATTCGTGCAAGAGGAGGCCTTCACAACCCCGGCTGCCTGCGTTGGCCCTTGCAGCCCTGGATTCGTCCAGAAGGTCGTTCGGGCGTTCCGCTGTCCGGCCATTCAGTAGATTTGCATATTACACTTTTATTATTATAGATATTATTGGAAGTCCTAGCCACAGCAATCAGAAACAAAAAGAAATAAAAGACATCCAAACTAGAAAGGAAGAAGTAAAACTGTCATTATTTGCAGATGGCATATACTATATAGAAAGAACCCTAAAGATTCCACACAAAAAACTATTATAATAAATGAACTAGCAGGATATAAAATTAATATGCAGAAATTGGTTGCATTTTTATACTCCAATAATGAACTATCAGAAAGAGAAATTAAGAAAACAATTGCATCAAAAAGAATAAAATACCTAGGAATAAACTTAACCAAGAAGTTTAAGGACCTGTATTTGGACATTGAAGAAGATACAACTAAGTGGAAACATATACCAGGCACATGTGTAGAAGAATTAACGCTGTTTAAATGGCCATACTACCTAAAGCAATCTACAGAGTCAATGCAATCCCTATCAAAATACCAATGGCTATCATCAATAAATCAACAAATAACAAGTACTGGCAAGGATGTGGAGAAAAGGGAACCCTCATGCACTGTCGGTGGGAATGTAAATTGGTGCAGCCAATATGAAAAACGGTATGGAGGTTCCTCAAAAAATTAAAAACAGAACTACCATATGACCCAGCAATTCTACTTCAAGGTATTTATATCTAAAAAATCCAAAACACTAAGTTGAAAAGATATATGCACCCCTGTGTTCACTGAAACATTATTTACAATAACCAAGGTATGAAAGCAACCCTAGTGTCCATCGATGGACAAATGGATAAGGAAGATATAGTACACATATATACAATGGAATATGACTCAGCCATAAAAAGAATGAAATCTTGCCATTTTTGACAACATGGATGGACCTAGAGGTGTTATGCTAAGTGAAATAAGTCAGACAGAGAAAGACAAATACCATATGATTTCACTTACATGTGGGATCTTAAAAAAAACCCAAAAAATAAATGAATAAACAAAAACAAACTCATAGATACAGAGAACAAATTAATGGTTGCCAGATGGAAGGGGGGGTTGTAGGGCTGGGTAAAAAAGGTGAAAGGATTAAGAAGTACAAATGGGCAATTATAAAAAATAGTCAAGGGGAGGTAAAGTACAGCATAGGGAATCCTATATAATAAAAGCATAGTATGCAAATTGTCCCCTCAACTGGGAGTTCAACCAGGGGGCGGGGCTGGCCAGAGGAAGGGAGGGAGTACCCAGCTGGCCACCGCCAGCCGCTAGGGACCCTATCAGTGCACGAATTTAGTGCACTGGGCCTCTAGTATAATTAATAATATTGTAATAACTATGAATGGTGCCACATGGGTACTAGACATTGGGATGATCACTTTGTAAGTTATATAAATGTCTAATCACACTATGTTGTACAGCTAAAATGAACATAATATTGTTGTCAACTGTCATTGAAAAATAAAAAATGTTTTTAAAAAGAAATGTATACGTGAAATCATATAGTACTTGTCTTTCTCTGACTAGCATAATGTTCTCCAGGTCCATCCATGCTGTTGCAAAGGGTAAAATTCATGGAATCTAAGGAACAAAGTGAACTAACAAGCAAAATAGAGACAGACTCATAGAGAGCAGGCTGACAGCAGGCTGGGAGGGGGAGCTGAGGGATTGAGCAAAAAAAGAGCTCACCGACATGGACCACAGTGTGGTGATTGTTGGGGGGAGGGTATAGGTGGGGGTCCATGGTGATGGGAAAAAAAGAAAAGAAAAAGAAAAAAGTAAAGAAATAAAAAATAAAAAGAGAATGAAATGAAATGGGGCTTTCAGATTCTGGTTTAAGGAATATAACAATATCTTATGTTTTTTATAATTTACTAGAGGCCCAGTGCACAAAACTCGTGCATGGGAGGCGGGGGTGTCCCTCAGCCCAGCCTGCACGCTCTCCAATCTGGGACCCCTCGAGGGATGTCCGACCGCCCGTTTAGGCCCAATCCTAAACGGGCTGTCGGACATCCCTCTCACAATCTAGGACTGCGGGCTCCCAACTGCTCGTCTTCCTGCCTTCCTGATTGCCCCTAACCGCTTCTGTCTGCCAGCCTGACCACCCCCTAACCACTCCCCTGCCAGCCTGATTGATGCCTAACTGCTCCCCTGCCAGCCCGATTGCCCCTAATTGCTCTCCCCTGCCGGCCTGGTCACCCCTAACTGCCCTACCCTGCAGGCCTGGTTCCCCCCAACTGCCATCCCCTGCCGACCCAGTTACCCCTAACTACCCTCCCCTGCCAACCTCATTGCCCCTAACTGCTCTCCCCTGCTGGTCTGGTCCCCCACCAACTGCCCTCCCCTGCAGGCCTGGTTCCCCCCAACTGCCCTCCCCTGCCGACCCAGTCACCCTTAACTGCCCTCCCCTGCAGGCCTGGTCCCTCCCAACTGCCCTCCTCTGCTGGCCATCTTGTGGCGGCCATCTTGTGTCCACATGGGAGCAGCCATCTTTGACCACATGAGGGCAGCCATCTTGTGTGTTGGAGTGATGGTCAATTTGCATATTACTCTTTTATTAGATAGGATTAGATAGGATAGAGGCCTGGTGCACGGGTAGGGGCTGGCTGATTTGCCCTGAAGGGTGTCCCAGATCCGGGTGGGGGTTCCCTTGGGGCATGGGGCAGCCTGGGCAAGGGATGTATGGTGGTTTGCAGGCTGGCCACACACTCCAGCAACCATAGGCCAGGGCCATCTAAAAGCAGGTGTCTGGGATTTATTTATTTTCTATAATTGAAACTTGGTAGCCTTGAGTGGAGGCCAGGGCAGGCCAGGGCAGGTGGGAAGCTTGACTTCTTCCATCGCCGGGGGCAACCCAAGCCTCCTGCTCACTCCAGCTCCGTGGTGGCCACCATCTTAGTTGGGTTAATTTGCATACTTGCTCTGATTGGCTGGTGGGTGTAGCAGAGTGATAGTCAATTTGCATGTTTCTCTTTTATTAGTGTAGATAATCTTTTAACATATAGATTTCCTATTGTAAGGAGGATATAAAGTAGCTGTTCAATCAGCAGGTTTGGATGTGAAATTGTCATTTGTTCATCAATTTCAACAAATATTTGTAGAGCACTTTTAAATGCACTAAACCTATAATGAGTGCTGAAGTTATAGATATAAAAATATGAATTCTATCCTCTGGAAACTAAATATCGAAGGATAGAGAAATATTAACAAATAATTACAACACTTTGTGAATGTTTAACAACAAATGCTTGTACAGAGCGTGACTGAGAAGTGACTGATTAACTCTGCAAGGGGGGGGCGGGGATGAGGGAAATCAGCAAAGTTTTCAGAAGAGTGATGCCTGCTAAGGTAAATCTTGAAGGAAATGTAGGGCTCTGTCAGGTTAGAAGGGGGAAAGGAGCATTCTAGAAAGAGAAAATATTATGTGCAAATATTATGTCCACCCAGGATGCTCAGAGACAGTAGATGGCTAAGTGGGGTTGAGATGGAAAGTTCCATAGATGAGGCTGCAGAGGGGGGCAGGGGCAGGTGACAGAGAACCCAGTTCATTGGCAGGTCTCAAGGGCTGCAGTCAGGTAACCAGGTACAAAAACCAGGTCACAACGGATGACAAATACCAGCAACTAGTAAACTAGCAACAACTAATTGGAAAAGACAAGACAGGGCAGGAGGGGCAACTTCACCTTTCTGGCAGGTGTAAAGGAGGGCATGTGAGATGTGCCTTGAAGGGCAGGCAGATTTTGAGAGGCAAAAATGGCCAAGAGGAAGTTTTAACCCAAATAAATCCCAAAATTAAGCAAGCAAGGTATGACTGTTTTTCCTATCAAATCGTCAAATACTAGGATTAGATAATATTTTCAGTAGGGGTATAAACTGGTACATTTGTAAAGAACAATTTAGCAGTATGTACATCAAGATTTTAAAACAGCCCTAACCGGTTTGGCTCAGTGGATAGAGCGTCGGCCTGCGGACTGAAAGGTCCCAGGTTCGATTCCGGTCAAGGGCATGTACCTTGGTTGCGGGTACATCCCCAGTAGGGGGTGTGCAGGAGGCAGCTGATCGATGTTTCTCTCTCATCGATGTTTCTAACTCTCTCTCCCTCTCTCTTCCTCTCTATAAAAAAAATCAATAAAATATTTTTTTTAAAAAAGATTTTAAAACATTGAAGCTCTTTGGTTTAGTAGTTCAAGTTAAGACATACATCTCCTGAAGAAAAATAATGATATTTTATACAGGTGCATACTAGTATATTGCATATTTTTAAAAAGACTTAGAAAAACTTTAAGAATAAATATGGTGAAGGGAAAAATATTTAATTATGTAATTATATGGATGTTCCCTACAACATCTATATAATAAAGAGATAATATGCAAATGGTCCTCACACCCTCAGATACTCAACACTGGGGAGAGAGGAATGGGGACCAGCCAGGCACAAATGAGCTTGTGAGAGAGGAATGGGGACCAGCCAGGCTGCGACCTGGGAGAGGTACACGTCGCCCGCCCCGTGGTCCCAGGCACCAGCAGCTGGTGCTGCTGCCCGGGAGAGGGACAAGCTGTCCGCCCCATGGTCCCGGGTGCAGCAGCAGCGCCTGCACCTGCGGCCCGGGAGAGGGACAAGCTGCGGCCCGGGTAAAGCCACCCACCCACAGTCCCCTGCGGCTGCAGCCAGCCCGGGTAAAGCCGGCTCAGGTACTGGGTGCCTGCAGCTGGTCAGAGGGAGCGAAGCCCAGGTCCCAGGTGCCTGCAACCAGCCGGAGACGGAATCCTGGGTCCTGGGTGTGGGGCGAGGCAGAGGGGGTTAGGAGCAATCAGGCCAGCAGGGGAACAGTTAGGGGCGATCAAGCAGGTAGGCAAAGAGATTAGGGGTTAATCAAGCAGGCAGGCAGGCGAGCGATTAGGAGCCAGCAGTCCCGGATTGCGAGAGGCAGTCAGATATCCCCCGAGGGGTCCCGGATTGGAGAGGGTGCAGGCTGGGCTGAGGGAACCACCCCCCCCAATGCACGAATTTCGTATACCAGGCCTCTAGTTGTTTATAACAGTCCAATGTTGTCCCCAAGCAAGTAGTTAAATACAATCTGTATGCAATGTAATACTATGATGTGTTTGCAATGATAGAAGTACATTAATTGACATAGAATGTGAAATAAGTTTTAAAAGCAGATTTCAGAATAACAAACTGTAAGAGATGATGGTTTGTTTGTTTTTTAAGTATATATATATCCACAGGAAATATTCAACAACAATAAAATCAACCATTTTCTCTAAGTGGTAAAATAACAGATGATCTTTATTTTATGTTTGCTTATCTGTACTTTCTAATTGCCTAGAGTGAACATATATCATTTCACATTTTAAAATCAAGCAAATTTTGTAAGCTATTTGAGTAAAAATGTAGTCATTTTATAAGGTGACAGTGAATACCATTGCTCAGTCACCTTTGCACGTTTCCTTGAAAGGGTAGAAGCAACTACAGAGGACGGAGCGAACGCAGATTGCTTTAGCAGAGCCCAGTCTCAGCAATTAATTTCATTTTCAACACAGATGGTGGGACACCTCTCCTCAGACACCACCTTCCTCAGAGAGGGGGCTGTCTCTCCATATGGATTGGTTATTCAGCCTGATCCTTAAGTATATTCATCTGCAAAGAGCAGAATGCCCTGCTCCTTTCATATCTGCTTGCTACACTTTTATTTTTTTTAAGTATATTTTTATTGGTTTCAGAAAGGAAGGGAGAGGGAGAGGGAGAGGGAGATAGAAACATCAATGATGAGAGAGAATCATTGATCGGCTGCCTCCAGCACGCCCCCTACTGGGGATCGAGCCCACAACCCAGGCATGTGCCCTTCACCAGAATCAAACCCGGGACCCTTCAGTCCGCAGGCCAACGCTCTATCCAATGAGTCAAACTAACTAGGGCTGCTTGCTACTCTTTTAGAAAACAGAATGATAAATACTAGATCAAAATTTTCGGGAAGGCCCTAGCAGGTTTGGCTCAGTGGATAGAGCGCTGGCCTGTGGACCAAAGGGTCCCAGGTTAGATTCTGGTCAAGGGCACGTACCTTGGTTGCAGGCTCCTCCCTGGCCTGGGCCCCGGTCAGGGCGTGTGCAGGAGGCAACCTATTGATGTGTTTCTCTCCATCGATGTTTCTCTCTCTTTCCCTCTTCCTTCCACTCTCTCAAAATCAATGGAAAAATATCCTGGGATGAGGTTTAATAAATAATTTTTTTTTAAATTTTTTTCCGGGAAGTCTGGCTGCCAGTCCAGACCACAGCTCATTTGAAAGTGCAGAGACTCTCCGATGGGGCCTTGAAGTTCTGGTAGGTGATGCCAACAGATGCAAAAGGGGAGACCATTCTTTTGTCCCTACGGGCAAATGACAATCAATTCCTTGGGATCTCATCTTTCAAAGTGACTAAGAACCACATCACAGTAACCTATTAATTGAGAAAGGGCTGATAGTCCTTACCCACAACATTTGTTGTTCCTAAACCAAATCAGAGGTTACTACAGTCAGGTAGAGTTTAACAACAACAACAACAACAAAACACCTGTAATACACAGCAAGAAACATGTTAGATCATGAGCCAGAATATGCAGACACACATAACTGAAACACACGTTTCATAGTACTTATTCTCACTACATACAAGGTACTCTGCTATTCTACTAGTATATCCCATCTCATTTAAAAGTCACCTATAGTAGCTTTTAAAGCAGCTGCAAAGGTTGTGAAGGACTCCTGTCTGCTTCAACCAATGGAGAACCTTGCTCTCCAGACACTTCCTTTAGGACCCTCTCCCTTGGAACCCAGGCACCACACTGTGAGATGCCCAAACAGAGAGAGGCACCATGGTCAACAATCCAGCCCAGCCCATCAGCCTCAAGGCACCCCGGCCCAAGGACCAGACATGTGAGTGAAGGAGCCGCCAAACAATTCTAAGTCACAGCCATTCAGGTCACTTCCTGCCGCACGAGTGCCGGCATCCAGGAGCAGAGACAAGCCCCGCCCTTCTAGCCCTGCCCAAATTCCTGTGCAGAATCCATGAGCATCATAAAAAGGCTGGTGCTCAGTGTACGGAGGGTTGGCACACAGCAATAACTGGGACGACGGTGCTGGGCATAACCTGCCAAACGGATGTCATGACCCAGGCGTGGCAGTCTGACAACCGCTGGTTCAGAGGACACGGATTCAATACCTGGAGCCTGGCACTCAACCCTGCGAAGTTACGGTCCCCCTGAGTCTGCGCATACCCAGGCTGACATTTTTGTAACTGGCAACGGATGGGATGGGTGAAGTGGAGTAAAAGGCTTCGACTCACTGGGGCCAAACTCTGAAGTGCAAAGGTGGGTCACGGCGTTCTGGTCCGAGTCCCGTGCTATCCCAGCTTCCTAAGGATGGTCCAACGTCCCCGAGTAACTATTTGCCAAAAACACATCTGTAAGATGCCCAGGCCCCACGGGAACATTTCGGTCTGAAGGTTGCCTGTTAACTTCTATCCTTCAACGCTGTCAGCCCTGTCAACAGTTTCAAACTTCTCTGTTAATGGATAACTTTCATCTAAATATAAAACTCAGATCAATCTTTTAAGGATTAGCAGATTCTTTAAAAAAAAAGAGGGGAGGGGAGCGGGAGTGAAGAAGCATTCCTGGTGGATGGAGAGTTCCCAGCAGGCCTGGGGGTCAGAAACTTAACCTTAATTGGTTAATTGGGTTTTGGTTTCTTTATTTTAAAGTCACTAGTTATGCTAATGTTTTAGTACTAACCCTGAGGGGGGAAAAAAAACAGGAAACTCATGACTAGGATAGGACTCCCAGAAAGGACAGCCTCGAACAGGAACACTGAGGTAAGCCCCCATAGGAAGGGAACATTTTTTTTTTAAACTTGGTAAGTTTATTGTTATTGTTGTTTTCAATATATTTTATTGATTTTTTACAGAGAGGAAGGGAGAGGGATAGAAAGGTAGAAACATCGATGAGAGAGAAACATCGATCAGCTGCCTCCTGCACACCCCCCACTGGGGATGCACCTGCAACCAAGGTACATGCCCTTGACTGGAATCGAACCCGGGACCCTTCAGTCCGCAGGCCGACTCTCTATCCACTGAGCCAAACCGGTTTCGGTGAACATTTTTTTTCTTAAATATGTTTTATTGGTTTAGAGAGAGAGGAAGGGACAGGGCTAGTGAGAGAGAAACAACAAGAAGACAAACATCATCGATCAGCTGCCTCCTGCAAAACCCCACTAGGGATGGAGCCTGCAACCTGGGCATGTGCCCTGACTGGGAATCAAACCAGTGACCTCTTGGTGCATGAGTTGATGCTCAACCACTGAGCAACAAGGCCAGGCAGGAAGGAAAGCTCTTTAAGCAAGCACTCCTCCTAAGAGTTAGTCATCTAAAAGTACTGGCTCAAGGGAAGGCCCCTCGAAAGACCAACCAGAACGGAGAACTGGAAACCACTAAAAAAGACCTCAACTTAATTTAGTCACAGCATGACTTCCCTGGACGCATCAATTAAAATGTTCTACTATTACATCAGATAAACCTGAGGGGTTTTTGTTTTTAATCAGGATTTAATGTTGCTCACGCATTCTTTGGTGCGTAGTGCAATCAGGTCATTGGTTTCTGCAAAACTGTGTCTGGGGCAATGGGTAAGGAGGGACTGCCAGCAGCAGGCCCCTGCACACATTCAAGCTGACAAGCACCACACGAGACATACGAGAAGCAGAGAAACTAGAGTGAGTCCCGATGTTTGCCAGGCATGTGGGGACCAGAAATAACCAATGGGGGAATGAAATGCATGGACAAACAGGCTGGAAAATTTGGGGCGATTGACAAAGACGGAATACAAACGATTTTCTTTTTACCTCTTCTATCATGTGTAGAGAAAAGCAAAAAGGAAGCTAACAAAACAAAAAACTAAAGCTAAGCAGGGTGAACAGATGGACTGTGGCACACATAGAAATTAGTTGGCTCTCAAGAAACAACTCCGGCCTTGGCTGGTTTGGCTCAGTGGACAGAGCATCGGCCTGCGGACTGAAGGGTCCTGGGTTCGATTCCAGCCAAGAGCACATGCCCAGATTGCAGGTTCAATCCCTAGTAAGGGGCGTGCAGGAGGCAGCCAATCAGTGATTCTCTCTCATCATTGATGTTTCTATCTCTCTCTCCCTCTCCCTTCCTCTCTGAAATCAATAAAAGAAATATTTTTTAAAAAAAGAAAGAAAAACAACTCTCATGGAACATGGCTGAGGCCATGCTAAGAAAGAGCCTTGTGTGGTTTCCTAAGTGGCAAGTTCATACAGTTCGACACAATGCGTGTCAGACAGTGTCGAGGAAGCGAACACGCAGTCCCTCCCGTGACCAAGGAAGTCGTGGTCTGGAGGAGAGCAACAAGCAGACAATGATGACATGGGAGCTACCTGTTAAGTTACAGGTGAGCACAAACCAGAGGCTTCAAGAAAGAGTCTTGAAAGAAGTGAGCTCAGACCTGAGTGCTGAAGGAAAGCAGGAGGTAGCAGGGAAAGAAGGGGACTAACTACAGAAAGAAATCCCGTATTTTCCGGCGTATAAGACACTGGGCTATAGAAGATTTTCCTGGGTTAAAAAGTCATCTTATATGCCGGAAAATACGGTAATACAAGGAGAGACCCAAGACCAACCTTTGTTTGGAAACCTGAGCAAATGCTTCTCTCCATGAGCTTCAAGGCCTCGATGGAGGCTTGTGGAGAGCCAGCACACCTCGAGATCCAGCCATCCCGATCCCTTGGCAGACAAAATGCCACCTTCCTTTGGGGTTGGCCATGGCATTCTACTACCATGCTTCATTCCTGCTCAACTCTCCCTCTTTCCCGGAATACTCTAGCACCTCCCTGAACATTTGGATCATAGTCATCCCCTCTCCACCAACGTCCACCAAGGTCCTGCCACCAATCTGGGGTGTCAACGTCCATGTAAATAACCCATCAGCACCTTCAACGAGTTCTATTACAATGCCGTGACCTTCACCTCCACCCTACTTCACTCCAACCCATCAGCCAGGACTGCCTCACACTGGAAATACTAAACTCCAACATCCACCTCTCTATCCTGCCAGCTCTCAGGAACTCTTATTCCTTCTACAATCCTCCCACTTCCAATCCTTTCATTCTTCTACTTTTGCCCCAACTCACCACCTCTCCCATCCTGCACAGACCACGTGATCCACTACTTGAACCACCTCTCCATGTTCCACCCTCTCGTCCCACCTTCTGCTTCCCACTTCCCCTTGTCTTTCCAATACAATATGTGGCAAATCAATGCAACTGTCCACTTCCTTGTTTCTACACCTGGGCCCCTGGGTCCTGCTGGAGAAAACCACAGGACCTTGTAGACTGAGGTCACCAAACACTCATGCTCTCCACCCCCAGCTGGGACTCTTTCAATGAGCTCTGACAGCTCTTATTCCCTATACCCGTGGTCGGCAAACTGTGGCTCACGAGCCACTTGCGGTTCTTTGGCCACTTGAGTGTGGCTCTTCCACAAAACACCACGGCCTGGGCGAGTCTATTTTAAAGAAGTGGCGTTAGAAGAAGTTTAAGTTTAAAAAATTTGGCTCTCAAAAGAAATTTCAATCGTTGTGCTGTTGCTATTTGGCTCTGTTGACTAATGAGTTTGCCGACCACTGCCCTATACCCTTCCCTATTCAGTGATGTCCTCAAGATCTGTACCCACCACTCCCTCCTGGGATTGAACTCCTTACTCTCAAGATTATGAGCTCACTATTTCATAATGAAAAAGGAGACAAACAAGCAATAACTCCTTAAAATTTGTACCTACTCCTAATCTACAAAAACAACAGTGTTCATTCCCATGCTCACTTCCTTCCTTCAGTCTTCCTAAAAGAATCGTCCTTCCTCTTGCCCCCAGGTAATCAGGTAATCGTACCTCCTAGGCCCACCTCTTCAAGGATCCCAACAATAGTTCCCTATGTCCTAATCACTAACTCCTTCTCTCTTTCCCTTTAGCATGTCAACATGCTTATACAGGACAAAGCTTCCTCTGACCCATTACATATAAATCCATGACATGCTACCCTGCCATAGGCCTTTCTGGAAAAGGCAGCCTCAGCTGGTTTATACTAGTTGATATGATACCATCTGAGTCACAGACATCACACAAAACCACTGCCAATATCCAGACACGGCTGCCGAGAGTGTGGATTGGTGCTGGAGCTAAAAGGGCAGCAGAGAGGCAGAGCAACGTGGTACCCAAACCATGCAGCAGGGGTGAGAACTGGACCGAACCAAGTCCTCTCGAAGGAAAACTGCAAAGCACCATGTGTCCTGACCAACGTTGAGATCTAGCTGTTCTTTTCCACAGAGCTGCTGTATGAGTAGCTGAATAACAAACTGTCAAAACATGCTACCCAAGGGAGCATTTGAGATCTTGCTTCCTGACATATGTCATCAATTTGGCTCAAATACATTCTTATTATTTTTTTTAAATTTAAACAAAAAACACATGCTACCCAGCATTGAAAACTCGCCACTTGGTAACCATCATGGTAATAACTGTTTCAGGCAAAAGTCATCAATGGATGATAAAACTAATTGGTGAAAGTTTAATGAGGAAAGGGATAGTTACACAGTCTCAAAGTACCAGTGTCTGCCCATAAGACAGTCACTGATTTCAAAGGGAACACCAGCGAGGGAACCCAGCAGACACAGCCTAACCAAGGAATTCCAGCGAACAGCACCAGTGAACAGCACCACAATGGGCCCTCTGATCTGATGCACCGAGAAGGACACGACGTCGCTTCTGTGGCATTCCTGCCCAGAATGCACAGCCGGGACCTATCATGAAAAAACAGAGGTAAACCTAAAATAAGGACAATTCTACAAAAAATAACAGGCCTCTGCTCTTCAAAAATGCCTAGATCCCCAAAGACAAACACCCAGGGATTCCTCACATCGAAGACTAATGTACATGACAACGTGGGTGATCTTGGATTGGATCCTAGATTGGAAAATAATTTTTTCTTTTGTTATAAAGGAAATTAGTGGGATAATTGGTTATGTTTGAATAAGGTCTATGGCTTAGATAACAGTACTGTAGCAATATGGATTTCATGACTTTGATCATTGTATTGATTATAGAAATTTTCAGTATTTAGGAAATACGCACTGAAGTATTTAAGGGTAAAGGGGCATCATGTCTGCAACTGACTTTCAAATGGTCTCAGAAACAACAATATGGATAGAGAATAAATGATAAAAGCACACAGTAAGATGTTGAGATTTTGGGCAATCTGTATAAATAGTATGCAGGAATTCGTTATACTATACTTTTTTCAACTTTTCTGTAAGTCTGAAATTATTTCAACATTTAAAAAGAGTTTTCCACCCTGACCGGTTTGGCTCAGTGGAGAGAGCGTCGGCCTGCAGACTGAAGGGTCCCAGGTTCGATTCCGGTCAAGGGCATGTACCCAATAGGGAGTGTGCAGAAGGCAGCTCATCGATGTTTCTCTCTCATCGATGTTTCTTACTCTCTATCCCTCTCCCTTCCTCTCTGTAAAAAAATCAATAAAATATATTTTAAAAATAAAAGGAGTTTTCCTTTTCTTTTAAAGCCCAGAATTGTGGGAGGCACAAAGAGAAATCGTCCCAAACCAAAGCTGTGGTTGCGGACTTGAAAATGCCTCTTTCCTGCTTTGGCAGACTAGGCCCCTCCAAGCAAACACAGACACGGGATCTGGAAGGCTAATAAGCTTGATTTAACTGATACACTCAGAACCTTGTACCTGTGAGAGAATATGTGTTATCTGCAAATGCCCATAGACATCTAAATAAGGGGCAATAATGAGCCTCCTTCTTGGACTCGTTCCTAGCGGTAAGGGTGGCTCCATCCGTGGTGTGGATCACCGCGGCACTTTCAGAGTGCCAGGACAAGGGGGCTAAGAGGAGAATTCCCGCCAAAGGGACTTCAAAGGCCCAAGGCCCTTCAAAACCTTTATTATGAACATTTTCAAACATACACAAAATAGAGAAAAGTATAAAGAATCTCCATATGCCCATCACCCAGATTCAATAATTATTATAATTCTAACATACTTGCTACATTCATCCCTTTTTTTGCTATAGTGTTCCAAAGCAAATTGACATTTTTCACCCCTAAATACTAGTGTGTGTGTGTGTGTGTGTGTGTGTGTGTGTGCAGACTTTTCTCCCCAACCAAAATTCCATTATAACTAATAAAATTTAAAAATGATCTCTTAATATCATCCATCACAAATTTCCCTGACATAAGAGCTCTTTTTTGTGTGTTTTTTTAATTGATTTCAGAAATAAAAGGGGGGGAGGGAGAAGAGAGAGAAAGAAACATCAATGATGAGAGAGAATCATCGATCAGCTGCCTCCTGCACACCCCACACTGGACATTGAGCCCGCAACCCAGGCATGTGCCCTGACCGGGAATCGAACCGTGACCTTCTGGTTCATAGGTTGATGCTCAATCACTGAGCCACGCCGGCTGGGCAGTGGCAAGGACTTTTAATGTTTCCCCAACTATACCTGCCCTTTCTTTCTTGGCACAGGAAAACTACCCTTCCCACCCCCTGCAGTTAAGCCATTGACTAGACTGGGTGGAAGTGACATGTGTCTCTGAAGTGTTTCATTGATGGCGTTCGAGACTTCCAGTATCTTCTGTCCCCACCACAGCGAACCCTGAGACTAGGTGTTGAGAAGGCAGTTAGAGCGTCATTTCAATACGCCAAGGTTGTGGGTTCCATCCCCAGTCAGGACACATACAAGAATCAACTAATGAATGTAGAAACAACAAATCTATATTGCTCTCTCGCTCTCTCTCACTCTCTCCCCCTTCATCTCTCTCTAAAATCAATTTTAAAAATTTTTAATTTAATACTATCATCTCTACTTTTTAACATTGCACTGGAGATAATATCCAAATGAAAAAGGAGTGATAGAATTGGAATATTACCATTTGCCACTTTGAATGAATTAAAGATGTGATGGTCACAAGATCTGTGTGGTCTTCTTCTTCACTGAGTCAGGACTGACCTATGTGACCAATAGAATATGGTGGGACTGACCATATACAAGTTCCAGACTAGATCAACCCTGTAGCTTCTGTCGTGGCCTACCGGATGGCTCTGGGGGAAGCCAGCACCCACGTCATGAGGACACTTGAGCAGCCCTGTGAAGACAGTGCACATGGCAAGGAACTGAGCCCCGCCCCAAGGCATCCAGCACTCAGTTGACGAGCCAGGTGAGGGAACCACCTTGAAAGCAAACCCTGTGGTCCAGGGAAGCCTTCGGGTGACTGCGGCCCCTGCTAACACCTGGCTGCAAGAGACTGTGGACCAGAACTACCAAGTTCTCTAATTCCTGACCTACAGAATTTGGGGGTAATTTGTTCTGCAACAAATGTAACACTGTGTTCTCTACTTCTGTGCATATTTTAAATTCTCCACAATAAAACATTTCAAAGTAATAAGCCAACTAATTAGAGAATCTGTTAAATAGAATTCATTTATTTCTGTCAGAACAGACAAGAGGTTAAAATGATGGAGAGGAAGGAAGAGCTAATAAAAACTCACTCTTTTATGTATATCTCGCTGTCTCTTAGGAAAAAGTTATTATATGATATCTCAGCTAATCCTATTTAAAAATCTATAAGGTAGAATGTATTTATTCCTATTTTGCAAATGAGAAAGTTGATGCTCAGAGAAATTACCAACTGGCTCAAGTTACACAGTGGTAGAGGGAGGATACAGAAACTCTTTTCTTTCCGCCGCATCTCAAAGCCCTTCTGACCTTATCATTTCTCCATCTAGCCCTTCAGGACCAAAGTTGCTAAGGTCTAAATCTGTAAATTTTGTGTGTCAATACCATCTTCCATCTCTTGCAAAACAATTCTCTGCTTCCCCTTTTCCCACCAACAAATGCAGTGTCATTTAGCATCACCGTGAGTGCTAAGCAACCAGAAATTAAAGGAAGGCAAAATGACAGGAGCTCAAAGCTCCAGTTCACATCCCAGATTTCTGTGCAACTCTGGATGGGGCTGTTCTTCAGGAAATGGTTTCAGATTCTCCAAAATTCTCCACCACTCTGCTGTTTTCAAGTTAACGGGGGGAGGTGAAGGGTTATACAAACCAATATAATGATGCTCTATTTCCTTCCTTGTTCCCATGGGTAAATTGTATAACTGGGTATTGTATAATCGTTTAAGTCACCAAAATTAACTTCCAAATATATCCTTAAAAAGAAAGCCCTAAATACTTTTTAGAGTATAATAAATACTATATATTAAAGCCATTATTTTTCTAATAACAAAAATGAACCTTCTGTTATAGATAATTACTATATCCATAGTCATTGAGTGTTTATAATTTTTAGGCACTGAACAAGTTGTTTAGATTCACAATTTAATCCAATTAACAACTACACCCATCCTATATAAGGCTAATATGCAAATCGACCGAAAGGTGGAACGGCCGGTTGCTATGACGCACACTGGCCACCAGGGGGGCAGACGCTCAACGCAGGAGCTGCCCCCGGTGGTCAGTGTGCTCCCACAGGGGGTGCGCCGCTCAGCCGGCTCACGGCTGGCAAGCTCAGCAGAGGTGGCGGGAGCCGCTCCTGCCTCCGCTGCAGGCAGGTGGTAAGGAGTGAGGGGTCCTGGACTTCAAGAGCCCGGACTGTGAGAGGGATGTCTGACTGCCAGCTTAGGCCCGATCCTAAGCCGGCAGGCGGACATCCCCCCAACGGGGTCCCAGACTGCGAGAGGGCACAGGCTGGGCTGAGGGACACCCCCCACCCCCCACCCCCAGTGCACAAATGTCATGCACCAGGCCTCTAAGTTTTACAAATAAAAAGCTTGGGCCCACAGAGGTTATGTGACTTGCCAAAGGTCAAGGGCTAGGGCTCGAACCACACTGTCTGGCTCCAAAGCCCATCTCCTGGCCACTCTTTTTTTAAATATATATTTTATTGGTTTCAGAGAGGATGGGAGAGGTAGAGAGAGATAGAAACATCAATGATGAGAGAGAATAATTGATTGGCTACCTCCTGCACACTCCCTACTGGGGATCGAGTCCACAACTCCAGGCATGTGCCCTGACTGGGAATCAAACCCAGGACCCTTCAGTTCACAGGCCAATGCTCAATCCACTGAACCAAACCAGCTATGGCTCCTAACCACTTTCCACTTGATTCCGTCAGGTTAGAATGGCAAATGAGAACGTGCCATTTTCCCGTATCTAGGTGAAAAAGAACAATGGAAGTGTAGAGAAAGTGAATTTAGAAGATATATACATTACTTTCAGAGCTATTTCCGAGAAGAGTTTCGTGGGGAGGGAAGAGGGGGTTTAGCCAAGATCTCCATGCTGAGGAAAGAAAAAGGAAGTAGGGACTCTGGAGCTAACTTCCAGGGCATATTTCTCAGGCTTAAAATAGGCTTGACCTTAGAATTGTCATGAGAAAAGGCAGCACAAATTAAGTCACATATAAACTGTTTGTTCTCAAGAACATAACTAGTGGGCACAGAACACAGTAGTACTAGGTTAAGGGACACTGACCGATTAACTAACACTGCCTCGCTCTTCCAGCTGGGAAGTTTTCCTAAGGTCACACCTTAAGGCTATTCAAGTCACTATGTATATTCTCCAAAATGTCCCATCATCTTCATGGAGGCTTCCACCTCAGGGCCCCTGCAAGCTCACGCTTCCCTGAACTGAAAGCTGAAGAAGGGCCGAGAAAGAAGGCTGCTCCCTGTGAAGTCAGCCCACCCGGTCCATTCATTTGACAAATACCAGGAGGTATAGACACGTGGCTGGCAAAGGAAGACCCCGCCCCTCTCCTGGACTGTACACGTATCAGATGTATGGACAGGCCATCAAATGCACACACAGACATGTAAAATCTGTGCTGGGCTCCAGGACATGGTGCTGACGGAGCACATAAGAGGAAACTGGACCCTGCATGTGTGGGGCAAGAGGGAAACAGCTTCTCAGGGGAGACCCACAGCATGAGTAGGAACTGAGTGAGAAGTAAAGGCATTTTAGACCCAGGGAAAGGCACATGCCACGTCCAGAGACCAAGAGGACATTCATGAAAATCCTGGCTCAAGCATGATACATGCTGAGGTTTCTAACACACGTTTTTATTGGAAGTTAACATACACAAAAAAGTATATAAATCCTAAGTGTGTAGCTTGGTGAACTGCACAAAGTAAACTCACCCGTCTAACTACCATCCGGGTCAAGAAACAGCTTTCCCAGACTCAGAAGCCCTTGTGTTCTTTCCAAAAGGCCAGGCCATCATAGCTCCCAGCACCACACCTCGGCCTGAATTTGGCGTAGATCAAATCATGTAGGAGTATGGGATCGTTTTTGTCTGGCTTCTTTCATTCAACACTTTACTTGTGAAATTCACCCATGCTGTTGCATATAACAATAGTTCTTTCATTTTCGCTGCTATTTCCAGAGCATTTCATTGTATACTGTTATCACAACTTAGTCTCCTTTGAGTGGACTTTGGAATTCTAGTTTTTCACTCTTATGAATAATGCTGCTATGAACATTCCAGTATGTGACTGTGTCAAACATGTACACACCTCTACTGGGTATATATCCAAGGAGCAGAATTGATGGGAGACAAAATATGCGTGTGTTCAACTTTAGCAGATACTGCCAAACAGTTTTCCAAAATGACCTTACTAATTTACATTCCTACCAACAGCATATGACATCTGTTTTTTGTTTGGCTGGTTTTTGTAATAACAGACAAGATAACCCACCACTGTCTGGAGAAAATCTAAACTTTTGATGAAAACTGGCCATGTAAAAACAATGGCTAAGGATCCTTCTCCACCCTGAAACCCACGAATATACTCCTTTAGATGAATTTTATCATGTCACTCAAAATGCCTTAATTTTACAATGGGTAAGCTCTTAGGACAACAAATTCCATTACAGAGAGGAAGGGAGAGGGATAGAGAGTTAGAAACATCGATGAGAGAGAAGCATTGATCAGCTGCCTCCTGCACATCCCCCACTGGGGATGTGCCTGCAACCAAGGTACATGACCTTGACCGGAATCAAACCTGGGACCTTTCAGTCCACAGGCCGAAGCTCTATCCACTGAGCCAAACCGGTTTCGGCAACAAATTCCATTACAAAAAGAGATCTGTAACATCCTTATTCCTAGGTTATAGAAAACAAACGTACAGGTGTAGTTTTTTTTTTGGCCTGATTATAAAACATTCTATATCACCTGCAGCCAAAAATGACTTTCTAACAGTCACTTTCAAAAGAAAAAAGGCCTGCCCTAGCCGGTTTGGCTCAGTAGATAGAGCACTGGCCTGCAGACTGAAGGGTCTCAGGCTCGATTCCAATCAAGGGCACAAGCCCTGGTTGCGGCTCAATCCCCAGTGGGGGGTGTGCAGGAGGCAGCTGATCAATGATTCTCTCTCATCATTGATGTTTCTCTCTCTCTCTCTCCCTGTCCCTTCCTCTCTGAAATCAATCAAATTATATTTTAAAAAAGAAAAGAAAAAAGGCCTGGTTTTTACATCAATAGTGTTAAATGAGAAGGTAGAGAGACGAGAGTTAGAATGGTCTCCAGGTTGGCTTTTAGACTTCCTCCCTAGTCACACAGTGAAAATTACTCTGCGACTCTCCCACCCTTCTTCTCCCTGCCCTAAACAACAAAGCATTACCCACAACCACACGCCCTCCCCCCCCCCACCCCCCCCACCCCCCCGGGAAGAATGAGGAAAAGGAGGCAGAAGTTGGGTGAAGAACACTTCCTTCCTTTTCCTCTCAGCAGGACTCACACTCCAAGCCTGCCTCTCCCAGGTGCCCGTTACAGAACAGGAGCCCAGCGGACAGACAGGCTGGCCTGGGAGGAGAAGGCTGCGCAGCCCCACGGGCTCTCTAAGGCGGAGCGCGTGCCTGGCTATCAGGCACTGGAGAGAGAGCTCCCCACCGCGTTCCCAGCAAACCATGGTGCCAGCCCTGCTTTAGGGACATTTAGCAAAAGGCAGATGGTTCGGCAAGCAAGGGCAGGAGGAGTGGGGTTGGGGGGGGCGGGGGTGAAGGTGGTAGGAAAGGATTCAGGCAGACACATCAGCAGTGGAAGGAAACCCGTGTCAGGGGGCAGGGTTTCTGGAGTCAGGAAAAGGGGAAACCAAGGCGCTGGCAGGTAGCCAGGATAGGGTGTAAGAATTTAAGATGAGACTGTGTGCACACCAACAAGGCCCCATCATTAGAAACAGGACAGAGTCCCAGAGCGTGGAACTAGAATCAAGTCCAACTGAATGGGGGGGGGGGGGGGGATGTAACACACTTAGGAGGGAGTTTGGTGGGGCCAAGGTGTCAGGAGAAAGGCAGCGACAGGGAGCCAGGCAGGCCGTTATAGGTCTCAGCAGACTAAGAATGGAATTCTGCAAATACACTCAGAGAGACATAATTAACCTGCATCTCAGTGTCACAACACAGGAAACCTCACCTGGCTTCTGACACCTCCCTGGGCCACTAACTGCGCCGGCATTTTTTTCCAGATGGAGGTGCTACAAAATCAACAAATCTGACAAACTGTTCAAGTTACCAAAGGGCTTGGAACATTCCAAATCAAGAAATACAGAATTCCTACATAAAGAGAGATAACCCCCAAGTATAAACCAAATGCATTCTGCAGTGTGTCTATTTACTCCATACACTTCCCCGATGTAAAGGCAAACTTTAGAGAAGCTGCTAAAACAACATGTGAGAAAAGAAAGCATATGAACTACGTCCCGTTCGTCTTGGTGGAAAACAAATAAAATGTCGTTATTTATTCTTCAATGAAACTATCACTCAACCCAAAGACAAATCATTGTCTAAGGGCAGGAGAGCGTTAGCCCAGCTGTAATTCTGGGAAACTGGAAGTCAAACTAGGGTCACATCCACTCAGACCCTGCGTGGGGGTTCGAGTACCCGAAGAAGCATCACGGATGTGCAGGACTCTGAGATCCAGACTCTAGCCTTCCTCTCTCCCGCTCCTCTTCCATTTCAGAAGCTGTATCAATCAGGATGCTTTTGGTTGCAAATTTTAAAAATCTGACCTCAAGCCCTAGCCGGTTTGGCTCAGTGGGTAGAGCGTCGGCCTGTGGACTGAAGGGTCCCAGGTTTGATTCTGGCCAAGGGCACAACATGCTTGGGTTGCAGGCTTGCTCCCCAGTGGGGGGCGTGCAGGAGGCAGCTGATCAATGATTCTCTCTCATCATTGATGTTTCTGTCTCTCTCTCCCTCTCCCTTCCCCTCTGAAATCAATAAAAATGTATTTTAAAATTTTTGTACCTCAAATTACTATGCCATAAGGTGGGTTTATTGACTCATGTAGATGCAAAGCCCAGAGTGAGATCTTGTGAGCTTCAGGCGAGATTCAACAGGACTAGGAACTGGGACCAGGGGAATTTCACGCCTGACTCAGGCCTGGGGTATGTATCTGTTACTGAGACAATGTCAGGGACCAACCTCCACAAATGCTGCGCAAGGGCGAGGGGAAAAGGGGAAGAATTAAAATAGTTACCGAAGAGGTGGGGCAGACCAGGCGGGCTGGCCAAGCCCAGTTCCCCTTCTCCCGGGCACACACACACAGCTCCCATTTCCCAGGCTTCAGTGAAACTAGGGGTGGCCAAGTGACCAACGGAACCAACCGACACCGACCACGTCCAGGGCTGGCCCCTAAGAACCTCTGACCCACGACCCTTCGTGCTCTTACCCCTCCTGCAAGCTTGTCCGTGCAGACGTGCTCGGTGACCTTGGCAGCCACAGATGGAAGGAGCCTCCGTCCCTGCATCGCCACCTCGAGGGGAGTCCTCCACTAATCGGGAACAGCCTTTCAAATGGGACAGGACTGAGAAACATTTATCAAGGCTGTGACTTTCATATGCCTTTGGGTGTGTTACGACAGTCGGCCTATCCTAACAGGTGAAGAGATGAAAGCCCACAGGGTTGGGTGGCTTGCTCAAGATACAGTCAGCTGACGAAAAGAAACCCCAAAACACAGGCTGCGATGATCTTACCACTGGAATGCAAAAACAAGTAATTGAAAACAAGTAATAACCCTGAAAGCAACGGATAAAGAGAGAAGTAATGCGCAACACGGAGTCATTAAATATCCTTAAGCAGAATACACAGGGGAGGGTCAACTGGGAAGCCCTTTCTATGTCAAAACTTGTTGAAATGTTCTTCTCTTAGCAAACAGAACAAGTGGAAAGTTTCTCTGGTAACGCAGAACACAAACTGTCTCACAATCAGAATTAAGAACAACCCTCATTACACATAAAAGTGGTATAAATTCTTAAGATGAAAAGCGTCTAGGGGCTTGGGCTGAACCCCAGGGCAGGAGCATGGGTTGTTCTGTGACCAGCACCTTCCCTTCCTCTGAGAGCTGCTCCTCCCCATCCAAACCCCCCCTCCCCCATCACAGACGCCACCACTGGCCGCGGGGGCGAGCAGGTGTCCTAAGCGAGGCCGTCTTGGTCCTTCCCAGGACTTCCACGCGGGAATGAAAGGAAGAGATTCCCCCCTGATGCAGCTGGGAAATGGGAGCTGTTGTTGGGCACAGTTTCCTGCTGAGCAGAAACAAAATCAGCCCAAGAAAATGGGAGATGACAGAGTGAGAGGGGAAGATGGAGAAAGAGTCCTGGTCTCCTCTGTCCCAGAGGCGGGCGTGCCCCAGTCCTTCCCTGGGTCTGGCTACGTAAGGCAGGTGTAGTGGCCCACAGATCTCCCTTCTGGCCTCAGCTAGATTAGGGTGCTGTCACCTGCAGTCAAAAGCATCCTGACCAATATAATCAGGAGAACTGTCTCAAAACAAACAAACAAAACCATTCATGGCATCTCATGAATCTCAAAAAGTAAAATGAAAAACGACAGAAATAGCAAAATCTAGTGCGGACTCAGAAACCAGGCTGCTGGCTAGGACACCTTGGGCAAATTCACCTCCCGCTGGCTCAGTCTTCTCATTGCTAAAGGTGAGCCATTAAGGTAATACCAAGCCCACTGGGTTTTCTTAAGGGTTCAGTTAGTACAGTGGTCGGCAAACTCATTAGTCAACAGAGCCAAATATCAACAGTACAACGACTGAAATTGCTTTTGAGAGCCGAAAACCGACTTCTGCGCATGGGCCACAAAGTTTCAATCGCACTGTACGTGCGCGCCCGCACGTGGTATTTTGTGGAAGAGCCACACTCAAGGGGCCAAAGACCCGCATGTGGCTCGAGAGCCAGGGTTTGCCGACCACTGAGTTAGTAATACATGGCAGTAGCTTAGAACAGTGCCTGGTATGTGGTAAGCATCGGACACCTGGTCATTTGTTTGTTACAGCGATCGTAGATTCCTAGGTTAGTGACCATGTTTTTGTGGGTTTCAGTGTAACAAGCCGGATGAACACAGGTGTCCAGGGGATCACAGGAAAGCCTGCTTGTCCCCCACAACCCGGCACTCAGCGGGGCACCACCAAACCCAGAAGCCCTTCCGTTGGTACTGGGTGACCTCTCTCCGCAGTCAGACTCCCTCCAGGCGCTCAGCGAGGAGAAGCTGTACCAGCCACAGCTGGCTCCTCTGGTCCCGAGGATATCCATGCTCCGCGGAAGGAAGGAAGGAAGAAGTCCTTCAACTGGGGCCTCAGGGCCACAGTGAACAGCCCGGAGGGTCAACACTGTCCCAGAGCAGCCCACAGGGACCTCTCTATCCTGGGAGCAGGCATGACCTTGACAGTTTGAACCCTGCATCCTATCTTAATCTGTTTTTTAATG
This sequence comes from Cnephaeus nilssonii, assembly GCF_951640355.1. NCBI lineage: Eukaryota > Metazoa > Chordata > Mammalia > Chiroptera > Vespertilionidae > Cnephaeus > Cnephaeus nilssonii. The sequence goes on along the minus strand of NC_137095.1, from coordinate 6,684,349 downwards.
GAATGAATTCCACAAACACAAAAAACCGAGGGCATTCATTCGTTCCACACATAAAATACTTCCTCCAGCAGCTACCTACTTCCTTCTCAGAGCTCCGCCTTCACCCAGGTTCTTTTTCTAATTCTGCTGATTCCGCTGGGGAGACATTCTCAGCAGAGCGCTTGTGAGGAAATTGCCCAAAGTCCAGAGGGCATCAAGTCCCTGACGTGCGGGTACTGGAGGCGTTCGGTGTGTAAGGCATGGGCGAAAGCTGGGGAGGGCCAGGAGCCACATCGGGCTGGGCGCTGAAGGTCAGGGAAGGAGTCTGGATTTTGAGCAGGAAATGGCACAGCTGGATTGACATCTGATCACTCTGCTCCCCCTCTTTGAAACTCTGCTTCTAGAGCAGCAAATCTGGACCTCCTGTACCTGGGGTCTGATTGTCTGGGAACTAAAATATGAGGTCTGGCCTGGCTCGGTGGTTGAGTATCGACCTATGGACCAGGAGGTCATGGTTTAATTCTCGGTTGGAGCACTGCTCGGGTTGTGGGCTCGATCCCCAGTGGGGGGTGTGCAGGAGGCAGCCAATCGCAGATTCTCTCTCATCATTGATGTTTCTCTCTCTCTCTCCCTCTCCCTTTCTCCCTGAAATCAATATATATATATATATATATATATATATATATATATATATATATATATTTTAATTAGGTCTAAACATATGTTCTTCAAAAGAATAGCTTAGGTGGGCTAGAATTCCAAAAAATGTCCTCACGAGGGAGAAATAATAACGAGGTAGATCACTTTAGCAATCCGGCTGTTCTTAGCGAAGGCTAAGAACCCTGAGGACAGGGGCAAAGCCCTCATGCCATCATTTAGACCAGGGGTCCTCAAACTTTTTAAACAGGGGGCCAGTTCACTGTCCCTCAGACCGTTGGAGGGCCGGACTATAGTTTAAAAAAAAAACAACAAACTATGAACAAATTCCTAAGCACACTGCACATATCTTATTTTGAAATAAAAAAACAAAATGGCAAAAACACCCGGCGGGCCGGATAAAAGTCCTCGGCGGGCAGCATGTGGCCCGCGGGCCGTAGTTTGAGGACGCCTGATTTAGACACTGCCCACTCCAAGCAACCTGGTGGGAAGGAGCCTGGTGTGGCACCGCATGCTGCTCCAGCGGGCCGGGGCCTGCACCCTGGGAGCACGAGTTCAGTCCATAGCAGCCCTGACCAGCAGACCGCCTCCAGCCGGCAGAAGCAGCACGGTAACCGAACTCTCCCCGTGGCAGAGCCAGCCCTAGGAACAACTGAGCCTACACCAAAACCACGCGGTGACCCGAGTCACTGTGGGATCCGGGGCTGACCGACACGGCAGAAATAGTCTTGGCCTCTCAAGACAAACACAGCTTTGGCTCGATAACTGTTTTCTGGTTTACAGGCCAGCAAAGCAGTACACCCCTGTTTATTTTTCCATTATCAGTATATTTAGCCGCTCTGAACAGATAACTGAACAGAGCTTCCTTCTCTAAGGACCCGGTGGTGAGAAAACAATTCTGATTAATAACCACAGGAAAACAAGGGAAGTCTGACACTTCCATGGGCTCTTCCCGCACCTCCTCGTGTATATGCTCATCTTACATCCAAGGAACCGGGGCTCCCAGACGAGTGATTTGCCCAGCTCACAGTTTAACAAGTACCAAAGCCAGATTTCGAACCCAAGCCTTCTGACTCCAATTCCCCTGCCCTCTTTGTACCACAGTCAACGGTATGTTCCGATTTCTGAACAGGCCCTGGACAATCGGGGGACAGGGCAATTAGAGACAAGTCTTCTCTCCAATAAGTGCATCATCCAAAAAGAAGGCTCATCTTTTTGTTGTTGTTAATCCTCAGCCGAGGATATTTTTCCCACTGATTTTGAGAGAGAATGGAAGGAAGAGGGAGAGACAGAGAGAAACATCGATGTGAGAGAAACACATCGATTGGCTGCCTCCTGCACGTGCCCTGACCAGGGCCAGGGAACCTGCAACCCAGGTACGTGCCCTTGACCGGAATTGAACCGAGGACTCTTCAGTCCACAGGCCGACGCTCTATCCACTGAGCCACACCGGCCAGAGCAAGAAGGCTAACCTTACATCTCCACGTTATTACAAAAACCACGTGCAGCTCCTGGCCCACAGTGAGCACGACGTGAATGTGTGCTGAATGAATGAAGGAATACTTCACTGATCCAATAAAGAATGAGTGCCCTCCCTATCACAGAACTTACCAAACAGGAGCTCTCTGTGTGACGGAGAAGGGAGACTACGAGGCCACTAAAACAAAGGGGGGGGGGGGGGGGGGCATTTTAACAGTATCTACCACGAGCTTTCAAAAGTTAATAGAATACTACGAACTACTGATATATCAAACAGATAAATCTCAAAACACATAATGCTGAGTGAAAGAATTGTTACATAAAAAGAGTACTGTAGCCTAACCGGTTCGGCTCAGTGGATAGAGCGTCGGCCTGCTGACTCAAGGGTCCCAGGTTCGATTCCGGTCAAGGGCATGTACCTTGGTTGCGGGCACATCCCCAGTAGGGGGTGTGCAGGAGGCAGCTGATGGATGTTTCTCTCATCAATGTTTCTAACTCTCTATCCCTCTCCCTTCCTCTTTGTAAAAAATCAATAAAATATATATATTTTTAAATTAAACAAAAGTACTATACATAGTATACAAGTCTACTTATATGAAGTTCTAGAACAAACAAACAAAGCTAATCTACAATGGGAAAAAAATTAACACAAATGTACAACTGTTATCATTTTTGGTGTGTATTACCTTCATGCTTTTTTCATATGCATATATTTTATGTGGTGATAATATACAATTTGATTTCATATATCATTGCTTATTAAGTCATTCTCTTGTTTTTTTAAAATATATATATATATATTTTTATTGCTTTCAGAGAGGAAGGGAGACGGAGAGAGAGGGAAACATCAATGATGAGAGAAAATCATCAATTGGCTGCCTCCTGCATGCCCCCACCGGGGATCGAGCCTGCAACCTGGGCATGTGCCCTGACCGGGAATCGATCTGTGTCCTCCTGGTTCATAGGTCAACGCTCAACCACGGAGCCATGCCAGCCAGGCTTGTTTTGCATTTTTGAAAATAATTAGAAGGATAGTTGCAGGGATGGTGGGGAGAAACTGCCTGGGAAGGGGCACAAGGGAACTTTCTGGGTGATGACAATGTTCTATAACTTGAGAGAGGTTTTGATTACACAGGCAAATGTATGGATTTGTCAAGACTCAGCAAATGTACAACAAATATTTGTGCATTTTATTGTCCATAAATTACAAAAGAAAAAATCTAAATAATGAACCTTAATTAATGACATTCATGCTATAATACTGAAGGGGAGGTGTACTGATGATTATAATTACTTTAATATGCATAAAAGAAAAAGGAGGTGGTTAGACAGGATTAGATAGATAGATGGATGATAAAGCAAGTACAGTAAAATGCTAATGTAAAATTCGTCCGGGAATGCTGTATATTTGAGATTTTTAATAAAAAAATGTTAAAAATACTAGAAAATAGTGAACAGTCATGAGGCAAACTTTGGGAGTGCTAGCCATGTTTTATCTCGATCTGGGTGGCAGTTACACGCATCATACATGTGTAAAATCTTATCAAGCTGCCCACTTTAAGACTGTATATTTTTCTAACTGCATTTCTTATTTCACAAAAAATGTTTTCAATAAACAGCAATCAGAATAGGACTTCCAAGTGTGTATAATTTATATCCTCAAAGAGATAAGGGAGTAGTATGCTACAACCAAAAAAAAAAATGCTATATAATAATCCTATATAATAAATAGGTAATATGCAAATTGACCATCACTCCAACACACAAGATAGCCATCCCCATGTGGTCAAAGATGGCCACCACAAAATGGCCTACAGGGGAGGGCAGTTGGGGCGACCAGGCCTGCAGCGGAGGGCAGTTGGGGACGACCAGGATGGCAGGGGAGGACAGTTAGGGGCGACCAGGCTGGCAGGGGAGGGCAGTTGGGGGCGACCAGGCCTGCAGGGGAGGGCAGTTAGGGGTGACCGGGCCTGCAGGGGAGGGCAGTTGGGGCTGACCAGGTCGGCAGGGGAGGACAGTTAGGGGCGACCAGGCCGGCAGGGGAGGGCAGTTAGGGGTGACCGGGCCTGCAGGGGAGGACAGTTAGGGGCGACCAGGCCGGCAGGGGAGGGCAGTTAGGGGTGACCAGGCCTGCAGGGAGGGCAGTTAGGAGCAATCGGGCCGGCAGGCAGGTGAGCGGCTGGGAGCCAGCAGTCCTAGATTGTGAGAGGGATGTCTGACTGCCCTCGAGGGGTCCCAGATTGGAGAGGGTGTAGGATGGGCTGAGGGACAACCCCCCCCCCATGCATGAATTTCGTGCAACGGGCCTCTAGTGTAAGTTATAAAGAGAACCATAAATCTTGAACACAAAAACTGCCCAATTTTTAAAACTCAATGAGCTCGAGGGCTGTGCAGACCTTGAGGAATGAGTCAGTAGCTGGAAGAGTGGACTAAAAAATCCTCCCACATTGTGGTGCAGAGACATGGAGGGCAGACCCAGATGTGTCAAAACCCTATCATTTGGCCCTAGCCGGTTTGGCTCAGTGGATAGAGCATTGGCCTGAGGACTGAAGGGTCCTGGTTTGATTCTGCTCAAGGGCACATGCCTGTGTTGCAGGCCTGATCCCCAGTGGGGGGTGTGCAGGAGGCAGCTGATCAATGATTCTCTCTCATCATTGATGTTTCTATCTCTCCCTCTACCTTCCTCTCTGAAATAAAAACAAACAAACAAAAAACCCTATCATTTGGAGGGAGCTGCAAAAGAAAGAAAATGAGGAAATGGAAAGGGAACATTTGAGGAAATAACAGCTAAGTGTTTCCTAGAACTAATGAACAAAACAATTTTTAAAGTCATTCTGAATTACAGTTATTTAAAACTAGAGGCCCAGTGCACGAAATTCGTGCACTGGTAGGGAGCCTAGCCGCTACCGGCTGCCAGCCAGGTACTTCCTCCCTTCCCCCAGCCGCCTGCTGCCACCGCCACCCCCTGCCAGGGCCTCCCTCCCTTCCCCCGGCCAGCCCCGCCCCCTGGTCGAACTCCCAGACAACTCCCGGTCTAGGGGACAATTTGCATACTACGCTTTTATTATATAGGATCATCTACATGGAGGGAGGAAGCACACCACCATTTTATGGGACGCTCTCTCCCGAATATGTAACTTAATTGTGCAACTGAAGTAATCCTGGTTCCTTTCTGTATTTTTCAAGTTTTCCACAATGAACATTACTGTCTTAATAAGGGGAAAATAAAAGTTCACTTTTATAAAATGATTCCAGAACCAAGAGACCAGAAAGGCTTTTTAAAGAACTCCCTAACCTCTCTCATCTGGCTTCTGCCCTATGCTATTACAGTGAACCTGTTTCTGGAAGCCGTCACCACAAACTGGGGCAAGTCATTTGATCTCCTTAAATTTCTGCCTCTTTAGGTCTTCAAGAGGGAAAATAAAATCCCTCCTTCCTACGTCACAGGAGTTTGGGGAACATCAAATGAGATGCTGTATAAAAATAGCGCTTGGTAAACCATAAAGCACTGCACAAATTGTGGCATGCTATCTATCAGTCCTTCTCTGCTGGTAAAACCCAACCTCCTAGTCGCCCTCCAGTTACCTCATCCCTCACTCCCCAAACCCAGTCTGCCTCTAGCCTGCCAGCTTTCCTTTCCTCATTCCCTCCTTGCCCACGCCACCCCACGACATTAGTTGTGCCTGGCCACACCTTGGGCCTACAGTAAGGGCCCACCTTGAGCTCTTCCTCACTCCAAGCGCTGCCATTTCCTCTGAAACTTAGTCTGCATACAATATGTTCACCCCGGATGAGAGTGAAAAAGCCTCTGGGAGTTCTCTAAGGTTTACAGGATGGACTTCAAACGCCTCAACCTGGCTTCCAGGCCCTCCCAGTCTGCAAAGCAAGCCCCCCCTCCACCCTCACACTAGTGACTGGTCTACCTATCCAGGTCCCCCCAGCCTTCGTAGCCCAGGCCCAAGTCCTCCCTCCCTTCCTGTCTCTATACCTTACGACCAATCCAGACTAAGCTCCCGGCTGTTCTCTGAGCACCATCCATGCCAGTGGCACTACCATCACTTCCAGGGCGGAGACCGGCCACACCTCCCAGAGAGGATGTAGGCAGGGCCTGGGATAGCCCTCCTGTACCCTCTACACTAGGCACTCAATTAACCTGCTCATCATGTCAGTCCCTGACACAGAGTTTCTTTACCTAACTGAATTTTGTAGTAATTTTTTTCTTTATAGCTTTATATCTATGTGTATATTATACATAACCCCACATAATATAGTTTAGCTATTAAAATTTAAATAAAAGAAAAAACAAAAACAATTAAAATATAAAGATAAAAAAAGATTTAAAAAATTTAAATAAAAGGAATTATGCTTCATAAATTCTTATAGAACTTCTCTCAATGTTAAGTTTTTGAAATTGATCTGTGTTGATACCTGTGGCTACAATCCATTCATTTTCAAAGCTGTAAACTAGTCAGTACACTGTTTAAGCATATCACAACTTATTTACGTGGTTGATGGACATTTGGGTTTAATCAAAAAGTTTGCTTGCCCAGCCAATGTGGCTTGGGGGGTTGAGGTTCAATTCCCAATTGGGGCACATGCTCGGGTTATGGGCTTGATCCCCGGTGGGAGAAGTGGGGGAGACAGCTGATAGATGATTTTCTCTCATCACTGATGTTTCTGTCTCTCTCTCCCTCTCCCTTCCTCTCTCTGAAATCAATAAAAACGTATATTTTAAAAGTTTGCTTATTAAAAACAATGCTGTTGCCCAGTCCGTGTGGCTCAGTGGCTGAGTGCCAACTTATGGATCAGGAGGTCACGGTTCAATTCTGGTCAGAGCACCTGCCTAGGTTGCAGGCTCAGTGTCTGGTAGTGCATGCCAATCAATGATTCTCTCTCATCATTGATGTTTCTCTCCCTCTCCCTCTCCCTTCCTCTCTGAAATCAATAAATTTTTTAAATAAATAAATAAATAAAAGGAATGCTGCTATGAACATTCTTGGACATGTTTCCAGTTCATTGGTGTAAGAGCTCCTAGGAGTGACACTGCTAGGTCATATGATCAACTCGACTTGACAACGACAGTGGTTTCCCCAAGTGGTAGCACTGACTGACACGTCTATTGACAGGGCTGAAGAGTTCCTCAAAACACTGTCAGGCTTTTTAATGTCTGCCAGTTTTGTGGGTGTGAAATGTTATCTCACTGTGGTTTTCATTTGGATTTCCCCAGTGAGGATGAACATCTTTGCATACATTTATTAGCCATCTGGCTTCCTCTTTAACGACATGCCTGTTCAAGTGTTTGCCTATTTTTCAAATGGGCTGTCTTTTTCTTATTGACTTATAGGAGTTCTATGTATATTCTGGATTCTCATATTTTATTGGTATTATGTGTTGCAAATTTCTTCTTCCTGCCTATGGCTTTCCTTCAGTTTCACTCTCTTTTGATGAGAAGTTCTTTATTCTAAAGAATTTATGAACCCTTTTATTTCTGGTAAATAGTTTGTGTAACTTGTTTTAATAAGTCCTTCCGTTCCCAGAGGTCATGACAATACTTATATTTCCTTTTAATAAAAAAAGTGTTAAAATTAAAATTTCAAAAGGAAGTTATATAAAAGATCAATAAGCACATAAAAAGTACTCAAAATTATTAGCCATTAAGGAAATGGAAATCAAAACCATGAGATACCATCACACACCCACCAGAATGGCTAAAATTAAAAGACTGATAACACCAAATGGGGGCAAGAATGTAGAGCAACAGAACTTTTATTAGACATTGTTGGCAGGAGTGTGAAATTGTACAACCATCTTGGAAAAAGTTCAAGCAATTTCTTAAAACACTAAACAGATAGATATCCTATACCCAGCAATTCCACTTCTTGGTACTTACCCAAGGGAAATGAAAGCATATGTCCACAAAATAAGAATATTCATAGCAGCTTTATTCTTAACTAGAGGCCCAGTGCATGAAATTCATGCACTTGGGGGGGGGGGGGTTCCCCTCAGCCCGGCCTGCATCCTCTCACAGTCTGGGAGCCCTCAGGGGATGTCCGACTGATGGCTTAGGCCCGATACCCCCAAGGAGCGGGCCTAAGCCAGCAGCCAGCAGTAGGACATCCTTAGTGCTGCTGCGGAGGCAGGAGAGGCTCCCGCCACTGCTGCTCACTCGCCAGCCGTGAGCCGGGCTTCTGGCACACTGACCACCAGGGGGAAGCTCCTGCACTGTCTGCCCCTGGTGGTCAGTGTGCGTCATAGCGACCTGTCATTCTGCTGTTCGGCCAATTTGCATATTAGCCTTTTATTATATAGGATAGTGCACAGAAATAGAAATAGCCCTAGTGTCCATCAATAAGAGAATGGATAAGTGAAATGTGACCTACTCATACAAAAGACTACTAAGCAAGAAAAAAAAAAAAAGCCTAATGACTCATGCAACACAGATGAATCTCAAAAACACTACGCTGAGTGAAAGAAGCCTTACACCAAATACATACTTGAATATTCTACTTATGTGAAGCCTAGAATAGGCAAATGAAATTTATAATGGAAAAAATCAGAACAGTGTTTGCCACTGGGTGGGAGTAGGAATGGGGGAGAAGCACAGAGAACTTTCTGGAATAATGGTAATATTGTATTATCTTGACCAATTTGAATTAAACAGATGTATACCTTTGTCAAAAAAAAAAGAGAAACAAAATTTGAACTCTAAGTGATATGCATAATAAAGTGTTTCGGGGTTAAGTATATTGATGTGTGAATTTACTTTAAAATGCATCCAAAAATAAAACAGACTGCTGGGTGGACTAAGGAATAGAGAGATGTGATAAAGCAAATATAGGAAATTGTTAGCTGCAGAATTCAGGTGGTAGCTAGGTAATTCAACTTTGCTGTATGTTTGAAATTTTTCACAATAAAATATTAGGGAAAAGACAAAACACATTTTATTGATTTCCAGAGGGTGGGGAAGGCAGGGAGGGAGGGAGGGAGAGAGGGAGGGCGGGCGAGCGAGAGAGAGAGAGAGAGAGAGAGAGAGAGAGAGAGAGAAACATCGATGTGAGAGCCCAAGATGGATCTGCTGCCTCCTGCACACCCCCTACCAGATATCAAGCCTGCAATCTAGGCATGTGTGTGGACTGGGAATTGAACCGGCCAACTTAGTCACACAACAAAAATATATTTTAAAAAGGAAGAGATCTGCTTTTTAAAAAATAAGCAAATATACTTTAAACAATAAAGAATTTACATTTTTTTAAAAATAAGCAAATGTACTTGAGCCAAGTTTGCCTTTGAGAAAGATAACTGAAAGAAAGAACCCATCCTTACATGTGATAGTGCGTTGGGGTTTACAATGCACTTTCACACAGGTTATTCTAAGTGACCCTCGCCAAGACCCAGGTATTCTAGTTCCATTTTATGCTCGAGAAAACTTAGGGTCAGAACTGGGCAAACATCCCACAGCCAACACCTGGTGGACCTGGACCTAAACCTTTGTCTCTGGCTCTTCCTTCACCCGCTTCCTTACAAACACATCTCTGTGGGGAGCTGCCATCCACTCCAAACGTTTGAAGACAAAGTGGACACCGACGTGTCCCCAGTCCTTTGGGTTGTCCCAGGAGCAGAGTGAGAAAAACTGAAGTGGCTGCTGTCCTCGTTAGCGGCCATGAAAGGGAGCACTCAGAGACACTAAACGAGCACGGAGCTAACGCACAAAAGGTTTATTCCAGCCCGCACAGAGTACAAGCACTGGCGAGCACCCGCTCCTTGGGTTCTTCAGGGCCACCCTCAAAGTCGGGGGAAATTTATGACATCCTTCCTGTCTGTGGGGATGAGCAAACTGCAAATGATGCCTGCAGCTGAGAAACTGCCATGTAAAACGTGTCAAAAGAAACAAAGAAAAACGTGTCAAAGCGGCTGACAACATATTCAACCACACTTCTCACCAGAGCAGAACAGAGAGAGAGAAGGCGGCGGGCAGCCAGGAAGAATGCTCAACCCTAATATGGCCAAAATTTTAGAGGCCAAACTTTACTATCCACCCCAGATTAATCACTGGCTTAGGGTATATTGGCTTTTTGTTAAAAAAAAAAAACAACAACATACAACACAGCCCAGCTGGTGGGGCTCGTGGTTGAGTGTCGACCCATGCACCAAGAGGTCACCAGTTCAATTCCTGGTTGGGGCACATTTCCGGGTTTCGGACTGGATACCTGGTGGGGAGCATGCAGGAGGCAGACGATCGATGTTTCTATCTTTTTCTCTCTACTGGCACACGGCTGAATACAGCTTCGACTTCCACAAACATGGGAACCTAATGTAGGGCTGGAACCAAGTTCCCCGGGAAGTCAAGACTTAACAAAATCCCCACAATGTAGACTGAGGACACCTGCTTAAAACCAGGTGACCTTTGACATCTGTAGCCTCACAGACAGACAGACGGAGAATGGGAGATGTAGTGGAGACAGGTAGTTAAAGAGAGCAACAACCCCGGGGGTGAGAGATCAATGGATTTGAATCTCAGCTGAAGGCTATGGCCTTGGGTGAGTTTCCAACATCAGCTGTCGGTCTGCAAAAGGGAAGTGGTAGCAGCCACCTCACAGGGCGGCAAGGATTAAATGAGGCAACATCTGTAAGGCATCCAGCCCGGCGCCTCCAACAGAGAAGGCATCCAAGAAATGGTGGGTATTATTAATATGAAGAGTCTGCACTCGAAGAACTTCAGAGTCCAATGCCTCCCACTGTCTTAGTGCATTGAGAAACCAGGCTGAAGTCACTGACCTTGGAAAAGACCAGGGGATTACTCAAGTCCTAAGCAACCTCTCTCTCTCTCTCTGTTCTTTGATTTTTTTTTTTTTTTTTAGTTTAAAAAAAATATTTGGTCCTTTAAGGCATGTTAGGTTATTCTGAGATGTCTGCCTCACCCTGTGGCCTCATCAGGAACCTTCTCTATTGAAGAACCCAAGCCAAATGGGCAAGCCATCCAACGGAAAACCAGTGTCACAAGCTACTTTATAGGGAACACTTGTGCCGAAGGGGCCTGGGGTCCCCCCTCAGCAAGGAGAGGGGCAAGGCCAGCCCAGGGCAGATCTGAGCTGATAAGAGTTGTGACATTCGGCCCTAACCGGTTTGGCTCAGTGGATAGAGCATCGGCCTGCGGACTGAAAGTTCCCAGGTTCGATTCTGGTCAAGGGTATGTACCTTGATTGCGGGCACGTCCCCAGTGGGGAGTGTGCAGGAGGCAGCTGATCGATGTTTCTAGCTCTCTATCCCTCTCCCTTCCTCTCTGTAAAAAAACAATAAAATATATAAAAAATAAAAAAAGAGTTGTGGCATTTGTAACATCTATCTTAAAAACCACAGTTAAAATTATGGTGGTAATATCAAGCACTAAAATAATATGTAGTACAAATGCAGATTTTTGTATACATAGAATAGGTATTGAAGAAAATATAAAAAGCCAAATCTCTATAACTAGGCCTGGCAAAAAAATAAGATTCTGCATACCGAAAGGTGTAAGTGCACAATAATGAGAGAACTCACAGCCCATGAGCTCCAGAGATAAATTATAGTCACTTATTTCAGAAACAGAACGGTGTCTCCTTTTCTCAATTATATTTTCAGAGGGAAACTTTCTATACTTCCATATAATCTACCAAGGATCCATGACCTCTAGTGGGGGGAAAATCAGGTCACACAAAAAGAGACATCTGCTTTAGTTTAGGGAAATATAAAGATTTGATTAATCCACTTGATATATTAAGAGCAGGAAATACATTTTATTCCATAGCCAAGAAACACTGAGAAACTACTCAACGTTGGTTGACTAAGATGGTTAGTTTGGCCAGCTTGGTGGAGGAAGGTGGGGCTGGCAGGGAGGAAGATGGGCAAGCTGGTGGGGGGAAAAGAGAGAGAGAATAGGAGGTGAGGAAAAGAGAATGACAGAAGTAAAGACTCGACATGGCCCAAACAGAAATCCACCTGAGAGGATGCCAAATGCTGGAGGCAGTGACCCTGGGTTAGTGTGTGGCTATGCTATTATCTGTCACCTCTTGTGTCCTGTTCATCCAACTACACTAACCCTTAAATCTTTATAGGGAAATCCACTCTGCTGACCAAGGTGAAAACAGAGTGTCCCCTGGGTACAAATAACCAGAGATTTCCTCAGAATCAAATCCAAGTTCTACAGCCTCCACTCTGGTTAACGCTGGTTTCTATTTCTCCTTTTTTATGGGCTGAGTGGGTTTTCCACTTCTACAGCCTGGTGCACACTTCAGCAAATGGTTACGAAGACCTGTCAGAGGTTTGGGGGTACAGCAGTGAACAAAACAGACGTGGCTGCCACCCACACAGCTGACTAGTGACACGGGGGGGGGGGGGTGTGTGTATCAATCACGGGCAGTGCTTTGGGTTTTGCTACAAGGGAGGGAGGGTGAGCATAGGGTCTCCTCTGACACTCCTGCCCCACACTCAGCTCCTTTAAGGGCAACTCAAGTCCTAGCTAAGGAAAGGGGAAACAGGAAATCCAAAGACTGACAAAGAAAACATTGAACTGTTACAGTTAATGCGCACCCCAATTAAAAACAAAACAAAACTGAACACAGCATTCATCATCTGTAACCACATAGACTGTAACTCCCGAAATGAATCAACAGTCACAGAGTATTTTTAGTTATATTTAAATAAAGTTCATAAAGATGACCCAGCCTAGCGTATTACAAGATCCTAAAGTACCTTTGGAATCATTAAGGAGCATATTATGTTTATTGAGCTTTACTGTTAAGCATATTCCTTGTACTTTGAATACTCGTGTCCTAATACACGGCCTGCCTAAGATACACCTCAACAGAAGGGCACCATAATCAAAACAAGTTTGGGGAATGTTGCATGCTCTAAATGATTTGGGGATTCACAGTGTGTTTTTGAAAATTCAGTTTTATGACAAATCCTGCATGCAAGAATTCTGCAGAACTTAGTCTGAGCCAGTATTTCCCAAATTTATTTGACCACGAACCATTTTTTTATTTAATACTTATTAAGAGTACACAACTTGTTTCAGGGAACACATGTGGGATACACTATAATATAGGGGATACACTGCTTTAATAATTAATCTGAAAATGCAATTAATTATCACTCTCCCAAGCATGCTGATGAACTGCTACAGGAATATAAAAACTTCCAATGAATTTCTTACTGAAAATTACTCAACAATATGCTGACTTACTGTATTTTTAAGAAGAAAAATTTTAATGAACAGAAATTGGATCTTAGTATGTTAATAAAAAGAATTCAAATTAATTGTAAAATAATGATTTTGCTAAATTGCTGGCAGCTTATCTTCTCTAAGCATGCATTTTTATATTTCCAGAGTGTATTTAATATATATTCCCTTACAGAAACAATATTGAACAAAAAAAGGCCAATATTTACCTCTGCCCTATTACCGGAAATGTCTAATTATAAATACCTGTCACTGAGATGTGTTATCAACACATACAGTTCGTGAGTCACAAGCATGAGACTAGTATTTCTGTGGTTGTGATGTTGTTACTTATCATTTGACCCCTCCTCTGGATATAATAATATAATATAGTCTTAAAGCCTATGTTGGAGGTTTTACGAAATCAAATTCCAGTGACTGAAAATGTTTCATCATTCAGTTACCAATAAAAAAAAACCCACATACAAACTCGGTCACCATTTATTTAGCACCTACTATACGCATGCCGCTGGATTAAGCACTGTCATGGTAAAGGTACTTTTGTGGGACCCAAATCAAGACAACGGTCTGACAGTAGGACAGAAAATTTAAGACTCTTGGAAACTCAGGACACATCGGGGCACTGTGTAACAGATGAGTAAGTTGCTGCACAGGAGATGCTTATAAGACACCAGGGGAATTTAAAGACATACACACCACCACAAAAAGGCCTCTTTCTAAAAAGGTTACTGTAATGACCTAAAAGCTTAATATTAGTTAATGCAAGATAAACCAATATTAGACTCGGGCCCAAAACACTTGAAAGCTGTTAAAAGTTTCCAGATTCAACTTCACTTGTGTAATGCTTTAAAAAGAAGAAGCCTTAGCCAGTTTGGCTCAGTGGATAGAGCGTCGGCCTGCGGACTCAAGGGTCCCAGGTTCGATTCCGGTCAAGGGCATGTACCTTGGTTGCGGGCACATCCCCAGTGGGGGTGTGCAAGAGGCAGCTGATTGATGTTTCTCTCTCATCGATGTTTCTAACGCTCCCTCTTCCTTTCCCTTCCTCTCTGTAAAAAATCAATAAAATATATTTTTAAAAAATAAATGAATAAAAAATAAAAAGAAGAAGAAAGCCAGTTGGGTAGGCTTAATGTATAAGCATTATGCGGATATTCAGAGCAGCTTGGGTCAACAGTCTAAATTAAAACCACTGCTGGTGTGTGTCTTTGAAGAACCTACCGAAAGAGTGCGCACCTTCTGACAATGAGAAAAAGGTGAGTTCTCACGTGATGTACGGGAGGGGCTGGGGAAAATCACTTCCACCTATGTTATAGGAAAAAAAAAAAAGTATCATGACTACTGATACAAACTTAAGACACAAAGCGGCCCTAACCGGTTTTGCTCAGTGGATAGAGCATCAGCCTGCGGACTCAAGGGTCCCAGGTTCGATTCCGGTCAAGGGCAGGTACCTTAGTTGCGGGCACATCCCCAGTAGGGGGTGTGCAGGAGGCAGCTGATGGATGTTTCTAATTCTCTATCCCTCTCCCTTCCTCTCTGTAAAAAAAATCAATAAAATATATTTTTTTTAAAAAAAGACACAAAACGAACCGAACTGTAGCTCTCCTGACTGTAGCTCTCACGCTCAGGGGGTCTCGCAGTCCTCAGTTACAAAAAGAAAAGCAGGTTAAGTTTGCAAATGACTCGAGCAGCTGCGGGGAGAGGGATGCTCTCGACCACCTGTGGCTACGCGCACCCATTGGTCCTCCCTCGTTAAGTAAAACATCAACCACGCATACATCCCAGCTGTGACAGTTCAAGTCGGAGCCCTGGAAAACTGCTGCTGCATGCCCTACTGAACTTTATTAAAAAAAAAAAAAAAAAAAAAAAAAAAAAAAAAGATCATTCTTAAAAAAAAAAAACTTAGCAAAGATGAAGGCCCAGAAACTTCGACAAAACATAGCCAAGGCAATGCACGTTGGAGAAGACATGCAATTAAAAAAAAAAGAAAAAGAAAAAAAGAAGTTACCAATGTGTCCCACCAGTCAGATCGCTTAAGAAAATGAACTTTGTTCTGATGTGTCAAAAACGGCGTTCCTGGTCGGATTTTGTAATTCCGTGCACTGTACACACATGTATGTACGCTGAGAGACGGGAACCTCCAATGCACGCGCAGCGAAGCAAAGCTGATGGGGTCCCAGGGGTAAGGGGTCCCCACGCAGCGGACCAACAGCAGCGCGCGGGGCGCCCAGCAGGACGGCGGGTGCAGGGCGCGGCGCCCCCTTCCCTTCCCTTCCCTCCCCCGGGAACCAAGTTCGCTCCGACCAGGCTCCGGGGGCTCCGCGTCCCGCTCGGGGGGAAGGGAACGGCCTCCAGCGCCTTCGAGAAGTTCCCAGAGGACCCCGGGGTCGGGGCGTCTGGTGTCTCCCCAAAAACCTCCGCCACGGCTCGGACGCGTCCTCACCCCACACCACCCTTCCTTGGGGCCCGGGACCGGGTCGCCGACCCGGCAGGACGGGCTGCGGGCGCCCGTCCGTCACCCAGAGCCGGCCCCGCCCGGCCCGGAGGGAGCGCTCCCGCCCGCCCGGCGCCCTTACCTTCGAGTCGCGAGGCTGGGGGGGCTCCGCGGGGAGGGCGCCGCTGGTCGCGGCCAAGGCTTCGGGCTCCGGACGGAGCGGGGCGCCCGGCCCGCCCGGCGGGGGCAGCGGCGCCGCGGGGCCCGGCGCGGCCTCGGCCTCCCGGGCTCCCGGGTACACGGTCTGGGTCTCGGAAATGTGGATGCTCGGGGCGCAGCCCATGCTGGCGGGGCGCCGCGGACACGCTGGCGGCGGCCGCTCTCCGGTCAGCAAACGGTCAGCAAACGGCCCGCCCGGCGCCTCGCGGGCCCCGCCAGCGCCGTGTCATCGCCGCCTGGGCGCGCGGGCGGGCGGGCGAGCGGGCGGGCGGACGGCGGGAGCGCGGGTCTCACGTCAGGAAGCGCGGCCGCCGCTTTTATTTCTCACGGGGCGGCGGCGGCGGCGGCGCAGAGAGGGCGCTGGGGCGGGGGCGCCGCGGACGCCCCGCCGAACATGCCCTCCCCGGGCGCCCGGCCGCCCTCACATCGCCCCCTCGCCGGCCGCGCTTCCGGGAAATTCCGGGGAGGAGATTCGCGTTCTCTTCCCCGCCCGGGAGTCCCGCGGCGCCCGACGCCTCGGCTGCTCCGACCGCCGGGCCGCCGGGCCCCGAGAGAACCCGCCCCGGCCGCCTCGCCGCGCCTCGCCTCGCCGCTCCCGCCCTGAGGGCCGGGGCTGAGGGGAGGGAGCCCGTCGGGCGGCCGCCCGCTCGCTGAGAGGCAGGGAGCGCGGATCCAGGCGGCCCGGGCCGCGCCGTCGAGAACCGCAGAAACGACGATGCCCGCCCCCCGGGAGCTGCGGGTTGGGAGGCAGCGCCACGCCCAGCGCCGAGCGGCAGCCTCCGGGGCCGGCGTCTGGGCACCGCACCTGGGGCGCCGCCGCCGCCGCCGCCGCCTCCCGCGCGCCGCACTGCGCATGCGCGGCCCCAGCGGGCAGGGACGGGCGCGGGCGCCGCGGGGAGCAGGGAAGGGACTCGCCCAAGGACATCAGCGGCGCGGAGGGCGGTGACCTCGAGCCGCCGAAGCCCTGATGGCCACCGGGAGACGTCGTCCGTCCCTCTGACTCCATCTTGTTGGCTTTGGGAGTTTTACCAAGCCGCCCCCTCCCGGCCTCCCCTGGCCGGGATCTGAAAGCAGCCAGAGCCCCGTCCGCGCTGGCAGGTGGATTGGAGGGACTCCCGGGGCTCCCCGGATTCTGGGCGCCTCCTCCATCCATAAACCTTTCCTCGCGCAAAACTCGGGTGTTTGGAGTCTGGCGCACACACCGGCAGGGGTTCAGATCCCAGCTCTGCACCCTCGCAGCTGCATGACCTCAATCAGGCCACTGCCTCTGAGTCAGAGAGGCCCTGGAAGGATCCCCGTTTGGGAAAGGGGGGGTGGAGGGGCGATGAGAGGGCCATGAGGGTGCCGCGCGACCCCTAAAGCCATGTCCCGGAGCACCATGCCAGGCTGCCCCTGCCACGGGGAGGCTGCGCTGCTTAGAACCTACGCTAGCGGCAGGCCAGTCCCCCCTCCTCCCCCCACCCCCACCCCCACTCCCACCCCACTCCCTCCTCCTCGCATTTTAACCAAAGGACTGGTCGCCCCAGGCGCTGGAGACTCCAAGGGCTTCCCGCTTGTGGGAGCAGAGCCAGGCCTCTGCTGAGCAGGGAGAGACCTGTGAGGACCCCAGACTGGACCCTCATGCACCCCTCGACCAACTTGCTGTGTGACCTTGGGCGAGTCCCTGAACCTGTGCCCGGAGGGCTGCAACCCTGAGTGTCCAGGGCGTGGCTCCCCAGAGCGGCCCACCTCGGACCCAGCCCTGCCCCTGCCCTCCCTGCGACTGCGGGTCCACAAAGACCCCGGCAGGGCTGGCCCCTGCCCCACCCCACCCCCTTCCCACTCCCCCTCCCCGCCTTCCACCCTCACAGTCCTCGCTTTTCCTAACTCAGGGCTAGCGTCCCCGCTGCAGCGCTGGGACTGCAGCACAGCCCCGGGGCTGGGGCTCTGGTGGTGGCTCAGGCTCCGGGGACCCCGAAGATCCGCAGCCCAGGGCTCCTCGAGCCTCAGTCTCCCAGCTGAGGTGCGAGGTGTGCACCCGGCGGTTCCCCAACAGCAGTGGTTCCCCCGACAGTGGTTCCCCCGACAGTGGCTCAGCAGGGGAGGCCCAGGATCCCAAGGGCAGCCTGTGCCGTTCAAGTTCATTACTAGCAGCCGGAACCACCAGCGCCTTGACTCCATGATCAGGTTTAAGCACTTTGGACAACAGTCATGGTTATGCCTCTGGGCCTTATCAAAGGAGCAGCCGATCCAGGAAGAGGTCTGGAAAAAATTCCGGAGGAGATGTTTACTTAGCACCCCTTATGCCACCTACATTGTAGAGTGTCTTCTACCTTTGTTCTGGGCAGGTTTTAGAAGGTAATTTTCCCAGGCAGAATCTGGACTCTTTTTTAAAAATATATATTTTATTGATTTTTTACAGAGAGGAAGGGAGAGGGATAGAGAGTTAGAAACATCGACCGGAATCAAACCTGGGACCCTTGAGTCTGCAGGCCAACGCTCTATCCACTGAGCCAAACCGGTTTCGGCTGGACTCTTAAATAAAGAGGAATTGCCCTAGCTGGTTTGGCTCAGTGGATAGAACCTCCGCCTTCAGGCCAAAGGGTCCCGGGTTCGATTCTGGTCAAGGGCATGCACCTTGATTGCAGGCTCCTCCCCAGCCCGGGGCCCTGGTCAGGGCTCCTGCAGGAGGCAACCAATCAACACATCCATATATCTCCGTCTTTCCCTCTCTGTCACACTCTCTCTGAAAACCAATGGAAAAATATCCTTGGGTGAGGATTTAAAAAAATATATAAATAAAAATAAAGAGGAATTCATGAAGAAAACGCTTTGAATCACCAGCGTGCACTGCGGTGGAGCGTGTGCCCTCTGTCCTTCCCTCCCCGCCTTCCCGACAAGTCTGGCCTTGATGATTTCCACTGACCTTGCCTCCCCAGGGGCTCCAGGCTGCCGCAACCTCTGGGCCCTCCCCTGGCAGGCGCCCTGGCTCCCCGTGGAAATCCTTGAGCCCTGCGCTCACGTGGGCGGTGCAGATGCTTTTCCCCGCCCCCACCTCACTGTCCTTCTGGGCCCCCCTGTGCCATCCCAAGCTGGTCAGTTACCCTCTCTGTTCCCAGAGAACTGCTGGGTAGCAGCATTGCCTGATTTGGAAGTCCAGGGGTTAGCGATCAAAGACTGCACCCCTGGCACCCAGTTCCCTACTCTTCCCCATTGAAATGGGCCATTTGGGGCCCTGGACTTAGGCTGAGAAGGACACAGGAGCAGACAGGAGAGGTAGGCATCACCTGCCAGCTTCTGGAGTCACAGAGAGCCACCCCTCACACGCACACTTTTTCACACTCAGGAACCTGGCCTGGGACACTCCAGAAGTCACAGGGCCCCCGTCTCAGCTTCAACCCCTTGACATCAACTCCACTCCACCCCCTCCGCTTCCCTGGCCTGGCCGTAACCTGCACTTTGAGGTCCCTGAATACTTCTCTACTGTGTGAAATCAGTCCCCAGGCCTCAGCGACAGGGGACACAAAAGAGTTCGCATTGGCCTTGGCCGGCGTGGTTCAGTGGTCGAGCGTCCACCTATGAACCAGGAGGTCACTATTTGATTCCCGTTCGGGGGGCACATGCCACATTGCGGGCTTGATCCCCAGTAGGGGGCGTGCAGGAGGCAGCCGATCAATGATTCTCTCTCATCGTTGATGTTTCTCTCTCTCTCCCTCTCCCTTCCTCTTTGAAATCAGTAAATATCCTACCTAATAAAAGAGCAATATGCTAATTGACCGTACCTTCGCTATGCCCACAGCCAATCAGGGCGCTATGCAAATTAACCCAGCAAAGATGGCGGCCCCCATGCGCTGCCCTGCCCCCCATCACTGAGGGACCCAGGCGGCGGCCGGTGCAGGGGCCGCCGCCACTACGATCGCGATCGCTGAGCAGACCGGGCAGCTGGCGGTGCGGGGCGGGGGCGATCGCTGAGAGGGACCTGGGTGGCCGAGGCACAGGGCGGGGGGATCGCTGAGAGGGACCCGGGCGGCCGGCGGGGTGGGGCAGCTGCAGCACCCACCCCGCGCCGCAGGCCGCCACAGCTCCCATCGCAATCGCTGAGAGGAAAACTGGTGCCAGCAGCCAGGTGAAGGAAGGTCTATTGCACGAATCTTCGTGCAACAGGCCTCTAGTATATTTATATTTATATATATGTATATATATATATATATATATTTTATATATATGTATATATATGTGTATATATATATATATATATATATAGAGAGAGAGAGAGAGAGAAGAGAAACTCTGATTAAAGTAACCCATATGCCACCCACCAGCTCACCAGGACTCTCAGCCTCCCCCCCCAGCAGAATCCCATCACTTGGAGGTATCTCAGGAGCTCAATGGTGCCAGTCCTGCTGGAGGAGGGGAACCCCCTTTATGCCAGCCGTGTGGGCACCTCGAAGCTCTGTGGCACACAGAACGTACCTCCACTCCTCCAGTCCATTCCCCTTGGCTGTGGGGACCCCCCAAACTCATCGGCTTGACCCCCACATGGCTCAGAGTCACAGTTGAATGTTGGCTGCAGTTCTCACTCCTAGGACTTAGTCATGAGATCAGTGGGGCTAAAGGAGCCAAGCAAAGGAACAGAAGCCAGCCTGTGTCCAGCCCCTCTTCCCCCCCCCCCCCCCCCACTGCCACAGTCCATTCCCAGGGGACTCCTCAGCCCTCCCAGCCCTCCTCACCAGTTTACCAGAGACATGAAAATGCATGGTACCACACAGCTTTGTTCATCTAAAATCAAAACCTTGTCGGATTCTACACCTCTTCCGCCTAAGCCGGTCCTACCCACCCACCCCCCCCGCCCCCCTGTATATTTTTATGGATTTCAGAGAGGAAGGGAGAGGGAAAGAGAGATAGAAACATCAACGATGAGAATCATTGATTTGCTGCCTCCGGCACGCCCCCTGCTGGGGATCGAGCCCACAACCCGGGCATGTGCCCTCGACCGGAGTTGAAAGCAGGGACCCTTCAGTCTGTAGGCCGATGCTCTATCCACTGAGCCACACCGGCTAGGGCTAAGCCAGTCCTTTCAACAACCCTTCTCCCTCCTGGCTTCACTTCCTTCTCCACCTAAGGGTTAGCATTCAAAGACGGCGCCCCTGGCCCTCCGTTTCCTACTCCCAGAGGACGTAGCTGAAAGCAACCGAAAGGGGGAGAACGCCTGCCTCCTGAGGTCTGAAACCCAGCCAGCCCTCCGGTCGCCTTCTCTCTGAGCAGCTTTCCTCCTTGTAAATCTGGGATTAGTGATGTCTACCTCCCAGGGATTAAATGGGCGAATGGGTGTCACATGCCTGGAATAACTGCTGCGCCCCAGCCCCTTAGCTCACCACCTTCTCCTGGGTCCATTCCACATGGCTTCCCCCAGACCCGCCCCCAGATGGCTAAAGACCGCCGAGGACAGGAAACTGCCATGAGGATCCATTACCCTGCCAATGCCTGGAATTAGACTTCATCCTGTTCATTCAAAACTTTGTAAGATGTGTATTTATTTATTTTATTTTTAAAATATATTTTATTGATTTTTTACAGAGAGGAAGGGAGAGGGATAGAAAGCCAGAAACATCGATGAGAGAGAAACATCGACCAACTGCCTCCTGCACACCCCCTACCTGGGATGTGCCCGCAACCAAGGTACATGCCCCCGACCGGAATCGAACCTGGGACCCTTCAGTCCGCAGGCCGACGTTCTATCCACTGAGCCAAACCGGTTTTGGCTTTATTTATTTATTTTAAATCCTCACCTGAGGATATTTCTCCATTGATTTTTAGAGAGAGGGAAAGACAGAGAGAAGCACCAATGTGAGAGAAACACATTGATGGGTTGCCTCCTGCACGAGCACCCACCAGGGCCTGGGCTGGGAAGGAGCCTGCAACCAAGGTACTCGCCCTTGATTAGAATTGAACCTGGGACCCTTTGGTCCGCAGGCTGACGCTCTATCCACTGAGCCAAACTGGCTAGGGCAGATGTCTTGTTTTAAAATTACACATTCTATAATGTACACATGAATATGTGCTGGAAATAGTAAAAAATAAAATAAAAATCTAAGCAGAAATATATAAAGTGAGCAGAAGCAAAGGAAAGTTTCTCTTCCTCCCCTACTCCCTTCCTTCTGTGGAGGTAAACTATTGTTTGGACCATATGCTTCCAGACCTATTTCTATGTTAAACATATCACACACACACACACACACACACACACACACACACACACACACAACTATTGCAATATCACAAACAGGCCTGCAGTCAACATCCTTGATTATACCTTTTTTTTATAGGGTAGACTCCTAAAAGTTGAATTGCTTTGTCTAAAGGTATGTACTCCCCCTACCACCCCCTCCCCCACCCCTGCTCCAGGAGGGATGCGAGGAAATGAAAGCATAGAGAGCCTGGCTGAGGGGCTGAGACTAACTCCCTGGGCACCCACTCTGCCCCTGGATGAGGGGGATCGAACCAGCCCCAGTTGCAAAGCCTCTGTTGATCATCTCCATATTCATGGGCCTCCTTATCTTTTTTTTTTTTTCCCAGTTTTTAATTTTTAGAAAAGGGATAAGTCTGCTGCTTGCAAACTTATTAGTCTTTCAACATTTTAAAAAATATATTTGGCCGAAACCGGTTTGGCTCAGTGGATAGAGTGTCGGCCTGCGGACTGAAAGGTCCCAGGTTCGATTTTCTGGTCAAGGGCATGTACATTGGTTTCGGGCACATCCCCGGTAGGGGGTGTGCAGGAGGCAGCTGGTCGATGTTTCTAGCTCTCTATCCCTCTCCCTTCCTCTCTGTAAAAAATCAATAAAATATACTTAAAAATATATATATATATATTTGTATTGCTTTCAGAGAGAAAGGAAGAGGGAGAGAGAGAAACATCAATGAGAGAATCATTGATCAGCTGCCTCCTGCACGCCCCCTACTGGGGATTTCTCCCGCAACCTGGGCATGTGCCCTTGATCGGAATTGAACCCGGGACCCTTCAGTCCGCAGGCTGACGCTCTATCCACTGAGCCAAACTGGCTAGGGATCAACATTTTTTAAAATATATTTTTTTAATTGATTTCAGAGAGGAAGGGGGAGGGTTAGGGATTTCGCCCACAACCCGGGCATGTGCCCTTGATCGGAATCGAACCCTAGACCCTTCAGTCCGCAGGCTGATGCCCTATCCACTGAGCCAAACCGGCTAGGGCTGGACCTCCTTATCAAATTTATTTCTCTTGGTGCTCACGAGCCTTTAGTGAAGTGTGTTTGAATGTCCCCATCTTTCTCAGATACCGAGGGACTGGGTGATCCCCGCTTAGGCCAGAACTGTAAGGATTCAAAGTTTTAAAAAAAAAAAAGTAGCGCTGTGGACTACCAGGACCAGTTAGAAAATCCAGTGACAACAGTGACACTAAGTGCCAGGCGCTGGGTGGGCCCTTATATGGAAGCCCAGTCTCCCCAGGCCTCGCCTGGGATCTCCGTGGTAGCCATAACCCACACTCGGCTGACTCTTCCCCCGCTCTGCCAAGACAAGCCCTCAGCCTCCTGCAAAGCTTCACCCCGTTACTTGTGGGAGTGTCTGAAGGTGGGTGTGAGGTGGGGAAGTGAGGTCACCCGCCGTGACCCTGTTGCTGGGCTCCTGGCACTGACTCCTGGGGCGGTGAAAGCTGGGGCCCTGGCGTCCTCAGGGTACAGCGGCTCCTCTGGGCTCCAGGCCCAAGTGGGAAAAGACACACTTACAGGGTGGCCAACCGTGTCTCTGTTTGCCCCAGACTCTCCTGGGTTTGTTTTGTTTTGTTTTTAAATATATTTTATTGATTTTTTACAGAGAAGAAGGGAGAGGCATAGAGAGTTAGAAACATCGATGAGAGAGAAACATCGATTAGCTGCCTCCTGCACATTCCCTACTGGGGATGTGCCCGCAACCAAGGTACATGCCCTTGACTGGAATCGAACCTGGGACCCTTGAGTCCGCAGGCCGACGCTCTATCCACTGAGCCAAACCGGTTAGGGCCAGACTCCCCTGGTTTTAATCCTGAAAGTCTTCAGTCCCAGGCAAACCAGGCTGGTTGGTCACCCTACACATCCTTCATCTCACACACACACACACACACACACACACACACACATACACACACATGCACACACACGATATCTTACATTGTCTCCAGGTCCTGAAGCCATGCTGTTTGTACCCTATGTTTTACAGCAAGCATGTCAAACTCGCAGGCCATGGGCCGCATGCAGCCCACAACGAATATTTTTGCAGCCCAGCCAATATGACAGTATGTAAGAAACATTTTAATAAAAATTTCGTAACTAATTTTTACAATATCCTGTTATACATAATCCTATATAATAAAAGGCTAATATGCAAATAGACAGAACGGCAGAACAACTGGAACAACCGAACAATTGTTCGCTACGATGTGCGCTGACCACCAGGGTGTGTGTGAGGAACGTGGCGGTCGTTGGTTTCGGCGGGATGGTGGAGCAGGTGAGTGGGGGCGCCAGACCAAGGCTGGGCACTGGTTGCTGTCATCGGGGTGAGCCTCTGGTGGTTAATGAAAATTCTTTGCTCCTGTGCGCCTCGGTCCCGCCCGGTGCTCACACCCACTGCCAGCGCCGGCCCAATTGCATCCTCAGCCGGCGCCAGAGCCACTGCTCGCACCCGCTGCTGGTGCCCGGCCCCGGTCCCAATCACTCAGCGCCATCAGCGGGTGCGAGGGGCGGCTGCCAGCCCTGGTCTCCCCTGGGGGCTTCTCCACCTCCTCCTACTCCTGAGGGGCGATCGGGGCAGCAGCCGCTGCTTGCACCCACTGTTGGCGCCGGCCCCAATCACTCCACATGGTCAGCGGGTGCGAGTGGGGCTGGCGCCGTCAGCATGTGGGAGCGGCGGAGGTGGTGGCAGGAGCAGGGCTGCCAGCAGACTGGGAACCGGGGGGCCAGGCAGGAGCATGGAGGATGGGCCGAGACCCGCCCCTGTGCCTACCACAGCCTCTCGGCCCATAGTTCCTTTCAAGGTGCACGAATTTGTGCACTGGGCCCCTAGTTATTAATAACAAACGACAACATTCCCTAATGACTGATTACTATAATCGTGTTGCATTCATTTCCCTTACACACCTTACACACAGGTGCACCATTTCTCTCCACTAACACTATCAGCGAATATTTTAGCAGCCGATTGACTAATGGCATGTCATTAGTCTTGGACTGACTTGTTTGGTGTGAGCAACAGGAAACATTTTGCCTTCAGAGAACAAGAAAAATAGGTTTATTTGTGTTACGCTTATTTTTAAAAATATATATATTTTATTAATTTCTACAGAGAGGAAGGGAGAGGGACAGAGAGCCAGAAACATCAATGAGAGAGAAACATCGATCAGCTGCCTCCTGCACACCCTCTACTGGGGATGTGCCCGCTACCAAGGTACATGCCCTTGACCGGAATCGAACCCGGGACCCTTCAGTCCGCAGGCCGACACTCTATCCACTGAGCCAAACCAGTTAGGGCTGTGTTACGCTTATTAATTTGTGCAGTTATTCAGTGTCTGGTAAGTTAATGTTCAAGAAAAAATATTAATTTTTATTAAAATGTTCTATTATTTTATGTTAACGATGACTCATTTATTTCAGCCCTTTGTATGCAGCATGTCTCTATCGAAAATAAACGCACGTTTCTATGAAAATGGAAGCTTTTTTTTGGCGGCCCACATACACTTAAACCTTGTTTATTGGGCCCCTGTTAGCCTTTGAGTTTGACATGCTTGCCCTACACATCCTTCACCACACACACACACACACACACACACACAAGCTCCAGGCCCCGAAGCCACGCTGTTTGTACCCTATGTCTTACACGGTTAATATCTGGGCAAGGAGTCCGTCCAGCCTCTGTACATAGACTTTCTCCTGCGGACTCCGACTCACGCCCACCTCTGGGCAGAACTGAGAGAGTACACAGCCCTGCGGCTTCCCCACGCTCCTCCCCCACACAACGCACTCGTCTCTTCCGACTCCTTCCAAAGTTCAGGTGAAACGTGGAGCTCCCGCTACACAGAAACATCCCCTTCTGACTCCTAAAGCTCTGTGAGGTTGGCACTATTATCCCCACTTGACTGGAGAGGAAGTGGAGGCTCAGAGAGGTTAAGCAACTTGCCCGACATCACACAGAAAGCAGAACCAGGTTGCAAACGGTGCCCTATCTCACAGCAAAGCCCAGCTCATCTCACCTGTGCAAATAAGCGTTGGCAATGACGAGTCACATACAGAGTCAGGGAGGCCTGGGTTTGGGTCCTTACTCTATGACCTTGGGCCAGTCCCCTTTGTCAAATAGGGGTGACAGCTCACCTATCTCGGAGCATTGTGGTGAAGGCTCCGAAGAAAATTGTTAGAAAGAGCTTTCGTCAGAAATAAATGAAAAGAAGCTTTCACATGAAAAAGAAGCTTTGGCGATAATGAGTTACATACGGGAAACCAAGGAGCCAAACTCCACTGGGGCTTGAGAAGCAGCAAGCGAAACATGATACACCCCCGCGCCACGGAGGGCTGCTTCATCCCCAGGACCAAAGTGGTGCCAAATGCAAAGTGGCACCCTGCTTACCGAAAGCATGCAGGGCTTTTTAAATGCAGGCCGCAGTGGTCATGAATCACTCCTCTTAAAGCCCTTAATCCAAAATCTTGCTCCGTCCCCCCCCCCCCCCCGCCCCGTCCCCCCGCCCCCCACACCTCCCCTCATTCATCACGTCATCTCTGCCCAACATTCTGGGTCGCAGGCCACCCCTGGGAAGATTTTCGTTCTTGTTCTCATTCTCTTCTCTGGGGAATGTGTCCTGTGTAAGTGTCCCCAAGCCTGCTTGCAGGGGAAGAAGACGTTCAAGGAAGGAGGGGGGCGGGTAAATTCTGACCTCAGTGGCTGTGCAGCTGGGAACGTCAGGGCAGCAGGCTAGGCCAGGTCCTAACCAGGGCCCCAGAGTCATCCCTTCACGTCAGACTCTGTTGAGTGTCGAGTATGTGTAGGCGCTGGGCTGGGCCCTGGCGATGACCAAATTAGCCCCTGGAGCTCAGAATGTGGGGCGGGAGAGGCGTGTAATTGCAGGCTGATGAGTGCCGTGACGTCCAAGGAGCGCCCAGCGTGTCAGTAGGAAATGACTTCATCTTGGACACAAGAGGGTGAGCACCAGGCCGTTGGGTCCTGACCTAAAACATGCGCCACAGCTCTTTGTCTTGCCCAGCACCCGCTCATCCTTCTGATAACCACGCCAGTCCTTCCTCAGGGGCACCACAGACACCCCTCGCATCAGCTCAGATGATCTGGGCGGAACTGTACCCCTGCCCTGTTTAGCCTGTGCCCCTTCCCTGGCCACAGACATTGATTGAGAGATCGGCACGTGAACCAGCCCAGAGTTAATGAGTGGTGGTTTTTTGTTTTTTTTTTTAAAGTTATTTTTATTGATTTCAGAGAGGAAGGGAGAGGGAGAGAGAGATAGAAATATCAATGATGAGCCCTAACCGGTTTGGCTCAGGGGATAGAGCGTCAGCCTGTGGACTCAAGGGTCCCAGGCTCGATTCCGGTCAAGGGCATGTACCTTGGTTGCAGGCACATCCCCAGTGGAGAGTGTGCAGGAGGCAGCTGATCGATGTTTCTCTCTCATCGATGTTTCTAACTCTCTATCCCTCTCCCTTCCTCTCTATAAAAATTCAATAAACTATATATTTAAAAAAAAAAAGAAATATCAATGATGAGAGAGAATCATGGATCGGCTGCCTCCTGCATGCCCCCTACTGGGGATTGAGCGCCCAGCCTGGGCATGTGCCCTGACTTGGAATCAAAACGTGACCTCCTGGTTCATAGGTCGATGCTCAATCCCTGAGCCATGCTGGCCAGGCTAAGCTCTGTTTAGTTAGATCTTCTGTTATCTGCAGCCAAGAGCATTCTACCTTACATACGAAGCCACCTGCCCTTTATAGCTCTAATATTTTTTTAAAATATACTTTATTGATTTTTTTACAGAGAGGAAGGGAGAGGGATAGAGAGTTAAAAACATCGATGAGAGAGAAACATCGATCAGCTGCCTCCTGCACACCCCCTACTGGGAATGTACCCACAACCAAGGTACGTGCCCTTTACCGGAATCGAACCTGGGACCCTTCAGTCCACAGGCCGACGCTCTATCCACTGAGCCAAACCGGTTTCAGCAATAGCTCTAATATTTTGTGACTCAACATCTCTTTTCATAGAAGAAAACCAACGCTGGGCTGGAGAGGAATTGTCCAAGGTCACACCATAGATGTGTGGCCGCTCTGCTGTCTTCTCTCCCTCTGCACAAGGAAGGAGATCGATGCTGAACGGCTCCCGTTTCTGATAAATGATGCTTTGCTGCCCGAGCCGGTTTGGCTCAGTGGATAGAGCATCGGCCTGTGGACCAAGAGGTCCCGGGTTCGATTCCGGTCAAGGGCACATCCCTCGGTTGCAGGCTCCTCCCCGGCCCAGGCCCTGGTTGGGGCTGGTGCAGGAGGCAACCTATGGATGTGTTTCTCTCACATCGATATTTCTCTCCGTTTTTCCACTCTCTCTAAAAATCCATAGGAAAATATCCTCAGGTGAGGACTGAAAAAGAAGGAAGTGATTTCATTGTCCCACTTAACCTGTGGTCGGCAAACTGCGGCTCGAGAGCCACGTGCGGCTCTTTGGCCCCTTGAGTGTGGCTCTTCCACAAAATACCACGGCCTGGGCGAGTCTATGTTGAAGAAGTGGCGTTAGAAGAAGTTTAAGTTTAAAACATTTGGCTCTCGAAAGAAATTTCAATCGTTGCACTGTTGATATTTGGCTCTGTGGACGAATGAGTTTGCCGACCACTGCACTTACCTACACCTCTCCGGGTTGAAGGGGAGTCCGGGATTGGACGAAGGTGACCCTCGACCACGTCCCACCCTGCAGCCTGCCCCTCGGCACGTGTGCCCTTGGGGCCCAGCAGAATACAGAAGTCTGGGGCGGGGGGGGGGGGGGGCAGGGCTCTTCCCTAGCACATAATTAGCATGCTGGGCTTGGGGCTGTGCCCGCTCCTGTGGGCACCCGGCTGCCGTGCTCCCAGCTGCAGCTGAGCCAGAAGATCAGAAGGGGTGAGTTCAAAAGGCTCCTCGTCCTTCTGAAATGTGAGAGGCCGCCAGTGCCCACATGAAGGCAGCAGAGCTCAGTGAGTCTGGGCTTCCTGGCCTACCTTTTTTTATTTTTTAATATATTTTATTGATTTTTTACAGAGAGGAAGGGAGAGGGATAGAGAGTTAGAAACATCAATGAGAGAGAAACATCGACCAGCTGCCTCCTGCACACCCCCTACTGGGGATGTGCCCACAACCAAGGTACATGCCCTTGACTGGAATCGAACCTGGGACCCTTCAGTCCAAAGGCTGACGCTCTATCCACTGAGCCAAACCGGTCAGGGCATGGCCTACCTTTTTTTTTTAAATAATATTTTTATTGATTTCAGAGAGGAAGGGAGAGGGAGAGAGATAGAAAATCGATGGCGAGAGAGAATCATTGATTGTCTGCCTCTTGCACACCCCACACTGGGGACTGAGTCCACAACACGGGCATGTGCCCTGACCGGGAGTCCAACTGTGACCTGCTGGTTCATAAGTGGATGCTCAGCCCCGGAGCCACACCAGCCGGGCTGGCCTACCTTTGGGAGGAGAACAGTCTCCTGTAACTTCAGTGTTGTCCCGGGCCCCGGTGGAAACTTCAGAGATTCTCCTGGTTGCTGGCCATCCAAGGATCAGAGCCTGGGAATTTCTGCTGGAAAGAGTCCAATCCCAAAGCTCAGCAGGAAGTCTAGTCAGGAGAGAAAGAAGAAGAAGGATTCAGTTCCTCCACGGAGAGTCGGCCACAGGGCTCGCTGGAGACACAGACAGAGCCAGTCTTGTCATTACAGCAAGCCTTTCTCTTCCTCTGTTTTTATTTTTAACTCGCCGGGACTCCTTAGGCCTGCTGACGCTGGGCTCTCTCTCCTCTCCTGGGGCTTGCTCTCGGATCCTGGAAGGCCAGGTCAGACCCGTGGGGCTGAGAGTGACAGCCCAAGAGCCCACCCTCCCCTCTTCCCTAAACAAGGCCGACAGCAGAGGCCTACTCTGGGTATCAGCCAAGGGTCCCGGTTGTCAGTCAGAGAATCAACCCTGCCTACCTTAAGCCAAAAAGGAACTTGGGCCCTAGCTGGTTTGGCTCAGTGGATAGAGCGTCGACCTGTGGACTCAAGGGTCCCGGTCAAGGGCACATGCCCGGGTTGTGGCCTCGATCCCCAGTAGGGGGCATGCAGGAGGCAGCTGGTTGATGTTTCTCTCTCATCACTGATGTTTCTATCTCATTCTCCCTCTCCCTTCCTCTCTGAAATCAATATACACACACACACACACACACACACACACACACACACATATATACATATATATATTTTTTTTAAAAAAAAAGGAACTTGGGGGAAGAGTTAAGGATGCTTTGAACTACAAATAACGCAATAGCAATAGGTAACACAATCCTATCTAATAAAAGGGCGATATGCAAATTAACCATCACTCCGCCACAAAGATGGTGGTGCCCATAGCCACAAGATGGCGGCACCCAGTCCACTCAGTCCCACGGGGGGCGGGGGGGGATGTTCTGCGCCCGGCCACGGAGAGCCTTTGGGCAGTGGGCGCGGAGTGGCCAGGCCCTGCAGAGAGCCACTGGCGCACGGATTCGTGCGCAGGGCTACTAGTTAGTATATAAGTCAGGTGACAGGTGTGGCAGGACTGGTTCACAGCTCAATGAAGTCATTTTGGTGCCAGCCTTGAAGATGGCCCCAATGATCCCCACCTCCCGGTACTCATGCCCTGGTGCAGTCTCTCCATCAATAAGGGTGGCCTGGCCCTAGCCAGTTTGGCTCAGTGGATAGAGCGTTAGCCTGTGGACTGAAGGCTCCCAGGTTTGATTCTGGTCAGAGGCACATGCCCGGGTTGTGGGCCCGATCCCCAGTAGGAGACCTGCAGGAGTCAGTCGATCAATGATTCTCTCTCATCATTGATGTTTCTAACTCTCTCTCCCTCTCCCTTCCTCTCTGAAATCAAATATATATATTCTTTTTAAAAATAGGGCTGGTCGAAACCGGTTTGGCTCGGTGGATAGAGCTTCGGCCTGCGGACTGAGGGGTCCCGGGTTCGATTCCGTTCGGGGGCATGTACCTCGGTTGCGGGCACATCCCCAGTGGGGGGTGTGCGGGAGGCAGCTGATCGATGTTTCTCTCTCATCGATGTTTCTAGCTCTCTGTCCCTCTCCCTTCCTCTCTGTAAAAAATCAATAAAATATATTTAAAAAAGAAAGAAAAAAAAATAGGACTGGTCTGTATAATTATGAGGAAACTGCAGAAATGACCGTGTGTGACTTCGAGGCTAATCATAAGAGTCACCATGGCTTCCACCTGGCTCTCTCCCGGGGATCCCTCACTCTGGGGGAAGCAGCTGCCATGTGGGGAAGACACATAGGCCATGTCAGAGGCGCTGAGGTCTCCTGCCCCCAGCCTGTGAGTGTGCCATCCTCCAAGTGAATCCTCCAGCCCCCACCAGGCCTTCAAAGGACTGCAGCCTTGACCGGCAGCTGGACCGCAACCTCATGAGCAAACCTGGGCCAGAACCACCAGGTCGGACGCACCAAAGGAGGCGTCGGACTGAGTGTAGGCACCCCACCCTCACAGCACCTGTGAAGTCAGCTTTATTATTTCTCCATGCTATGGAACAGGAAGTGGCTGAGACGAGATACCACAAAGCCCTCTCTTTGAGGGTTGGCCTGGGAGAGCCGGCCCAGCTCTGCTTACCTGTGTGTCCTTCAGAAACCCCCTATTCTAGGCCCGGCCAGCGTGGCTCAGTGGTTGAGCATCGACCTATGACTCAGAAGGTCACGGTTCAATTCCTGTTTGGGGCACATACCCAGGTTGCATGCTTGATCCCCCAGTGTGGGGCGGGCAGGAGGCAGCCGATCAATGATTCTCATCATTGAGGTTTCTATCTCTCTATCTCATTCTCCCTCTCCCTTCCTCTCTGAAATCAATAAAATATATATTAGAAAAAAAAAACAAAACCAAAACCCTATTCTATGTCATTTGCCCTGGATGCCTTGAACCTGATATTCCTATACAGGCCTCTGCTGCCACCTACAAACCACCCAATAGTGGGCCAGAGGGAAACTGTGTCTGTACATCAAGCATGTCAAACTCGCAGCCCGCGGGCCGCATGCAGCCCACAAGGAATATTTTTGCAGCCCAGCCAATGTAACGGTATGTAAGAAATGGTTTTTTTTAGTTTTAAAAACTATTTTTATTGATTTCAGAGAGGAAAGGAAAGGAATAGACAGATAGAAATATCAATGATGACAGAGAATCATTGATCGGTTGCCTCCTGCACACCCCACACTGGGGATCGAGCCAGCAACCCAGGCATGTGCCCTTGGCTGGAATTGAACCTGGGACCCTTCAGTCTGCAGGCCAATGCTCTATCCACAGAGCCAAACCAGCTAGGGCTGTAAGAAACATTTTAATAAAAATTTTGTAACTTAATTTTTACAATATCCTGTTATACATAATCATTAATAACAAACTACAATGTTCACTAATGACTGATTATTATAACCCTGTTGCATTCATTTCCCTTACACGCCTTACACGCAGGCGCACCATTTCTCTCCACTAACACCAGCAGCGAATATTTTAGCAGCCGACGGCCACGTCATTCGTCTTGGACTGACTTGTTTGGTGTGCACAACAGGAAATATTTCGCTTTCGGAGAACAAGAAAAATAGGTTTATTTGTGTTACGCTTATTCATTTGTGCAGTGATTCAGTGTCTGGTAAGTTGATGTTAAAAAATTAATTTTATCAAAATGTTCTATGATTTTTTAAATATATTTTATTGATTTTTTTACAGAGAGGAAGGGAGAGAGACAGAGAGTCAGAAACATCGATCAGCTGCCTCCTGCACACTCCCCACTTGGGGATGTGCCCGCAACCAAGGTACATGCCCTTGACCGGAATCGAACCTGGAACCCTTCAGTCCGCAGGCCGACGCTCTATCCACTGAGCCAAACCGGTTTCGGCAAAATGTTCTATGATTTTATATTAACGATGACTCATTTATCTCAGCCCTTTGCATTCAGCACGTCTCTACCGAAATAAACCTACGTTTCTATGAAAACGGAAGCTTTTGTTTTCTTGCGGCCCACGTACACTTCAACCTTATTTATTGGGCCCGCGTTAGCCTTTGAGCTTGACATGTTTGCTGTACAGAAACCTGCCTTGGGCTCTCAGCCCCGGCCTGACAGCCCACCCTCAGCCTAACTCACAAACCCAGACGGTTCCTGGGTGGCACAGGTGTGGCTGAGGCCAGTATTTCCAGGAACAGCAATGCTTTGTTAGAAACAAGGCCAGTGGGGCCTGATGCAACACCCCCGGGAGTGGGTTTCCTTCCCACAGTGGCCCCTGGAGTGGGACCTGTGGCAGCAAGGTCCCCCAGGTCTGCTGCCTGCGACACCGGCTGGTGCTAGCTCTCTCCTGAGGGCTTAGGCTTATGCAACTTTTAAAACAATATGTATTTTTTATTTCAGAGAGGAAGGAAGAAGGAAAGAGAGATAGAAACATCAATGATGAGAGGGAATCATTGATCTGTTGCCTCCTGCACGCCCCACACTGGGGATCGAGCCTGCAACCCGGGCATGTGCCCTTGACCGGAACTGAACCCGGGACCCTTCAGTCCGCAGGCTGATGCTCTATCCACTGAGCCAAACCGGCCAGGGCTGCAACTTTTCCTAAGATTTAATCTTTTTCTTTGTGGCCTCTCTGTTCATTAGCCTGTCTCTGTCTGGCTGGATTCTGTGCAGTCCGTAGGTGAGAGGGTGAGAAGTGGCTAAACAGCAGGGAAGCGGAGGATCAGAGTAGGACAGCGGGTCAGGCTGTCACCGTTCCTTTAAGAAGCAGGGGCTTTCAAACTGCATCCCTCGCAGCTTAATAAATGTCTAAACCACGGAGCTGTACACCGGAAACTAATATACTATTGAACACCAATTGTAATTGAAAAAATAAAAATAGCCCTAGCTGGTTTGGCTCAGTGGATAGAGCATCGGCCTACAGACTGAAGAGTCCCGGGTTCGATTCCGGTCAAGGGCACATGCCAGGGTTGCGGGTTCGATCCCCAGTAAGGGGTGTGCAGGAGGCAGCCGATCGGTGATTCTCATCATTGATGTTTCTGTCTCTCTCTCCTTCTCACTTCCTTTCTGAAGTCAATAAAAATATATTTAAAAAAAATACTAAAATAAACCAGGGGAGTCTCAGGCAAACAAGGGCTTTAGTTCAGAAGAAGGGTCTGGAGCCTCCCCTAAGGACGCTCTTCGGAAGTCATACAATATGTAGGCTTTTCACTCCGCTTGACCTTTCCTTTCTGCTGGGGATTGTGGGGGAGGGGTGAGAGCTCTGTGTCTGGGACCCACCCCGCCTGGGTATACCTGGCAGCCACTCCACCCACAGCCTTGCCCCTCCTGGACACTGCCTGGGCGCAGGGCCTGGGACCTTCCCACGATTCCTGCCTCATTCCTCTCCCCCCCTTTGCCTCTGGAGTAGAGGTCTCTCCTTCCTCCTTGCTGCTCTCCAAGACCCACCCGGCCCTCCTTCTCCCTCAAGGGGCCCCCATCATGGGGCACCCAGTGGGGATGCAGAACCCTGTCAGAATTTCCTTTTCAGGTCCTACCTTCCTTCAAGGCTGTGGCCTCCTGTGACCTCTTGGGGCTCTGCCCTCTGCAGCCTCGGAGCCAGGGGAGCCGGGATCCAGCTGGGGGAGGGCATCCACAGTCCTGCGGCACCAGGGTCCCGCTCCCACCGGCTGAGGGGAGCTGCGCGGAGACAGCGGCCAGTGCATCCGCCCCACCTGGTGGAGGAAGAGAGATTGCAGCCTGACGCGGTGTGTGCTTTTTGCAATAGCTTCCCTGCTGGGGAGAATCACTACCTTTTGTTGGCCTGCGGACTGAAGAGTCCCAGGTTCTATTCAGGTCAAGGGCACATGCCCAGGTTTCAGGCTCGAACCCCAGTGTGGGGCGTGCAGGAGGCAGCTGATCAATGATTCTCTCTCATCATTGATGTTTCTCTCTCTCCCTCTCCCTTCATTCCTGAAATCAATACAAATATATATTGATTTATATAAAATATAAAATATATATATATATATATTTTTTAAAAAGAATCACTACTTTTGCTACTTTATTGATACAAGACAATCTTCAGTCTCATCTCTCTCTTCTCCCAAGCGCTCCATGACCCGACATTTTTGGTGCCTACTCTGGAACTGTTCCAGGTATCGGATCCTGTGTAATAATCCATCCCAAACCCAGTTGCATCAAACCACCACCAGATGGGATGGGGTACCGGTGGGATGGCGTCTCTGTTCCGTGATGTCGGAGGCCTCAGCCGGGGAGACTAGCATGGCCAGGGCTGGAGCCATCTGCAAGCTGCTTCACTCCTACCTGGCATTTTGGCGGATGCCTTGGAGGCTGGTCTCAGCTGGGACGGTTGACCCAGTGCCTACCTGTGAACGTCCGTGGGGCTTAGATTTCTTCACAACATGGCAGCCTCTGGGTGGTGAGGTCTTGTACATTGCAGGTCAGGGTGCCAAGGGTGGGCATGCCAGTGAATATGGCCACGGCTGTCTGGCCTTTTAAACCCAGTGCTGTGGACTGAGTGCATGTGTCTCCCTAAAATCCATGTGTCGAAATCCTAACCTCCAATGAGAGGATATTTGGAGGTGGGTCCTTCGGAAGGCAGTTGGGTTTGGATGAGGTCATGAGGTGAAGCCCCCACGATGGAATTAGTACCCTTATAAGAGGAGAGACTAGGCCCAGCTGGTGTGGCTCAGTGGTTGAGCATCATCCCATGCACCAGCTTGACCTTTCCTGGTCACTGGTTCTATTCCTGGTCAGGGCACATGCCTGGGTTGCCAGCTCAATCCCCAGTAGGGGGCGTGCAGGAGGCAGCCGAGATGTTTTTATCTCCCTCTCCCTTCTTCTCCCTGGAATCAATAAAAACATAAAAAAAGAAAAAAGTAGAAGAGAGATTAGAGCTCGCTCTCTCCCTGCCACGTGAGGTGTCTCGCTGAAAACACGGAGGAGTGCCCTCACAGACACTGAGCCAGCTAGCACCTTGATCTTGGCCTTGTTGTTTTAGCAACCGAGTCCATGGTATTGTGTGACTCAGCCTCAAAAGGCACACGGCATCATTCCCACCAGACTCAATGGGTCAAAGTGGTCACCAGCCCGCCCAGGCCAGAGGATGGGGACACAGACTGGCCTCTTGATGTGCAGCCATCTTTTGTTTTATTTTATTTTATTTATTTATTTAAACTTTTTATCTTATTTATTTATTTTAAACATTTTTCTTTTTAAATAGGTTATTTTTAAAATCCTCACCCGAGGATATTTTTCCATTGATTTTTAGAGACAGTGGAAGAGAGAGGGAAAGACAGAGAGAAACATCGATGTGAGAGAAACACATCGATTGGATGCCTCCTGCACGCACCCTGACCAGGGCCTGGACCAGGGAGGAGCCTGCAACCGAGGGATGTGCCCTTGACCAGAATTGAACCCAGGACCTCTTGGTCCACAGGCCGATGCTCTATCCACTGAGACAAACCAGCTAGG
Source organism: Cnephaeus nilssonii (assembly GCF_951640355.1). NCBI lineage: Eukaryota > Metazoa > Chordata > Mammalia > Chiroptera > Vespertilionidae > Cnephaeus > Cnephaeus nilssonii. The sequence continues at coordinate 6,647,666 of NC_137095.1, read as the reverse complement.
GCTTTATTTATTTTTTTAAAATAATTCTTTATTGTTTAAAGTATTAGATTTTACATATGTCCCTTTTTCCCCCCATTGACCCCCTCTAGCCAGTCCCTCCCCCTCCCCGCCCCTCGCCTTCACCACCCTATTGTCTGTGTCCATGGGTTATGCATCATGCATGCAAGGCTTGTCGGATGGCAGTTGCTGGTTGAGGAGTGGGAAGTGTCCTTCTAGTGCCACCTTCTTGCTCATGAGGATCTGACTGGTTTGAGAGCACATTGTGGGCGGGGCCACCATAACAGGTTATGCATAGCAGATCAGCCTCTTTTCTATTTCCTGCTCCTGTGAGCTTGAGGCTTGGAGCTGATAGGATAGGACCCTTCTTTCTTGCTCTCTCTGGTGTTCTCCTGTTGTTACCGGGAAACCCCCCACCCCACACACACACCGTTGGGCTCCGGCTGCCTGTCGCTGTGTCCAATAACGAATCTTATTGAGAAGGCCAGCCAACCAGGAAGACAGGTGTTTACAAGCATCAAACCCTGTCTTGCAGCAAGGTGTGGGGGCCAGGACTATGAAGGGGAAGGGGCTGGGGGGCTACATGCAGCCTTGGGGGTCCGCAGACGGCAGCTGTTGTCCTCAGCCATCAGGCGATGAGATGATGTTGATGGGATGATGTTTTGACTCCTGGTGGGTCGCTCTGACCCTGCTTATCGGTTCTGCTTGCTGGATTCACAGCTGAGTCACCTCCTTAACCACTTCGCCCAGGCCTTGAAAAAGAAACTTAGGAAAAACTTAACCGCCTCTTCACATATAAGAAACTTAACTCCCTAGTCACATAAGTACGTGTGTTCTAAGATTTAAAATAATATAATTATTTTTTCAGATTGTCTCTTCACATGTGTATCAGGACTCTCCTCTCTCAGGTCTTGGTGGCCAGCGGGCGGTATATTTTAGATGTGGACTTTGTCACATTTTAGGAGTGGCCCAGAGAGTCTCAGGGATGCCAGAGAACCAGGTGATGGGCCCCTGGTTAATAACACCTCATTTCCCATGTGTTCATCCGGAACCCCACAGGGAAGGGGTCAAGACTGTCTGTCTTGCTTTCCTTGTCCCCCGGCAGGGTGTGTGCCCCAGAGATCCCAAGTAGGGTCATAAACAAGATCGACATTGTCCCTCTCTCACACGAGGTCTGCCCTATCCTGGCAGCCTTGCTCCTTCTAACCCATGGCTACCCCATCCCCAGGGCGTTACCTTTGTCTTCATGGTCCAAGTGGGCTCACCTTCTCGTTTGTATTCCAACTGGCACCGAGCAGAACCGTGAAATGGACCTGGGACATGGAGGGTGAGCCCCTTTGACTGACTGCAGCCTGTGGGCTGGACACCTGTTTTTATAAACTCGGTTTTATTGGAGCATAGCCACTCTCATTTGCTTAAGCATTGTGTAAGTTGAGTAGTTGCAACAGAGATAACATAATATGGCTAACAAAAACCTAAAATATTTACTTCCTGGCCCTTTAAGAAAAAGTTTGCCGCTGAAACTGGTTTGGCTCAGTGGATAGAGCGTCAGCCTGTGGACTGAAAGGTCCCAGGTTCTATTCCGGTCAAGGGCATGTACCTTGGTTGTGGGCACATCCCCAGTGGGGAGTGTGCAGGAGGCAGCTGATTGATGTTTCTCTCTCATCGATGTTTCTAACTCTCTATCTCTCTCCCTTCCTCTCTGTAAAATAATCAATAAAAATATTTTTTTAAAAAAGAAAAAGTTTGCCGACACCTTCATTAAAGGCAAGATCCAGAGGCTGTTTACTTGATTTCTGTTCACACTCCATTGACTAGACCTTAGTCACATGGACACACCTAGCTGCAAGGCAGGCTGGGAAGTGTAGTCTTTATGCTAGGTGGCCAGTGGCCCATCTATTCTATACGATCAGTTATTTCTAAAAGGGGAAAAGGGAGAATGACTTTTGCAGGACAACCAGTTATCTTCCCTATGCTGGATCATGTGTCCTTTGGCCACACTTTGGTGCCTGTTATTTTATTTTTTTTAATATATTTTGATTGATTTCAGAGAGGAAGGGAGAGGGAGAGATAGAAACATTAATGATGAGAGAGAATCATTGATTGGCTACCTCCTGCAAGTTCCCCACTGGGGATCGAGCCCGCAATCCGGACATGTGCCCTTGACCAGAATCGAACCTGGGACCCTTCAATCCACAAGCCAACACTTGCAGCCACTGAGCCAAACCAGCTAGGGCAGTGCCTGTTATTTTAAAATTCTGAGTTTATAAACCAGGTTCCTATGTTCATTTCCAGCATGTTGATTTCTTCTGTCACCTGTGCTTTCCTTTCCTCCTTAGGATATTTAACCACATCGGAACCAGAGTTCCTCTCAAGAGCTGACTTACTCTCAGAGTCTCCTTCCTGAATGCCTTTGTCCGCAAGCGCGGAACAAGTGCCTGGCTGTGCCAGCCGCCCCGTCACTCCCAGGCACAGCCTCTGTTGGCGTGATCACTCCACTCCACCATCCCACATCTCTGTCTGGCCTGGGTCCAAAGCAGAAATCCCCTTCACCTCTGAGAATGAGAAGCTCCTCCCAGGCAAGTTAGGCACTTGTGCTCTGGATGGCGGGTAAGCAGGAGTCCGAGCACAGGTCCCAAAAGGTAAGGTGCCACCCACCCCTCTCGGGCCATATCCTACCTCTGGTCGCCTTTGTGATCCGGGCCAGGACTTGCTCTCATTCTCTCCCTCAGTGACAATTCTTCCTCATGGGTCACCCTTAACATGCAAGCCCTCAGCTCTGAGGCCTCCTGAAGCAGGCATGCAGCTTCTTCTTTTTTTTTTTTTCTCATGTGTCAGTACTTTTAATGTTGTATACATAAAATTATAGCAAAAAGACGACTATAAACAAGATGTAGCCCCTCCATTTCCATGGTCAGCTCAGTGCGTTACAGTAAACCAAGTTTATATTCCACCACCAAGTGTGGTTTTCCCACTAGTTCACTTTGTGATGGGTCATGAAGAATATCTTCAAATCCAATAGTCTCATCATCACCCCTCAAAATATCCAGTGAAAGGTCTGAGCTTGGAAGAAATGGAAGACGCTGAACCTGTTGCACTGCCTTGAATTCCATTTGCAATTTTGGTGGAGCAAATAGACCCCGGATGTTTCTCAGTGTGGAAACATTCATTTTATCTTGGTTGAGCTGGAAATTGTTTTCTGATAATTCAAGAGGATGACTGGGCAAAAGTTCATGTTTCACACAAGAAAAACCTTTTCGAAGATCATGACTTTCCAAAGGTCCGCTTGCTGATAGCTCAGTAACTGGAATACTGTCCTTTAGCTGAGCTCCAAGTCCTCTGGCATTCATCTTCAGCTCACTCTGCAAACAGCCTCTCGAGCCCGGTAGCGTCAGCCTGCCCCCCGCATGAAGCTTCTTAACACTCCTCCTTCCTCGTTGGTCTGCCTCTTTCAAATACCCTCCCGTGGCTATATTCAACCTTTAGTCTCATCACAACATCTCGGTTTACACACATGAGATCATATTCACCTCCCTGTGTTCTGGCTGAGTGCAGAACAACTGAGAATCAGATCTGGGGCAAAATTTGGAATTACTGTGGAATGTGTGAGAAACGAGGAAAGAACTGAGGGTTCCCCGCTCAGAGAGAAGCTGGATGGTCACCATCGTCAAACCTTGGAAGGGCTGTCATGTGGGAAGGGGATTAGAACACCTGGCAAGGTTTCTCTAAGAGTTAAAAAAAATATGTGTGTGTATATATATATATATATATATATATATATATATATATATATATAATATATTTTTATTGATTTCAGAGAGAAAGAGAGAGATAGAAACATCAACGATGAGAGAGAATCATTGCTTGGCTGCCTCCTGCACGCTCCCCACTGGGGATCAAGCCTACAACCCAGGCATGTGTCCTTGATCGGAATTGAACCTGGGACCCTTCAGTCCGCAGGCCGAAGCTCTATCCACTGAGCCAAACCAGCTAGGGCTAAAATACATTTTTATTGATTTCAGAGAGGGAGAGGGAGAGAGAGAGAGAAACATCAATGATGAGAGAGAACCATTGATTGGCTGCCTCCTGCAGGCCCTCTACTTGGGATTAAGCTTGCAACCCAGGCATGTGCCCTTGACCGGAATCAAACCCGGAACCCTTCAGTCTGCAGACAGATGTTCTATCCATTGAGCAAAACCAGCTAGGGTGGTTTCTGTAAGATTTGACTTTTTAAAAACTCTAAGCAAGTATTACTTTGATAAATAAAAAATAGAACAATAAAGATAGACACACAATGCCGAAACCGGTTTGGCTCAATGAATAGAGCGTCGGTCTGCGGACTGAAGGGTCCCAGGTTCGATTCCGGTCAAGGGCATGTACCTTGGTTGCGGGCACATCCCCGGTAGGGGGTATGCAGGAGGCAGCTGGTCGATGTTTCTCTACCATCGATGTTTCTAGCTCTCTGTCCCTCTCCCTTCCTTTCTGTAAAAAAAATCAATAAAATATATATTTTTTAAAAAAAGATAGACACACAAAGATGGGACTTGTTCTGAAGGGCCCAGAATGGCAAAACTGGGATGAAAAGGAACACTTCTTGATGCAAAATCAAAAAGAACCATCTAAGAAGCGGAGCTGTCCAATACGAAACGGGTTGCGTGGCAAAGTGAGAGTCTTGTTTGTTTGTTTTTTTAATGTATTTTACTGATTTTTTTACAGAGAGGAAGAGAGAGGGATAGAGAGCCAGAAACATCGATGAGAGAGAAACATCGATCAGCTGCCTCCTGCACATCCCCCACTGGGGATGTGCCCGCAACCAAGGTACATGCCCTTGACCGGAATCGAACCTGGGACCCTTGAGTCCGCAGGCCGACGCTCTATCCACTGAGCCAAACCGGTTTTGGCGAGAGTCTTGTTTTGATGGTATTCAAGCAAATGGTAAATGACCACAACCACCTGACCCCAAGCGGGATGGGGAGTTTACCAGAGTGGCTCTCCTAGCCAGTGTCCTTTCGGTTACAAAGTAAGAGTGACCTTCTCACAGCAGCTCAGGTGAGGTGGGGTTTCTGGAGAGAGGTCAGCTCTCACGGGACCCAAGGAAAACCCGAGCAATTTGGCTGCGGGCGGAGGGGGGTGAGGTCAGCTCCAGGCCAGCCCCACTGTGGTGACTCAGCTCTCAGCTCTGATTCCAGGGTTTGTTAGTTCATATTCTTTCCCAAAAATCTGGAAGGCCATGGGCAAGACTTTGGATTTGGCTTCCTCTGAGTCAGGCATTCAGTCCTGGTTCCATCAGTGGTGGTCATGGGGGTGGAGTCTCGTGATTCAAACATAAGAGCATGGTGACAGAGACGTCCATGCTGTGGGGGTAAAAATTCTCAGAAAAGTTGGGAGGGCAGACACCGTCAAAATGATGGTCCTGTCCAAACTCATTCTGAGTCAAAAAATAATTCCATGCAGATGATGTTCTTCATGGGGTTGTAAAGAGGTCAGGACTGATTCCTATTCAGCTGAAGGCGTCCACTTGAATGAAAGTGAGGGGATGGTTTGCTCAGTGGATAGAGCATCGGCCTGCTGACCAAAGGGTCCCGGGTTCGATTCTGGTCAAGGGCATGTACCTCGGTTGCAGGCTCCTCCCCAGCCCGGGTCCTGGTCATGGCACGTGCAGGAGGCAACCAATCGATGTGATTCCCTCATATCGATGTTTCTCTCTGTCTTTCCCTCTCCCTTCCACTCTCTCTAAAAATCAATGGAGAAATATCCTTGGATGAGGATTAAAAACAAAAAAAATGAAGTGAGGGGACAGGAGAGGTGAGGGCAAGGCCATGGGAAGAAGCGGTGAGAAGGGAGTAGACGGAGCCCACGGGGCAACTCACAGGCCTTGGCAGGTTGCCTGCTGAGACACAGAGTCTGGGACAGAACCACACACTGGCTGAATGGCAAGTTACACTCCACCTGTGTCAATGCAGATTTTCCCCATGCAGTTTTAAAATTAACTTTTAAATTTGAGAATACTTTTACATTTCCAATAGGCTGTGCAAATATATACAGTTTCTAAATAGCCCACACCCAGTTTCCCCTGCTGTTCATATCCTACATGACTCTGGTATACTCTCACAACTAACAAACCAATATTAATATGTTATTAACTAAATGCCAGACTGTATTTGGATTTCATCAGTTTTCCACTGATGTCAATTTTTTCCATTTCAGGATCCCATTCAAAACACCCGTCTAAGTTTCCCGGGGCCGCCAGAACAAATGACCACAAACGTGGTGGCTTAAAACAATCAGGATTTATTCTCTCACAGTTCTGGAGGCCGCAAGTCCAAAACCTGTAGGGCGTCTCCATCTGAATCCTCCCACATCTCCTCCAGCTTCTGGCGGCTCCTGGCGTCCCACGTGGAGCTGTGCCTCAGAGCTGATGACTCCGGTCTCGGCTCCCATGTCTTCATGGCCTTCATTGTATGTCTCGGTGCCTGTCTCAAATCGCCCTCTCCCTTCTCTTCTAAATCGTTGGATTTAGGGCTCACCCTGCATTCAGGATAATCTCATCCTGCAATACTTAGCTTTACTGCACCTGGAAGACCCTATTTCCAAATGAGTTCACATTCACAGGTACCGAGGTTAGGACTTCGACATTTTTTTTTGGGGGGGGGACACAATTCGACCCCCTGTAACACCACATTACACTCCGTCTCCTACGATGGTGCATGTGCTAATGGCTCTGCGAGAAGGTGCGATTCAATTCCACGAGCATTTACCCAGCACATTTCCTGGGCCCAGCACTGGGCTGGGTACTGTGAGAGGTACTGGGTCCTGGGTCCTGAGCCCGGTCTTCCCGCGGCTCACAGTCTTCTGGGAATGACACCAGCCATGTACTGAGTGAGCAGGGAGTCCAGGGAAGGAGGGCTGGTGGCCCTTAGGCAGCTCATGACCCCACAGTCATGCGGGAAAGGGACCAGGGTCCAATGCTGGGAGACAGCTGTGCAACCCACATCCGCAGGATGACCTGTGACGGCCTGAGGGGAGTTGGGGAAGGATAGGGGCAAAGTGGGGGGCTGCAGAGAGCAAGGCAAGGATCTGGCCATGGGGTATGAGAAGCAGGCCTAGACTCCACTATACAGAGCTAAGCGGAAGCACTTAAACCGTAAGGTCAGGGACCCCAAGCTAGCCTGTGGGGCTTGCAAGGAGCCAAGCCAGTGTTGTCCAGAAACCCCTGACACTGAGGGAGCAGGTGAGTGCTGACCAGGCTCCATATTCCCTCTGCCCCAGGCCAGCACTGGCCACCGCTGGGGAGCCCAACCTGACAGAGAGGTGAGGAAACAGGGCTCAGTGACCACTGGGACAGGTACATCGCAGGTCACTGCCGCCACAGCCACGGGGGAACTGAGAATTGAGATGGAGCAGCAGAGACCAAGGGGAGAAGGAGGGGACAGGTGCATGACGGGACTCCAGAGATAACAGCTCAGGGCAGGGAAAACACGTCAGAAGCCTGGTCAGAGGGGCAGAGTGGAGAGAAAAGGCGGGGTAAAAAGGGGAGGGCAGCCCTAGCTGGTTTGTCTCAGTGGATAGAGCGTCGACCTGTAGACTGAAGGGTCCCGGGTTCGATTCCATCCAAGGGCACATGCCTAGGTTGTGGGCTCGATCCCTAGTAGGGGGCTTGCAGGAGGCAGCTACTCAGTGATTCTCTCTCATCATTGATGTTTCTATCTCTCTCTCCCTCTCCCTTCCTCTCTGAAATCAATAAAAATATATTTTAAAAAAAGAAGGTGAGGGCAAGTATACAATAGAGTTCCTTGATTCCTAGCAGCCCACCAAAGACATTAAATGTCATAGCTTGTGGAATGGGGTGGCCTGGGTTCAAATCCTGCCTCTTCCTCTCCCCAGCTGTGCCACTTGGGGCAAGTTACTTAACCTCTCTGGGCCTCACCTGGGGGTAATAATAGTCCCTGCCTTCCCAGGGTTGTTGTAAAGATTGCCTTAGAATGTATGAAGCCCTGAGAGCAGGACCTGGCACATGGTGCTATGTAAACATTTGTGAGTAGTACACTTAGGTAATTTGCACATTAATCAATATTTCCCAAATTGTGTTCCATGGAATCCTCCACTAAGAAGTGTTTTTTCCATAAAAAAGATTCTTACAGTTAAATAAATTTGGAAAATGTCTTCTATCACATCCACAATAAGCTCTGACATGTCTGGAGTTAAAAAAAAAAAAAAAGGCCCTGATCGGTTTTCTCAGTGGTTAGAGCATCGGCCCATCATGAATGAAAGAGTTCCGGGTTCGATTCACAGTCAAGGGCACGTATCTGTACCTCAGTTGCAGGTTCCCCAGCCCCAGTAGGGGTGTGTGCAGGAGGCAACCAATCGATGTCTCTCTCTCACGTCAATGCTTCTCTCTTTCTCTCTCTCTCTCTCTCTCCCCGCCCCCACCTCCTCTCTTCCTTCCACTCTCTCTAGAAATCAATGGAAAAAATATCCTCAGGTGAGGATTAAAATAATAATAATAATAATAGTAATAAATAAAAGTGTTTGGTTTTTTTTTAAAGAAAGAAAGAAAAAAAAAACCCACCCCAAACCTGTCTAACTTTATTTAGCCTAGTGTTTCCCAAATGTAGTGGACCATGGAAGCTCTGGACACCTTGTGGGAGTGTTCCACGGGACCCCAGTTTGGGAAGTGCAATGCAGGAAGGCAGTGGGGAGTCTCTGGAAGTAGGGGAAGGGGCCTCCAGGAGAAGCCATGGGCAGGGGTAAGCCACAGTAAGCCCCAAGTGCCAGAGAAGAGGGAAGGAGGGGGCCTAGATGCCAGGGGCGAGGGGCCATACGAGAAGGAAAGGGAGCATGGGAGAGGCCCATGGTGGGAAGGGGACTAAAAGACCAGGGTGCTGTTGGATGTGGAGGGGAGAACAGAGGAGGCTGATGTGATCGTGGGAACTCACACTTGGGAGGCGGGAAATGAGGAGGGAGGAGCATCATTCACTTACACACCCTCTCAGCCTCCGCCCACTCACGCCACCGCTCCCTCCCAGTGGGGTCCCTGAGGACAGGCCTGGAGAGGGAGAGGTGGGGTCCGCTGCCTTCTGGGGAAGAACAGCCCCCGGAAGGCGCAGGGGCATGCTGCCCCGCTATGCACAGATCGTGTGGTTGTAAAATCGACAGCAGTTGTCCAGGGCCTCTGGGCTGAACTCCGGGCTGGTGCTGAAAGAAAGCCAAGGCTGCAGTCTGACCTCCAGGACTGACTGCTGGCCCCTAAAGGCTGTGCAACCTTGGAAAGTTGCTCCATGTCTCTGGTCCATCTTTCCTCCCCAAGTTTGGTTCTCAAGCCCCACTTCCTCCTCCCCTGGCCACATCAACCACGGCCATGACCTTTCTATCCCTTGCCCAGGTGTCCACGCATCCCCTGGCCCTCACCTCTGGAAGGCCTTGCGGCAGCACTGGTACACCTCAAAGCTGCTGCTGCTGAGGGTCGTGTTCAGGAGGCTCGTACAGTTGACCTCGGCCCCCCAGGGCACGTAGAGGATCCCTATGCAGGGAAGGCAGATGGTGAGCAGGGTCTCTCCCCTCACTTCCCACCCCCAGGGACTTCCGAAGAGTCCAGAGCCCCAGAGCCCAGCCCAGCGAGAAATCCGGGCTCTGCCAGGCAGGGGCTCACCTGCCACACAGGCGTTCACCAGGGACACACAGGCCCCTGTGCAGAGCGCCCGCAGCACAATCTGGGAGAAGTCGCTCTTCCGTTGGGGGGCCATGGAGGCTGCGAGGGGACAGGAGTGCTCAGGGCCAGGACGCCGTGGGCCTCTCTGTGTGCGCTCTGCACCGCGGGCTGCAGCTGCTGACTCTCCTTCCTCTTCTCGGTGGCCAGGGGGTGGCCACTGTCCTCCTGACCCTGGCTGAGTTTGGGAGTCCTTGGCCTGGCTTGGGCCATTAGGTAGCACCCCACACCTCTCCACCCACATCACCAGAGGCGGATGCAGGAAAAGAACCTGGGTCTGGAGTCAGGCGGACCTGGGATTAAATACGGGCCTAGCCATTGGCTAGCTGTGTGACTTAGGCCATCACTTCACTTCTCCACGAATCGGTGTCCTCCTCTGTGAAATGGGGAGGTTACAAGCCCAGGCAGGGGGACTGCGGCCAAGAATGGAAGTGGTTTCTGCAGAGAGCCGAGAGCTGGAGAGCTGGGCCGAGCCGCCTCCCTGGGTGCCCCAGGCCTGCTGGTCCACTGGGAGCGGGAAATGGCAAGCCAGGGTCTCGGGAGAGACCAGCACTGTGCTTCCGGTCCCTCCCCAGACCCCAGAGCCAGGCTCGGCCTGGGCCGCTCCCAGAAGCCAAGAAATCATGGAATTCCCGGGCTGGGAGGAACCTCCATGGCCATCTCGCTCAGGCCTCGGCGTAGACAAAGGGGGGAGCTGAGGCCTACAGGTCCCCAGGAAGTTGTTTCATAGCCGGGACTAGAGCCCAGGTCCCCGACAGTCCAGGACGCCCGGGAGGCCCCCGCAAGACTCACTCAGGCCTCCCAGCATGATGCCAATGGAGCTGAGGTTGGCAAATCCACAGAGGGCGTATGTGGTGAGGATTTCTGCTCGGACCTGGAATTACAGAGGATGAGTGAGGAGGGGCTCCCTCAGACGGGACGGGAGCACCCTACACCACCCGGCTCCCTGGCCTTCACATCACCCACTTGCTCTGTGTGTTTTGTTTTTTTAAAAAAATACATTTTATTGACTTTTTACAGAGAGGAAGGAAGAGGGATAGAGTTAGAAACATCGATGAGAGAGAAACATCTATCAGCTGCCTCCTGTACACCCCCCACTGGGGATGTGCCCGCAACCAAGGTACATGCCCTTGACCGGAATCGAACCTGGGACCTTTCAGTCTGCAGGCTGACGCTCTATCCACTGAGCCAAACCGGTTAGGGCTGTTTTTTAAAAAATATATATTTTTATTGATTTCAAAGAGGAAGGGAGACGGAGAGATAGAAACATCAATGGTGAGAGAGAATCATTGATCGGCTGCCTCCTGCACACCCTACACTGAGGATCAAGCCCATAACCCTGGCATGTGCCTCTTACAGGAATGGAACCTCGACCTCCTAGTTCATAGGTGGATACTCAACCACGGAGCCACACCTGCTGGGCTGCTCTGTGTCTTGGACCTTGGGAATACTCGGTGCTGCCCCCTGCCAGGCCTTGCACATCCACCTCTAAGTCAGGTCAAGCTGCACCACCTCAGGCGCCCTTCGCTCTGCTTAGCTTAATCACCAGCCCTTCTGGGTGTGATTCAGGCTGGCTCAGTCCTACCAAGCTCTGCACCCAGGGGGCACTTGGGTGACTGGCCCCTTCCCAACACTCTATAGCCTTGCACTCCTGTCTCCTATGGACTCTCCGCGGAGAGCTCTGAGGGTGGAGAGATTGCGGCCTAGTGTAGAGAGTGAGGGACATGGAACCCAACCAGCTTGGGTTCCAGGCCTGTCCCCAGGTACGATCAGGTTGAGCAAGTAATTAGCCTCTTTACGTTTTTGTTTCTCCACCTGGAACGTGGGGAAGACAGTACCAGCCTGGAAGGGCTATTGCAAGGATCGTACCATGTATGGGAAATACCAGGCACACAGTACAAGTTGAAACAAAGTAATTCTTCTTCTCTTTTGCTCTGCACAGTTACCTAATTTTCTGGAAAGAGGTGTTTCGAGCCAAAATGCAACAGTTTGAGAGGAGGGGGGTGGGGGACTGGCTTAGACCCATACTTCATATCATATAAAAAAAATCAATTCAGGGGGGGGCGCAGGTGAGGGCATGTACTGGGGGGCAGGGAAGGCCAGAGGGAGGTCAATGGGGAAAAAAGGAGACATATGTACTACTATTTGTAATACTTCAAACAATAAAAAATAAAAAAAATTTAAAAAAAGAATCATAAAAAAATAAAAATAAATAAAATAGTCACAAAGATGTAAAATATAGTATAAGGAATGTAGTCCATAATATTGTAATAGCTACATATGGTGCCAAGGGGGTACTAGACTTATCAGGTGATCACTTTGTAAGGCATATAAATGTCTAATCACTATGCTGTACATCTAAAACTAATATAATATTATGTGTCAACTGTATTTGAAAATAAATTTTTAAATGAACTAAAAAAATCAATTCTAGATCATTGAAGCAGGTAAATATTGATATTTTAAACAGCAAATAATACAAGATATAGGATAATTATTATAGTTACCATGTAGTGTTATCACTCTCATTTTGGAGAGGGGAAAGCTGAGGCTCAGCGTGGTTAGGTAACTGAGGAAGTTCACTCAGCAAGAATGCGGCTGTGTCAGATTTTGAACTCAGTTCTGCCTTCAAAGCTCATGCTTTTAACAACACCATAATGTTCCAGAAATGTAACACTTAGCAGATTTCTGGAATGGAGATAACTGTCTAAGTTTAGAAATACTAGAAGAAACCCCAAAGGAGAAGATTTGCTGTAAAATGTGTGGTAAAGAAAAATAACTGAATATAAATAAAGGGAAAAATAAAAGACCAGAAAAATATATGTAGACAATGTAACAGAAAACGGTTAATGTCTTTATACAATAAAGAGTTTATTAAAATTGATATAAAAATATAGCTCTAGTTGATTGACTCAGTGAATAGTGTCGCCCTGCAGACTGAAGGGTCCTGGGTTTGATTCTGATCAAGGGCACATGCCCAGGTTGCAGGCTCGATCCCCAGTAGGGGGCGTGCAGGAGGCAGCTGATCAATGATTTTCTTTCATCATTGATGTTTCTATCTCTCTCTCTCTCTCCCTTCCTCTCTGAAATCAATAAATATATATATTCATATATATCTTTTAAAAAACAGACTTAAAAAAATAAATATTAAGACTCCTGAATCCTGCTTGCTCACCTATAGTCACCCTCCATATAGCAGCCCAAGTAATCTCAAAATGTAAAATGTCAAATCTTCAGTAATATCCTACAGCTCCTTGGCCTGTGCCACTGTCTTTTATGATTACCACCTTCTCTACTTGCACTCTCTCTTCTTAGTTCTCTAAACAAGTGCTTTTCAACCTCAGGGCCTTTGCACATACCTCTTTGCCTGGAATGCTCTGAAATTCTCCTGGCCCCTTCTCCTCCCTCCAAGTCTTGGTCTAAATGCCATACTGCAGAGAGTCCTTTCCTACCAGCCCAGCCAATAGAGACCTCCTCCCTCCCCCATTTCCTCCTGGTGTCTCCTTCATAAAACCACGAATTGTAGTCATTTTATTTTTTATTTCTTTGCTTTCTTTTGTTTTACCTGTGTCCTTCACTAGATGTAAGTTCCATGACACCAGGATCTAATTCCCTTTCTATGCCTGGTACCTCACAGAATGCATGGCACCTCAGAAGTCTCAACAAATACTTGCTGAAGTAATGAAGTTCATTAGAAAATGACCCTGCTCTGGCTGGGTGGCTTAGTTGGTTAGAGCATCGTCCCATACACCAAAAGGTTGTGGGTTCGATTCCCGATCAGGGTACATACCTAGGTTGCAGGTTCGATCCCTGGTCAGGGGGAGTATAGGGAGGCTAACAGATCAATGTTTCTCTCTCACATCGATGTTTCTCTCCCTCCCTTTCTCTCTATAAAAATCAATAAACATATCCTCAGGTAAGGATTTTAAAAAATGGTCCTGTACCATCCACTATCTCTAGAGAAGAGACTGAGAGAGGAGCTGAGGATGAGGAGTGAGGGGGGATCTGTGCTTTTTACTCCATATAAACTTTTTTTTTAAATGAGTACATTCCTTTACAATTAAAAGACAAAAAGACCATTTCATGTTAAAAGTTTCTAGTTACCCAAGAAACATAAATGAACACAATGCGCTATTATTTGCCCATTCAACTAGCTGCTAGCAGAACTTCTTTTTTTAAGAGGTTACTCAGTGCTGTTCAGTGTGTGGTGAAGTCACTGCTCACAGGCACAGCTGGGGGTGATTGCAGTTGCTAGAGCCCTTGGGGAAAGTTACTGGCAGCAACCACAGGAGGACTCGCCCTGTGACTGAGTCAGCCCACATCTGGGAAGGCTCCCGAGGAAATGATCCGAGAGCAGGGAAAAGTTCTGTAAACAAACCTATCCCCTTCTGCATCGTGTATAATCGCCAAATAACGGAATTAACCTGAATTGATGATAAATCAATATCATTTTTGATATATGCAATGTGTGAGGATAGAGATATCAAAAATGAAGCTTAGCCCTAGCTGGTTTGGCTCAGTGGATGGAGCGTCAACCTGTGAACTGAAGGGTCCCTGGCTCAGTTCCAGTCAAGGGCACATGCCCAGGTTGCAGGCTAGATCACTAGTGGGGGGGGGGGGTGCAGGAGGCAGCCGATCAATGAGTTCTCTCTCATCATTGATGTTTCTATCTCTCTCTCCCTCTCCTTTCCTCTCTGAAATCAATAAAAAAATATATTTTTTTAAATGAAGCTTAGCCCAGTCGGTGTGGCTCAATGGTTGAGTGTCAACCTATGAACCAGGAGGTCATGGTTCGATTCCTGGTCAGGGCACATGCCCAGGCTGTAGTCTCAATCCCCAGTGTGGGGCATGCAGGAGGCAGCCAATCAATGATTCTCTCTCATCATTGATGTTTCTATCTCTCTCTCTCTCCCTTCCTCTCTGAAATCAATACAAATATATATATATATATATATATATATATATATATATATATATATTTTTTTTTTTTAAATGATGCTTATGTCATAATAGTAGGTGAGAAAAGCTGGCTACAATAGAGTTGGAATACTAAAATGAAAACTATACAAATTCTCTTTAAAAGAATAGAAGAAAATGTATACAACAACAGCTATTATTTTAGGATGGTGAGATTGGTAACTTTTTCATTCCTGATGATGTTACATAGAGCTTGAATTCTTTTACAAAGGGTCATTTTATAGCTTTTATAGTTTTTAAAATAAATTTTAACAGAAAGAGCCAACCCCTGAACTGAATGCAATGCACTGACAGTGACTGTCGTGGTGAGGTCTCCCTACTTCGCCCCCGGGGCTCCCTGGAGGCTCACACCTATTCCTCCGGGGTAGATATAGCGGGTGTTACAGCAGTTTTTCTAGAGAGGCAAGGAGCATGGCTGGCCCACGGCCACACAGGGTAGTAGCCCATCTACAGCCGGATCTCCCACATCTCCAACAGGCTCCTTCCCGCACCTCAGCCTCCGGAGGTCCCAAGGGGATGGCTGTGAAGCCCAAAGTCGTCTTGGGCCCGGGGCAGTAGGCTGTGGGAGGTGGAACGCAGGGCCCAGGGAGCAGGAAGAGCAGCTGGGCCATGCTCCTGCCTCAGGGAGGGGACCGGACACTCACGGAGATCCACTGCTTCTTGGTGCCGATCCACTCCTCAGCCCCAGCGAGGCGGCGCTGTTTGTACTGGGAGAGCTCCTGATAGGCCACGAACTCATTCAGAAACAGCTTGATCCCCAGCAGCTCCGCCACCACCGGGCAGTCCTCCCAGGCGACGCCCATCAAGAAAGCCACCGGCCGCAGGATGTAGGAGCAGATGAGCTGAGTGAGATACAAGGCCAGGGGAGCTGCTGGGACCCGGGCTGGCCTGGGCTCTGCTGGCTGTCCACCACCACCCACTGCCCGGGGCTGCCCCCTACCCCCCCACAGGCCGTGCGGGCCGGCCGGAGCTGTACCTGGAAGCTGAGCCCCTGGATGTCCACCATGTCCCCCAGCCAGGAGAAGGCAGCGTTGATGAAGGCCAGCACGGCCAGGAAGGCGATCAGATTGGCTGCGATGTTGGCAACGACCTTCACGGAGATGGCGGCCCCGTTGCTGGCGGCTTCTAAGATGTTCTGAGCATCTCTGTTGTTGGGATCAAGAGCCATCTTACTGCCCTGTCCCCACAAACAGCAGGGCCTCTCATCCTATGGGGTCAGAGAAGAACCCTGGACAATGGAGTTCAGAGCCGAAGGTCCTTGTTTTCCCTTTGACACCCAGAGAGAAGGGCTGGTCCCAGCACCGGGGCGAGACCCAGACTTCCAGGGCAGAGCTGCCCACGGCAGGAGCCACGAGCCACATGTGGCTTCGGATCACTTGAAAGGAGACTGCTCAGAACGGAGGTATGTTGTAAGTAGAAACCACACACTAGGTTTTCAGAGGTTTAATACCAAAAAAATCAATATAAGAACAAATCATTTTATAAAAATGTTGAGCCCTGGCCGGTGTGGCTCAGTGGATAGAGCGTCGGCCTTTGGACTCAAGGGTCCCGGGTTCGATCCCGGTCAAGGGCATGTACCTTGGATGCGGGCACATCCCCAGTAGGGGGTGTGCAGGAGGCAGCTGATCGATGTTTCTCTCTCATCTATGTTTCTAACTCTCTATCCCTCTCCCTTGCTCTCTGTAAAAAATCAATAAAATATATTTTTTTAAAAAAGGTTGAGAAGATATTTTGGATATATTGGGTGAATAAAGTATTTTATTAAAATTTCCTGCTTCTTTTTACTTTTTTAAAGACAGCGACTAGAAAATTTTAAATCGTATTTCTAGAGGGCAGCGCTGCTCTGGGCCTTCAGGGGGTTGTGAGGTTGGGGCTGCGTACTGTAGCCCCAAGCACATTTGTCAAAAGTGATATCTTTTCAAGATTTTTATTTCTTTTTAAAATATATTTTTATTGATTTCAGAGAAGAAGGGAGAGGGAGAGAGAGATATAAACATCAATGATGAGAAAAAATCATTGATTGGCTGCCTCCTGCATGCCCCACACTGGAGATCGAGCCCGCAACCCGGCACGTGCCCTTGACTGGAATCGAACCTGGGAGACTTTAGTTTGCAGGCTGATGCTCTATCCACTGAGCAAAACCAGCTAGGGCTATTTTTATTTTTTAATTTTTATTTTTTAAAATACATTTTTATTGATTTCAGAAAGGAAGAGAGAGATAGAAACATTAATGATAAGAATCATTGATTGGCTGCTTCCTGCAGGCCCCCTACTGGGGATCGAGTCCACAACCCGGGCATGTGTCCTTGACTGGAATAGAACCCAGGACCCTTCAGTCTGCAGTCCGATGTTCTATCCACTGTGCCAAACTGGCTAGGACGCTTTTCAACATTTTTAAAGGATAGATGTTACTCGGGGGCTGTTAAGACCACGATGAAGAGATGTTAGGAGGTGAGTGAGATCTGGGACAGCGCTCAATAAGTGGATATATGACTGACACACTGGTGGTCAGTCAGAGCTCAAGGTTTGTGGAGAAGGTGGCAGGACCCTCCTCACCACACAAGACCCAGGCCACTCTCCCAGGCCTTGACCAGCCCATTGTTTCCTGCTGGTCCAAGATGGAGATTAAGATGCAAGAACTGGAGTTCGTGTTTTTCTAAGCGAAGCCACAAAGAGGGCAGTTTAAGGCCGGAGGTGAGCCTGGGCGTGGTGGAAGGGCAGAGAACACGGGACCCCCTGCTGCGCCCTGCCTCTGCTCCTGTCCCCACCTCCCCACCAGCACGAGTCCTGCTGTGCTCACCCGGAGCTCAGCTTCACTCCTTCCTCGCTCCTGAACTTGGACTCCTCCACCTCCGGGTAGACCAGCTTGGAGAGGGCCAGCGCGCAAGGGGCGGCCATCACAGAGGCGGCAATCAAGGAGGCGGCGTCGATCTGCGAGAGTGAGATGGGGTTACGGGAGGACGTGGGGGCCGAGCGGGGCAGCCCAGGGCAGCAGGGGCCACTGCACTCAGCCCCACTGGGATGTCATCATTGTCAGAACTGCTGCCACCGTTGTCAATTGTAATTCCTTTTGTGTGCAGCGGGTCCCAGGCTGTAGAACAGAGCTCCTATTTCCCCCAGTGCGTCTGTAAGCCAGGCGGATGAGGACAGTTGGCCCTTGAGAAAGCAGCGGACACCGAACACCAACATGGTCAAAAATCTGCATATAACCTTTGGCTCCTCCAAAAGTAAACTACTATTTACAATTTAGAATTAAAGTGAGTTATTGCCAAATGATGGGTGGGTTACTACTAATAACTTGCTGTTGACCAGAAGCCTTACCAATACCAGTCAATGAATACATATTTTGCATGTTGTACCCTTACAATAGAGAAAAGAATCATAAAAAAAGGGAAAATACAGTACTTACTGAATAATATCCCTGTAAAAGTGGGTCCAGACAGTTCAAACTCATGCTGTTCAAGGGGAAAACTGTAGTATTACCTCATTTTATGGAGAAGGAAACTGAGTCCCCAAAGGATTAAGTCTGACTTGCCCAATATAGAGGAAGAAGAAGAATTAGAACTCACCATGTCTTTTGGCTCAAAGTTCAAAGTTCATCCTTCTCTTCCGGGCTGTCTCCCTTTGACCATTAATACAAGGGCTCGTTGGCCACTGGTGGAGGGGTTTGTGATGGTTTCAGAAAAAGTTCACAGAACTTGAGAGTTGAAATGGATCTAAGAGGTGACCTAATTCAACCTCGGACTGTAGGAATGTCCTTCCTATATAAGATCGCTTCTTAATATATTTTTATTGATTTCAGAGAGGAAGGGAAAGGAAGAGATTCGTAGAAACATCAATGATGAGAGAGAATCATTGATCGGCTACCTCCTGCATGTCCCCTACTGGGGATTGAGGCCCAAACCGGGGCATGTACCTTTGACCAGAATTGAACCTGGGACCCTTCAGTCTGCAGGCCAATGCTCTATCCACTGAGCCAAACTGGCTAAAGCAAGATCACTTCTTGAATACTCACCTCTTCAAGGCAGCCCATCACACCCACTCCTGGGTTAGAGAGCTCTTCTCAGGAAATCTACCTCCCACCACAGCCACCCTTTGGCCCTGGGTCCTGCTGTCTCCTGGAGCCATGCTTAGAAACCCTTCCCAGCAAGATGGCAGAGCCACCTGAGCCCCAGGAATGTCCCTTCCGGGATCTCTTTCCTCACGGTGGCCCCAACCCCTCTGCTTCCCTGTTCTCTTCCGCTGTGTTATTTACCAAATGGGGAAAGTAGAGCCAAGCCAAACACAGAACAGTGGGGCGTGGCCAAGCATTGTCAAGCTGCCATAGAAAACAATGGTTACCAAAGCCTCACAATCACAGGGGAAATGACCACAAAATGGCATATAGAGCATAACCACAATGATGGGGGAAAGTAAACGCCGAAGCTGTGCATAAAACGAAATATACCACAATGTCAACCAGTTTTCGTCCGTCCCTGGAAAGTCAAGGGTGATTTTCTTTCTGCTTTTTTTGTGTCTTTTGAAATGTTCACAAGGATATATATTGCTTTTATAAACAGAAAAGTAAAATAGACTTCTTCTTTTTAAATTTTATAGTAAGTCAACTGCAGTTCTTAAATTGTATTTCATTTTATTATTTATTTTTTTTTTAGAGAGTGGAAGGAAGGGGGAGAGACAGAGAGAGGAAAACATCTACATGAAAGAGACACATCCATTGGTTGCCTAACACCAGAACCTGCAACCGAGGTACGTGCCCTTAACCGGAATCGAACCTGGGACCCTTAAGTCGGCAGGCGATGCTCTATCTGCTGAGCCAAACCGGCTAGGGCTGCAGTGCTTACATTTTAAATAAAAAGGACAAGAAGAAGGGGAGATAAATTTAAGCCACAATGCTATGAGGCAGTCATGGCCACAGCCTCAAATGCCCCAGCTGGACATGTCCTGCTCATCTTGAAAAGGGGGTGAGTCCTGCACAGGCCGGGCTCCCTGGGCCACTGGGTCAGCCCATAACCGCCCCCCACCCCCCCACGTCCCAGGCCAGCTGCTCCTCAGGGCCATGACATCCCAGATACCCGGTCAGGAATGCCTTCTGTTTCAGCCCCCCAAGGCCCAGGTTAGAGAAGGATACAGGGCATGAGTTCTCCACTTGAATTTTCAAAAAGATCTTTACTGAGGCACTGGCTCAGTGGCTAGAGCATCAGCTGGGGCACTGAAGGGTCCCGGGTTCGATTCCGGCCAAGGGCACATGCCCGGGTTGCAGGCTTGACCCTCAGTAGGGGGGTGTGCGGGAGGCAGCCAATAAATGATTCTCTCTCATCATTGATGTTTCTATCTCTCTCTCCCTCTCCCTTCCTCTCTGGAATCAATAAAAAAAAAAAATTTTTTTTTTTTTTCAGAAAAATCTTTACTGAGAAAGAAAATACATCCAGACAACTACAGAGCATGAAACAGGCCTGTTTCAGGAGGAGGGATTTCTGACGTTAATATGTCAGAGAAATAACTACCACGTCTTTAATACCATGCAAAGTGCTTTCTGTCCGTCATTGCATTTAATTCTTCAGCTACTGTGCGGTGGGCAGTAATGCCGCCCATTTTACAGATGTGGAAACTAAGTAGTGGATGTTCAGTTGCCCTCACTCAGGACCCCGCTGACCTGTGCCAGGGGCCCCCCCTCTTGCACAAGTGACTAAGGAGCATCAGTGGCACTGCCCGCTCCTCAGTGTCACCCTGCCTGGCCGTGTCCACAGCTCCAGGCACACATCCTAATCTCCTCTCACGGTGGCTCCTGAACTAGAGGGGTGGGTAGAGAGACCAGCTTCCAGGATTAGCGAAGACAGCGGGTGCCTGCTTTAGAGCTTTTGGGAAATATGGTGAAGAGGGAGATGCATGTGCAGGCCACCATGAAAGAATTCAGTCAAGTGACCCCGGGGTCTCAGACCAGAGAGAAGGTCTAGATCAGCATTGTCCAAGGCAAATACAATGAGAACCACATCTTTGATTTTAAAGTTTCTAGTAGCCAATTAAGAAGAAAAGGTAAAATTAATTTTAATAATGCATTTTATTTAACCCAACCTATCCCAAATATTATCTTTCCACCCATGTCATCAATATTAAACTTATTAATAAGACATATGGACTTTTTCCATTCTGAGTCTCATAGAAGATCTCATTTCAGACCAGCCCTACTTCAAGTGCTCCACAGTCAGCCATGGGTGGCTTCGTGGCTACTGGATTGGACAACGCGGGTCTAGAAATAACCAGATATTAGCAATAGGAGGGTGCAGGGCAAAGGGAGCCAGAAGCTGAGCAACAATGAGAAAGGAGGAGAGAATAAGAGGGATCTTCCTGTAAGTCAGAGGCTGAGGGCAGAGCAAGGGTACAGTGAGGAAGGGCCTTGAGGAGGGAGTGAAAGGAGAGGGTTTCGGGTGGGAAGAAGGCAGGGCTGTGGGAGAAGGTCCGAGGCTGCTGCAGTGGCGGCCAAGAGCCAGGTGGGGGCAGAAGAGAGCTTCTCTGATACCAGACTTCTCTAGTAGGTGCTTTTCACCTGGGCCAGCTGGGCGGTAGCCTGGGGGCTGCCAGATATAGGCTGTGAATGGAGGCCCTGGTCATTGGCTGGTCCTGGCAGCCTCTGCACATTCTCTAGAGCTACAGGGAAGTGGGCACCCAGGCCCCTACTGCCTGGGGCTGCCCTGGACTTCTGCCCGAGAAGGGGAAGGAGAGCAGGATGAGTTGTAAGGCAGGTTGTGGAAAAGGGACAGAGTTCTTCCAGGATTTTAGTCTGAAGTAACGGCAGCCAACTCATACAGCAGAAAGAAGACCATTTTTTTTTTTTTTTAAATTGGCTGTGAGACCTAGAACCAGGTTAAGACAGTCAAAGGCCCTAAGTCCTGAAAATATTATGGCATTCCCTCCCCTCATATACCACCATGGAAAAAAACTTCGGGAACAGTTTTGAGTTTCCAGTTTTTAAATATCAAACACCTTCCTAAATCAAGTGGAGGTGGAGTGGGTGGGGGGGGGCGTGCCCCAGCTCCGATGGGCCTTTCCTAAGCCTCAGTGTGAAGCAGGTGACCTCGAAAATTCTAGATGGGAGGGTGCCAGGCCGGAAGACAAAGACAAGAGAACTTGTTGAAGTCACAGAGCCGCCTCTCTGCCCAGGCAGCTCTGTGGGGTGTGGAGCTGAGCTGACTAGTGCAGCCCCATGTCCTGAGGGAGAAAGTGCTGAGGGGCAGCCTGGCTTGTCCTCAAGCCTACCCCTCGGCCACCTCCAAGGACAGAGATGAGAGGTGGAATTTGGGACCACAGAAGAGGACAGTGGGGGTCATTCTGTCATCCCCCGACCCATAAACACACAGCATCAGGGACAGTGAGAGGCAGACCACGGCCCACTCACTCTAGGGCAGTGGTTCTCAACCTTTCTAATGCCGCGACCCTTTAATACAGTTCCTAAGACCATCGGAAAACACAGATATTTACATTACGATTCCTAACAGTAGCAAAATTATAGTTATGAGGTAGCAATGAAAATAATTTTATGGTTGGGGGTCACCACAACATGAGGAACTGTATTCAAGGGTCAAGACATTAGGAAGGTTGAGAACCACTGTTCTAGGGGCTTAGTGGCATGGCATTGTATGGATAAATTTACCCAACTCATCCCCTCACTGCTTGACATTTAGGTCAGTTTCTTGTTTTGTTTTGTTCTTCTATTGCAAATAATAATGGAATTTGGCATATCTGACCACTTGTGGAAATATTTCTGTATCCCGATATTCCTCAGTGGATCAAAGGTAAGTCTTTTAAAACGGACTGACAGACGTTCTCCGGAAGGTTTACAGCAAATGACACCCCCGTCAGGAGTGTGTTCATACCCCAAAGGAGATGTAGGCACCCAGCAGGGAACCGGCAATGGTGGCATACCCTCCGGTCATGACAACGTGGATTTCAGAGAGCGTCATGTCCTCCAAGTAGGGCCGGATCAGCAGAGGAGCCTCAGTCTGCAAGCAGAAAGGATGTCAGACAAACAGAAGTGGCCGGGCCAGCACAGGTACCTGGGGAGTTCCCTCCCCACCGGAGCGGGCAGCGCCCAGTGAGTGCTGGGGTCCCAGGGGGAGAGACAGCAGGTGGGGTGAAGACTGGGGTCTGTACGTGACGGAACCGCTCTGAACATCAGCGTCAGCCTGGCTCTGTACAAGGACCCCGGCCCTGCCACTTGGCCTGATAATGCTCCTGTGTCAAGCAACTGCCACGTCCAAGCACCTCACAGTTATGACTCACAACCTTCGGAGAAAGAAGACATCGTGCCCATTTTTCAGGAGAGCAAATAGAGGATAAGAGAGGTTCAAAGAATGACCTCTTTTCATGCAATGGGCCAGGAGCAGATGTAACTCGGGCCTGAATTTTTTGTGTTTGTTTTTTTTAAAATATATTTTTATTGATTTCAGAGAGAAAGGGAGAGGGAGGGAGGGAGGGAGGGGGAGAGAGAGAGAGAGAGAGAGAGAGAGAGAGAGAGAGAGAGAGATATCAATGATGAGAGAGAATCATTGATCGGCTGCCTCTTGCACATCCCACACTGGGGACTGAGCCCACAACCTGAGCATGTGCCCTGACTGGGAATTGAAATGTGACCTCCTGGTTCATAGGTTGATGCTTAAACCACTGAGCCATGCCAGCCAGGACTGAGCTTTTAATGAAGGCTGCGGGTTGCCAGAAAGAAAGGCAAGTATGTCTTTTGGTGACAGACGGGCCTGGATCCTGGAATGGTCTGCAGAGACTCACCCTCGGGAGGGTCAGGCCTTCTGAAAGGGACTCAGGACTAACAGTGCCTTCAGAGTCACACTTACTCTGAAGTAATACATTTTCAGAAAGAGGAAGGGGAAAAGAAAGACAAAATGATGTAGTAGAAAGAACCCCGGTCAGGAACTAAAAAAAATGGGATTCTAAGTCCTGGCTTATCTTGTTGGATCTTAGCCAGTCATTCCTACCCTTGAGCCTCGGTTTCCTCGTGTACAAAAGGAGAAAGTTCGACTCCATCTCTAGGGTTTGTGAGTCTCTAAGCTGATGAAGGCAGCCTAGGCCCAGAGCAGGAGGAGGTGCCAGATCCCAGCCTCCCTAGCATAACCCAGATGTGCATCCCTGGGGCAGCCGCCTTTTGGTGACCTGGGAAAAGGTTCAATGGCTCTTGTACTGACTAAATCAGAGCTCCAGGGACCCAGGGCAGCTGGTCTCCATGGGGAGGCTGCTGACGGGCATGAGGGCAGGAGGCTGCAGGACCCACCTGGCTCACAAAGATGTTTCCAGCCACACTCAGGGTCTCAGTGGCGGTGGTGCCCATGGTGACCTGCATCAGCCAGGCAATCTAGAAGCAAGCAGGGCTGGCATCAGCAAGTCCCAGAGGCAGAGAGAGGCAGGAATTACCTCACGAGGCTTCCTTCCAACTCCCAACCCGCGCAGGAGCCCCCTCACCCACATTTCCTCCAAAAGGTCCATTCATCTTCCCCTTCCAACCTCCATGGACGGGGACTTACCATCCATGAAAAAAGGATTCCTTGGTCAAATGTATTTGAGAATTACTGCACACACACGCACACACACACACACACACACACACACACACACACACACACACCTTGGAGATAACTACTACATATTAGGTCAGTAAAGGCTCTGAGAAGTCCCGCACAAGACTTGTTTAAATTTGTTAGCATCAAAAAAACCACTTGACTGTGGGAGCCCTTTACCAAGTAGCATTTATTAAGCTGCTATGGAACCAGGGTTCCGTGAAAAAGGCTTTGGAAACACTATATTAGAAAGTTCTTCCTTTCAATCAAGATGAAATCTGTTTCCCTGGAATTTCTCCTCACTGTAGGTACCTCCTAGGCTGCCGCTTTCCTACATGTTTGGAGGCAGCTATCCTATCCATAACCTCCTCCACCCTGGCCTTCTCTTTCCCAGACCCGTCATCCCTACTTCCTCCAGCCAGTCTGTGGAGCGTATGTTCGGCCCTGCACTCTCCCTCTGATGGTTCAGTTTGTCATAGCCCCTTGGTTAAACACATTCTCCAGATTGAGGCGTCATTGCCTCCCTCATGCCACACTCTGTGAACTCTTAACCTCAGGCGGTTTCTGCATTCCCGGCAGTCACCTGATGGTATGGGTTTATTCTGAGCTCAATCAGCTAAAAACTCAAAATCTTTTGCCCGGTGCAATGCTGTCTCCTGCATCCTGGTTTTGTGTGGCAGATTTTATGATAATAAGCACAGGATTTGGCATTTACACCCGCTAAATCTGGCCAATGTGGCCCCCTGCTCCAGTCTCGCAAGATTTTTTGGTATGAATTATTTTTTCCTCTGACATTTCTTCTCAATGCACCCTCAGTTCTACAAACTTCCCTCCCACAAAGATTACCCTGGATGGTAGTGCCATTTCTGCCCAGTATCATGACAACAGAGTCTGTGAAAAGATGTTTGGTTAGCAGCAGATTTGAGAAAGGGGAAGGGGTTGGGGAAGGGTTTGAGCCACGGGAGCAAGGCCTTCTGGGAGAGTGTGAGCCCCGGGGGCAGGTGTCTCTGGCCCAGGCCACGGCATTGGGACTCACCTTCAGGATCAGCCACTGCATGAGGCCCACGTGGTAGAGAATGGACATGACACAGCTGAAGAAGACAATGATGGGCAGGACCTGCAGGCAGAGCGGAGGCCCCGGGTGAGAGGCAGGCAGGTGGCAGGGGCCAGGCAGGGCCTCAGAGATACCAGGCAGCCTCTCCATCCAAGGCCTTGCCACTCAAGGCCTGACAGGGTCAGGGAAGAAGCTCTGAATTCAGTGCGTGGGATCGTAGATGTGGCCGCTCCGGAGGCACGTCTGTCCCCTCTAAATATTGACCACCTACCCAGCCATCCCTCTTCCTCCCCTCACCACAGATGAGGCCTGTAAAATGGGGATAAGATGTCTTTCTCTTGCTCTTTTTTTTATAAATCCTCACCTGAGGATATTTTTTCCCCATTGATTTTCAGAGAGAATGGAAGAGAGAGGGAAAGGCAGAGAGAAATACTGATGTGAGAGAAACACATCGATTGGTTGCCTCCTGCACGAGCCCTGACCAGGGACTGGGCCGGGGAAGAGCCTGCAACCGAGGTACGTGCCCTTGACCGGAATCACACCCGGGACCCTTCGATCCGCAGGGCAACGCTCTATCCACTGAACCACACCGGCTAGTGCTCTTTCTCTCTGTTTGCACACTGTCGGTCCTTTGCTGTGAGCTAACTCCCAGGACCATGACTCTGGACTCAACCTCCTGCCTGTGCTTTGGGCCTGAGTTAGGGGCCCCTCATCTGGCTCAGAATGAGACTCCTCGTGGACCTGCAGCCAGCGTTTCCTCCTATCACCTTGCTCCCTGTTACACAGCTTATCCCTTCTCTTCTCTCATTCCGAGCCTCACCAATTCTTCCTTCGAAATTTCTCTCCCGCCATTGCCCCGTCTCCCGGCCAGGGCCCCACCCCAGGGCTGCCTCCCTGCAGGCTGATTTCCCATCACCAGGACAGGCAACAATTCAAATGTGTTTCAGGGGAGGGTGCGTTGAACAACCTGCTGTACGGCCACACAGTGGAGCACTAAGGTTGGGAAGCAAGAACGAGGTAACTCTCTCTGGAATGATTTCCAAGAATAGTCGTTAAGTACAAAAGGGAAGGTGTGGAACAGGGTGCTGTTATATGTGTAGAAAAGGGTGGGTGGCATTGTGTGTGCTCCTGTGTGGGCATGCAATATCACTAGAAGGATCTGCGAGTGCCTGGGATGGCAGCTGCCTTGGAGAGGGAACTGGGTGACTTGGGGGCGGGGGGGGGGGGAGGGCAGGGAGAGGTGGGAGGGAGACCCACTTTTTACTCTATCCCCTTTTGTTCTGTTGGAATGTGTGATCTGTTCCAAACAGGTTTAAAATAATAAGTCGGGTCACAACATGGGAGCATTCTTATGCTAAATGGCAAGTGGGAGAGTTGGGATATCACCACCATTGGAAGAGCATTAACACCAGTTCGAGGACCAGCTTCTGTGTGCTGGGACGGTGGGCATTCTGTTTTCTTCTTTACCTATGTCCAATTTCTCATCTGCTCCTTCCATTTCCTCTCTTTCTTTTTTGTTAATCCTCACCCAAGGATATTTTTCCACTGATTTTTCAGAGAGAGTGAAAGGGAGGGGGAGAGACAGAGAGAAACATCAATGTGAGAGACACACGTGGATTGGTTGCCTCCTGCGCATGCCCGATCAGGGCCTGGGCCGGGGAGGAGTCTGCAACCGAGGTACATGCCCTTGACCGGAATGGAACCCAGACCCTTTCGTCTCCAGGTCGACGCTCTGCCCACTGAGTCAAACCGGCCAGGGCTGCTCCTCCGATTTTCTATACCGGGTGGACATTCTCAGGGGAGGGAGCATGGGCAGAGGAGAGGTCTGGGGAAAGCTCATCAGTTCAGGTTTGAGTGCTGGGTTTGAGATGCCTACAGAACATCAAGTGGGATAAAAGGACAGGAGAGGTCTGAGCACAGAAATACAGGTGGGGCCCTGGGGCAGATGTGATTCAGAGGAAACTGCCCTGAGTGAGAAGAGATGGGACTAAGGCCAGGCCCTGGGGTCATCGTCATGAAAGGGTGACAGGGCAGGGTGTGGTGCATGGAGGAGACAGAAGAAATAGAGACGTTGGAGGAAGTCCAGGAGGTAAGGACAGCTTTTCCAGAAGGCACGGTCGGTCAGCTGTGCCAGACGCACCAGAGAACTCCAGGAAAATAAGGACTGAGATGGGCCCTCGGCACAGCGATTCCGTGGTCCCTGGTGCCTAGGTGAGAGAGTGTCAGATCAGGGGCGGGGACAGAGGCCAGGCATCAGGGAACCACGGAGGAGCGGGGCAGGAAGAAGTAGAAACAGCTCTAGCTGGTTTGGCTCAGTGGGTAGAGCGCCAGCCTGCGGACTGAAGGGTCCCGGGTTCGATACTAAGCAAGGGCACGTACCTCAGTTGCAGGCTCCTTCCTGGCCCAATTGGATGTGTTTCTCTCACATCAATATTTCTCTCTGTCTTTCCCTCTCTCTCCCACTCTCTCTGAAAATCAATGGAAAAATATCCTCGGGTGAGGATTAAAAAAAAAAAAAGAAGAAGAAGTAGTAGTAGAAACAGCAAGGGTGGAAGCTCTGTGGAGAAGCTTGCTATGTAGGAAGGAAGAGGGGCTGGAGTAGAGAGGGGTGGAGGGAGGCTTGTTGTTGTTTTTCAGAAGAGAGAATCTTGAGCAATCGGAATTAGGCTCTAGTTCAAAACGCACGGGGATGACAGAATGGCCCTGTGAGAACAGAGCCCGCCCCGGGCAGCTCCCAGGGAGACGAGACGAGATGAGAGGGGTTTTCCTTTGCTTTCCTTCCCAAGGAGGCCGCGGGGTTTATCTGGACCTGCTCCACTTGGCATCTGTCACCCACGTCACTGCCGTGGGGGATGTCGCCTGACAGGGAACACGGGCACCGTCTGGATAGACCCTTTCCTGTCCCGTGACGCCTTGTGACTGCCTGGTGCTGGACACACCCCCAGCACGAGGGGCGCTGACATCACTCTGCTGTACCCTTGGAGGAAAACGCACAGAGGATCACGTACTGTCTAGACAGCCTGTCCAATTTATCATGCGAGGCGACCGCTCCGCAGGTTGGCAGGGCTGCGGGGAAGGCTGGAGCCAGGAAGGAGGGTGCCCCGGGCGCTGGACCCAGCTGCACAATGACTTTCTCGGGGGAGCAACCAGAGACATTTTCTCTCTGTGAGATGGGGATCGATGGTGGGAGGGAGGCTGTGCTTTGGATTAAATGGTGCCTGTCTAGGGAGGGAAGGTGCATGGGAGAGAAGAGAGACGGACTTGATCTTTCTAAGGTGGGACATTTCATTCTAAACGAGGTCCCTGAGGCCAATAGGACCTCCCGGCCAGGAAACTTCACTCCACAAGTGGGGACACTGAGGCTGTGAGATGCTGGGTACCTGCCCAAGGTCACACCCCTGCCAGGAAACAGCGTACCCCCTGCCCACCGAGCAGCTTGCCAAGACCCTGCGTGACCCTGAGGAGTTCTGCTCTCTGCCAGCCCTGGGGCCGCGTTTCTCTGTTTGAGGGCAGCACCCCCCCCCCCCCCAAGGGTAGCCTGAGCCCAGGGAGTAGCTGCTCCAGTAAGTCCTGACCACCGCTTTGTGGATACTCAGAGCAGGCTGTGCCCGCTGGTACCAATGTTCACCCACAACTCAAGGTCTAATTAGCATATTACGTTTGTACTATTATAGATGGGACCAGTGAGTTGATTCTATGTTGTATGAGGCTGTCACTGTTACTCGGCAAGTGGTTCTCAAAGTGTGGTCCCCGGACCAGCAGCACCACCTGAGAATTCATTAGAAATGCAATTTCTGAGGACCCCCCCTTCACCCCCGTCCGAGGCGGGCCTCTGCAGACACTGCTGGTGCTGTTGATCTGGACACCGCCCTCTGAGAACCACACCTCTGAGCAGATGCCGTGTCCTCACCAGGAAGCAGATTCCACAGGCAGGACCAAACCCATTTGGACAGGGCCCTGCTGCTTCCTCTCCCTGGAGGGAGCTGAGCAAACCGTACACGCCCAGCCCCAAGGCCCAAGCACTGCAGCCCCCGGGCAACAAGGCACCACAATGACCCAAAGCGAGAAGATGCCTCAGACTGATGGCTGCAACACCACCAACGTACAGAAAAGCAGATAAACTGGACGTGCCTCCTGACTTCCTGCTGACCTCACCACCCACGCCGCCGCCTGTCCCTGCCTGTGCGAGTCCGCTTCGGAGGCCTCCGCAGATGCCACACTCTCACAGAGCTCCCTGGCTCAGATGTCCCAACTCCCTCCTTTGGTCTCCATTTATGTCCCAGTCCCTCCCCTGAAAATGGTAATTACTAAATCCGATGGTACTTTTTAAAAAAATATGCTTTTAAAAATTTATTTGAGAGAGAGAGAGAGGAAGGAAGAGGCATAGAGAGACAGAAACATCAACAAGAGAGAAACATCATCAACCAGCTGCCTCTTGCATGCCCCCGACTGGGGACAGATCCCACAACCTGGGTACCTGCCCTAACAGGGGATTGAACCATGACTTCTTGGTTCCTAGGTTGACGCTCAACCACTGAGCCACAACAGTCAGGCAATGCAATGGTACCTTTCAGTCCTTATTTTATTTGGGGTGTTTTTTGTCCTTGTCTTACTTATTATATATATATATATATTTCCCCCCCCCCCAAAATGTGGCACTGTTGACCATTAGGGGTTGCAGCAGCTGCATCAGGCAGACACCCCGAAACCCCTGGGAGGTGAGAACATTTCCTTCTCCCTAGGGCTTCCTCAGAAAGACGGTGTGAGCAGCATGGCTGAGCTTAGCAAGCGGGCGCACATTCCAGAGGCCGGAGTGTTAGTGAAGGG
The DNA here is from genome assembly GCF_951640355.1 of Cnephaeus nilssonii. Taxonomy (NCBI): domain Eukaryota; kingdom Metazoa; phylum Chordata; class Mammalia; order Chiroptera; family Vespertilionidae; genus Cnephaeus; species Cnephaeus nilssonii. The sequence continues at coordinate 6,617,545 of NC_137095.1, read as the reverse complement.
ATGAGCAAACGTGTGCTCCAGCTCAGCCAGGCCCAGGAAGGATGCAGGAGCCTGGGGGGAGGCCATCATGTGGGTGGAAAGTTACCAGAAGGGAGATAGAGCCAAGGTGGAATGACTAATCAAAATGATCCAGCCAGGCTGCCACCTCAACTGTGCTGGACTCCAGGCCAGGGGCGGTGGGGGCTGAAGGAGCCTCCCGCGGGGGCTCAACTTCCTGGAGGAGTGCTGAGCTGGACTGTGGCCCAGCTGGGAGCAGCTTGGATTCTGAAAATCTGAACGAGCCCAGAGGAGACTTCCCCGGGCTGACATGGGCCAAGGGCCTTGGACTAGGTCCACATGATTCATGGAAAGAACCAAAAGAAAGCTTCTGAGTCTTCTATTCGACTCAGCAACAAAGCCACTCCTACACTGAGCATAAGTCCCAAGCCTGGCAAGTGTGTGCGTGCGTGTGTGTGTGTGCACGCGCGTGTGTGCATGTATGTGTTTATGTGTGCATGTGCATAATGCAGGGAGGAAGGAAATTTGTGACTCGTAAATATTGTGAGAGAGGGAATTCTGTGGCCAAGAAGCATTTGTCTGACGTCCCCCCCGCCTGACCCATCCTTGCTCAGAAAGACCTGACTAATCCACTGACAGTCTGTCCACAGCACAGGGCCTCGCAGTGGTCAGGAAACAGTTAGTGTTTGACAGGGAAATGCTGAGGCTGGTTAATGATAAGCCTCCCTCCCTCCCTTGTTTTTTCTCTCTTGACAGAACATCCAATCTCAAAATCTTTAGCAACCATTAATATGATTTCAATGTATTACTGCTGCGATTAGACATGCTCTTTGGAAGGGAGGCATGACGTCACTGACTTCTACTTAGCGCATGAGGAGGAAACATCACGTGACTGGAAGTCCAAGGACCCAGCTCTCGGCCTGGCTCTGCCCTAACTCGCTGGGCCACTGTGGCCAGGTCACCGCTCCTCTCGGTGTGACCCCCTGTAATATAAAGGGAGGCCCAAGATCGCTGAGCATCCTCGTAGCCTGACGGGCTATGAATTCATGGTCTGAAGGGCGCTTAGGGGGGAGATGCAAGTTGCAGGTGTGTGCACATTCTTCCAGAAAGGGCGAAGAGATGAAGGATGCAGCTAACAGAACTAAAAGCAAACCGCTCAGCCAAGCCATCCCACTGCCACGGCCCCTCCCAGGACCCAAGGCTTAACTTCAATAACTTCTAGAAGCCCCGCCCAGGCCTGGCCCACACAGCTGGCTCGGGCTCCCCACTGGCTGGAGGTGCCTGGCAGAGGCTGCTAAAGGCCTTGTGGGCCAACAGTCAGCTGACCTGAAAGGCAAAGACATCCTTGACCAGAGCCTCCCCAAACACGAAGCTGGAGCCGGCCTCGGTGTAGCTCAGGAAGATCTGAAAGGAGAAAACAAAACCAAATGACATCCAGAGTGAGCCCATGAAGGAGGGAGGGAGCAAGGCAACAGGGCAGGTTGGTCCAAGGACTAGGCCCCCAGGCCTTGGCCTTGTAGGGGCTGGGCACCACGTGGCAGTGTGCGTCGTTAAAGCCACGTTCATGGCCACTCTCTCCAGAAGATACACCCTTTCAATAAATTTTAAAGAAATGTTCTGAGATGAGAGTTATTTAGATAATAAAAAAACAAAACAACGAAGGAAGCCAGACAGTGAGAGGTGAGACAGCTGTCAAGGGCTGCCTCACATGCCTGCTGCTCCCCCCTCCCTCCTGACCAAGGGCACAGCCCCCATCTGTCCCTGTCCCAGGCTCGGGGCTTTGGTGTTTGAATCTGGCCACACTTCCACAGAAGACCGGACTTAGGTCCAGAACTTGCATTGCGGCTGCAGGGACAAGTCACTCCTCCTATCCAGGCCTCGGCGTCCCCATCTATAAAATGGGGGACACGACTGGAGTAGCAGCTCTGTCCCCTCCGCTCCACACCCACACGGAGCCAGAGCCCGGACACGCAGGGCTTTCTCCTCCAGGGCACGTGGAAATGCGTGTGTCAGGGCTGAGTACAGGATTAACCTTTTGTCCTCCGTAATTCACATTTTACAAAGTAAGTCATGATGTTTGTACAACAATGTGAATAAACTCAATGACATTTAAAAATAGTTAAAATGGGCCCTGGCCGGTTTGGTCAGTGGATAGAGCGTCAGCCTGCAGACTGAAGAGTCCCAGGTTCGATTCCGGTCAAGGCACATGCCTAGGTGCGCGCTCAATCCTCAGTAGGAGGCATGTAGGAGGCAGCCAATCAATGATTCTCTCTCATCATTGATGTTTCTATCTTTCTTTCCCTCTTCCTTAATTTCTGAAATAAATAAAAACATATTTAAAAAATAAAAATGGTTAAATTGGTAACTGTTATGTGTATTTACTACAATAAAAAATGAAATTTAAAAAGTATAACTTCAATAAACTAAACATTGACTTTAAACACACACATACACAAAGTAAATCATTTGCAATTTTTTAAGCACTCCCATTATAAATTCCACATCACTGATGACTGCCGAGGACCACATGCCTTTCTCCCGAATCAGACCCAGCCTCTGAGTCTGTCTGGGGGCACCGGACGGAGGGAAGTACCAGCTGCACAGCCTAGCCCCCAGCTGCCCGCTTGGTCTGGGGCCCACTACACACCAACCATCCTGGTCCCACTCCCTCTCTGAGGCCTCACCTCCCACTGTCCCCCAACAGAATGGCGTCTCCTCCATCCCCTGGCACCCAAGATGCCCTGGGAAGCCGGGCTCCACGTACACACCTGGATCTGGTCACCCAGCCACTGGAACGCAATAAATCCAGGTTCTGTTCTGATGACAAGGAGGCCAAGTACAAACTGTAGCCCAAGACCCCAGGACACGGCCCGCCAAGACACCTGCCGCCGATACAGAAAGGACCTGATGAGCTCAGCTCTTCAGGGGCGATCCACTGGGGACAGGGTGGGGTGAGAGCAGAGGCCAGGGGCAGCTCTGAGGGGCTTTGGCCTGCCTGCAGGACAGGGCTGGACCTAGCCAGAGGTTGGACCTATTGCCAGTGGTCACATCCTCCCTGGAGTTCATAATAGGCCACACCCTTGGCGGCAGTGAGACTGGGGCAGCAGGCGGGAGTGGGCAGGTCTAACCGAGGACCCATGTAAGCCTTGGGCATGCCATGGCACTGGGTCCCGGGTCATCGCTGGGTGGGCAGAGTTGTGGCCTTGGGGTCTGGCCTCAGGGTAACCTCTGTCTGCCTGGACCCTCCCCCCATTCCTCCTCCATAGTCAGGGCCCCTGCTACCCTAATCCCCCTCTGTCAAAGCCCTCACTCCAGCAGCAGGGAGCTGGATGCCTCTCAGCATTTAATGATTCCTTAGTGGTGACCCCCAAACCCAGGTGTGCATCAGGATCTCTGGGAGGGTTGGCTGGAGCCGGGGGTGGGAGTGGGGGGTCGGGGGTCGGGGAAGGTGAGGTGTTAGCTACACTGTGAAAGCAGGAGGGGTCCTGATATTGGGGTGGTTGCATCACCAAGGAGGCAGAGGGAGAGAAAGGGCTGAGCCCCACTCACGCCTGACAACTAAGCACTCACTGCGTGGTGATGCTTTGAGCAGGCGAAGAGGATGCCGATGAACACGCAGATTCCTGCAAAGGACACCAGCTGCTCAGGCCGCCGGGAGGTGTCCAGAGCCAGCCACAGGACCAGGCCCAGGAAGGCAGCGAGGGCTAGACCCCTGCAGGGGAAAGGCAGAAAGACATCACCCTCAGCATCTTCCCCAACCCCACACAGTAGACCACCTGGGCTCCACAGAAAGCACACTCAGGGCTGGTGGGAGGAGAGAGAGCTGTGTGACTTCAGGAAAACCACCTAGCCTCTCTGAGTCTAATTTCCTCACTGGGAAAAGGAGGCCAAAGGCTCCCCATTTCTCAGGGTTGGGAGAGGACTAAATACTAAACACAGTGAAGTCAGATCCCACCATCATCTACTCTGTATGTGTTGTTAGGCCCGGCGGCATGGCTCAGTGGTTGAGTGCTGACCTATGAACCAGGAGGTCAGGGTTTGATTCCTGGTCAGGGCACATGCCCGGATTGCGAGCCCAAACCCCAGTAGAGGGCGTGCAGGAGGCAGGTGGTCAAGGATTCTCTCTCATCATTGATGTTTCTCTCTCTCTCCCTCTCCCTTCCTCTCTGAAATCAATAAAAATATACTTTTAAAAAAATTCCCTGTTGCCCTAACCAGTTTGGCTCAGTGGTTAGAGCGTCGGCCTGCGGACTGAAGGGTCCCAGGTTCCATTCTGGTCAAGGACATGTACCTTGGCTGTGAGCACATCCCCAGTAGCAGGTGTGCAGGAGGCAGCTGATCGATGTTTCTCTCTCATTGATGTTTCTAACTCTCTATCTCTCTCTTCCCCTCTGTGAAAAATCAATAAAATAAATTTAAAAAAAAATTCCCTGTTGCCCTGGCCAGTGTGGCTCATGAGTTAGAGCATCGGCCTGTGGACTGAAGGGTCTCAGGTTCAATTCATAGTCAAGGGCACCTACATGGGTTGCAGGTTTGATCCCCGGTCCCAGTCGGGGTGTGTGCGGGAGGCAACCAATCAGTGTGTCTCTCTCACATCGATGTTTCTTTCTCTTTCTCTCTCTTTCCCTTTCCGTTGCCCTCTCCCTTTCCCTCCTTCCCTCCCTTCTAGTTTCTGAAAATCAATGGGAAAACTATCTTTGGGTGAGGATTAACAACAACAACAACAACGAAATCCCCTGGGGGTTACCTGAAAGTAATGACACCTGGACCCCAGCCCAGCCTGCTGATTCAGACTCCAGGGTGGTCACCCTGCAGCTACATGTCTCACACGTGTCCCCGGAGATCTGATAGGAGGCAATGATATGGGCCCTCCCTGCCGGGATGAGCTGGGATCTCTCACTTTAGGAAACTGTTGAGTCCTGTTCTCTGCTGTCAGTCAGCTGTTGTAACTGGGGCAGAGAACCAGCCAGGAACT